>NC_137455.1:124000893-124514306 GCF_964235325.1 Thermobia domestica | reverse complement strand
GTTTCGTTTTGTTTTCAGCGAACAGTGAATATAGGCTAGATGCAGAGTTCTTATTATTCACTTACTTGGAGATATAGCAATACTGTTTAACATGTAAATTAAACGCATTAATGGTCTAATAAAGGGTTCAAAATAAGCCTTAATGTTCATTTTAGTTTACCTCCGTCCAAAGTGGTAAGTACGTAAAAGGTTATAAGGGGAAGTGTAAGGGGCCCGGGATTGCTCAGCCCCGGGGCCCGCGACCGCTCTCGCCGGCCCTGGTAATCAGGTGACTTATGATTCTCTAGAAAGTTACTGCACACTTCTCGAAAGGCCTCCCAAGACTCACTTTCCACTTCATTAAGCTTAGAAGAAAATGTAGTATCCTTAAAAACGTTTCTGATTTGAGGTCCCGTAAAAACACCTTCTTTCACCTTGGCCTCGCTGAGTCTTGGGAATAGTTTTCTGAGATGATTAAATGCTTCGCCATCCCGGTTCAGGGCCTTGTCAAAGACCTTCATGAGCCCTAATTTCATATGAAGGTGTGGTAAGAATATTTTCTCCGGATCCACAAGACGTTCATTAGCCACGTTCATCTCCCCTGGGACCAGTTGCTTGGCCATTCTGTGATGGTGTACTGATCTTTGGCTCAACCATTCCAATGACACAAGAAGCAGCAGTGCTTTGTGTAACCTCCTTGTAAACCGGTGAGGATGGCAATAACTTTAAGGTCAGCGCATACAGACCACTGAAACTGTTCGTACTTTATTTTCTGCAATAGGTTTCGCATGTTCTCGTATGTTTCTTTCATATGTACAGCATGAGCAATAGGGGTGGCTGGCTTTTCATTGTCATTGTGTAGTAACACTGCCTTGAGATTTATCCTAGAGGAATCTACGAATAGCCTCCAATCTTCAATGTTGTAGTTCAACTTCAGTTGTCCCATAAGCGATGGAATGTCACTGCAATACACCAAATCACCATCCTTTGTAAAATTAGGAACTAGGCTCACCTCTCTTTTCCTATACATCGATATATTCACATCTTGGTTTAGTAGATTCCATTGTTGAAGTCGTGATGCAAGCAACAGGACCTTAGACTTGGGAAGGTTTAAGTCTCTGATCAGATCATTCAGCTCTTCCTGGCTTATCACATGTGGTTCATTAGTTGAGTTGAGTTGATTTTAGTTTAGTGTCCCTTTCAGCAGCGAGGCTATATGAGACGTGGACCTACTGATTAACGTGGAATCCGAACCACATGAGCTCCCGCCGGGAATCGAACCCGAGTCTCCCACGCCAAAGGCGCGTACGCTAACCGCTTAGCCACGAGGGAGCTCTGTGGTTCATAAGTGTCAGGCACTGGAGCGTAATTGGGATCTGACTGTGTACTCGAAGATTGTGCAACATCCTCACAAACAGCAGGTTCTTCATCGGATGAAACACTGCACAGGGTGTATGAGTCTGGTGGTACGGGTACAGGCAGACAAACATCATGTTTCACAGGTCTCCTCGCGGAACCCAAGTTATGATACTGTATTTTATGCTTCATGTTTTTTGAGAAACTTTTTATATTAGGCAGGCAGAAGTAACAGTCTGAAACATGATCACGGGGCTCGCGCCAAACCATAGGTACGGCGAACGGCATCGATTTATAAGTATCTTTCAACCATCCTGTGAGAGTACGCGCACACGAGTTAGAACTGTTTCGGAGCACAGACGCGATCCTGGTCGCCGACTTTACACCCGAAGCACAGATGGTAGGCTGTCTTCAGGAACGGCGACAAAGGCCTACTTTGTCCCTTGAAAATCACTTCCCCACATATGTAGTAGAATGAATCTGTCGAATTATTGCAAGTTCTCGGCATGTTCGTTTAACACAAACGTGAATATTTCACGCAGACCTACACAGACACAGCGTAACACCACCTTCTAACACGAAGATCAACTCGAAACAAATATTTGTTTCACGCGACAACGTGGTGTGTCTTGGCGCCTTTTTTTCAACAATCTGTCTGTCGTCTAGACAAAAGGGAGCCGACGAATGATCGCAAGTTGATTACGAAACCTTTCTCCGTCAATAAGGCCTAGGTTTTAGTGTATGCAGTGTGGAACGACAATAAATCTTTGCAACCCAAGGGGAGGGGGTACGTTTCCGGGGGGTCGTGAGATAGAGAAAAGAATGTTCCTGGGATATAGCCTAGTAACAGTTCTTGGATTAAGATAAAAATTCAGAATTATGCACTCCAAACACGGAAAACACATATTAAATACGAAAAATACGATTTTTTTGGTCAATTATGGAAACAGCACCCCGCCAAAAAAATAAAAATCCTTACGTGCTGGAACTTTCTCGATGAAATATTCGTAATCAGCGTCTCGAAATCTATGCGGTACACCCTTTCACCCTCATGGGAGGATTTTCATGCCGACCAGTGTAATCGATCCAAATGTAGAGGATGAATATGACATGTCCGACCTGCGCCAAGTATGGTGGAAGAGTTATTTGTTTAATTCTTCATGGCCAAAAGCTAAAAGCATTTATAAATCCATATTTGACTTTGTTATACGCAATTAGTACATTCAAATTCACGAATGATGACGAACTGAAGGGTACACAGGTACGGTTGCAAGTAACAACCGTAGTCACAATAAAATAGTTCAACTAAACAACGTTCAAAATAGTGGGTAATTAGGTGGTAAGTAGAAATGACCAAAACTGAATAGTTTACATCGCTCCAGTGGTCGAAGTGAGATGGTATGTGGTGGTATGCCATACCGCCTCTGGTTTTTCAGTGATGAAGACGTACCGTCTCTGGTTTTTCAATGCTTGAAACATACCGTCACTGGAAAGTAGATGCTAAATACTTTTAATAAATCCATTTTTATACACAGTAATTGACGAATAGCTTTGCACGTAAAAAGTTTTTATTTCTTATCTGGAAATAATTTCTAAGTTGACAACACCGATATTTTTGTTATCTTTTTCCTACCTTTTGTTTTTAAAATGAGGTGCCTTTAAAGAAGTTCGCCAAGTTTATATTTTGATGTGCCATATTAAATAGTTTCTTTTTTATGTATATGTGTGTGTCTTCTTGCCTTAATGCATATAAATGCCATGTTTTGATCATGGGCTGACTTAGAGGTTGTCTGCTGTGGGGAGGACCTTCCGGGGGTTTGCAATACCTTAGGCTAGTTTTAGACGGATTCATTTATCGTAGCATTTCTCGTAGCGAACATACTGCCAAAAATCTCGTATAATATTCTATGGCATCAAAAGTATGTGTGCTTTTACACGGTAGCATTTTAATAAGCACCTTGTGACGTAGCAAACAAATCACTGGAGACGAGCGCAATTATGGCTCCGAAACTAAAGTAAGAGGTAGCTAAAGCTATAGAGGTTGTAACAACAGTTTTCGCTGGTTATATTAAAATACGAAAACCACAAAGTATGTGGGCAAAGAACATTCCTACTCCAACTAATTTTTTCTTTACTACAATTCAATTTCCACACAAAACAGAGACCATGGATATTTGGCACGGCGCTGCAATCGGATCATAAATGCTGGGGAAAATGGTACGAAATAAAGCAGCTTCTATCGACAAGAAATGCCATGGCATGGGAAGTGCTATAGCATTTGCTACGTTACACAGTAGGATATCGATTATCCGAATTTTGCTGCAAGAAATGCTACGATAAATGCTTCCATCTAAAACTAGCCTTACAATCAAATGGGAGGACAGAGAATTTTTCCACGGGAATTTGTTAATATCCTCATTCGGTTTAATACAATTCTCTATAATACAACTTAAGAGGATATATATATATATATATATATATATATATATATATATATATATATATATATATATATATATATTTTCCAGGAAGTTGTTGGCGGGGGATCAATTGCGCTTCCAAAGTGTTTGAAGTTCCCAGGTCAACTTTCTTAGATTATGTCAAATGTGGAAACAGTCAGCAACGTTTCCAACCACGAATTGGACGTAAATGTGTCTTAGGAACTGAGCTTGAAGAACTCTCTAGGTATTGTACAATAATGGATGAACGTTTTTATGGGCTTATGCATCGAGATGTTCGAATTCTAGCCTATCAGCTTGCGGTGAAGAACAACATTAAACATCAATTCTCAACACGAACTAACATTGTTGGCAAAAAGTGGTTAAAGAATTTTTTGAACCAGCACCCTATCCACTCTTTTCGAAAGCCAGAGCACGTCTCATTTGCAAGTCAATTTTTTTTTTTTTTTTTAAAAAAAAAGGGAAAGTATCTTGTTATTTTGACCTGTTGCGCCCGGAATCGCAAAACGTGAACTTCGAACCATCAAAAGTGTACAATGTCGATGACACTGGTATATCCATTGTCCAAGGTACACGCTCGCAAGTCCTGAATGTTAAAGGGAAACGTGAGGCTGCGAGACTGTCCTCCGCTGAACGGGGCTCCTTAATAACTATTGTGACATGCATGAATGCTTGTGGTACATATGTCCCCCCTCTAATTGTTTTTTCCGCTCGTGCCTATGAAACCTGTATTGCTACATGGAACACCACCAGGGACCGTAGCAGCATGCCACCCATCAGATTGGATCCAAATGCACATTTTCACACAATGGTTTGAACTTTTCGTTAAAAGTTGTAAAACCATCACCTAGCGATCCTGTTGTGCTCATACTAGATGAGCACTATTAGCACAACCGTAACCTGGACATTATTCCCGTACGGCGGACCCATGGTGTTATTATTGTGTGCTTGCCACACCACTCGACGCACAAGCTCCAACCTCTGGATGAGAGTTTTGTGGGTCCATTTAAGCAGTTCTATTCACAGACAATCGATATCTGGCTCGATAATCACCCGTTTCAGACGGTTCCTATAACTGATATTGGTGCGATTTTTGGTAAAGCCTACGTACAAGTATGCTTGCAGCTTGTACGTAGGCTGCAAGTACGCAAGCTGCAATCAGCGGCTTTCGGAAATGTGGGCTTTCAATCCGAATGTTTTCGACGACAGTGATTTTCTACCCGTTCAAAGCAATGTCAGAGCTACTAGTTCGGTTTGACCCTTTACCGTCGAAACACAAGTGACAGTAGCCCTACTATCCGTAGGCCTATTCCCAGGCACGTGTTTATATATAGTGCGCCACTGTGCTCTAAATAATTTGCGTCCCCCGCATAATTGATAAGAAAACATTATTCACCGTCAATAATGGTGTAATAGCATATTAATAATACAATAAGGTGTATGTGCGTCTGTCTGTAGCCCTTTTCAACTCGAGAACCATAATAGATAGAAACATGGAATTTTAATGTTTTGAAGCTCTCAGAGAAATTATCCAAATGACCTGTTTCAGGTCCCTAGGTCATATCTGAGCTGAGCTAATTAGTGCGGATTAAACACATTGTCTCGCGCTTGCACGGGACTCTGCGGGTTGCTAGTTTTAAATATTGTGAATCTTTAAAATCCAAAAAATTTTCCACCTTGTGCTCGAGCACAGAATAGCACTTACCTAAATATGGGCCTGGGCCTGCCTATTCCTGAACAATCCCCCCCACTTTCACCATTTGACCCCCTCCAGCACTACCAGGTTCATCCAGATGGTAGGAGAAGTGGACGAGCTCCAGTGATAACCTCATCCCCATATGGGCATGCATTGGCTACACAAAAATCTGCCGCCAAGAAAGCGAAAAGCAAAGGAAATATCTTGCGAGACACAGTAAAGCCTTCAAGACAATAAAAACGACTAAGCCTTCAAAGACGACTCCATTATCTGATGAAGATAGTGACTCAGACTACGCTGTTCCTCTAATTTCCACTGACGAGGACGACAGTGCAGACGAAGAATGTGTTTATTGCTATGTTGCTTATCGTGAAGACATATCAGGAGAGTAACGGATTAGATGTGTTGGATGTTTGAGATGGGTACATGAGCTTTATGCCGGAACAGAGAAAGACGGTTGGCAGACATAAAACTGCAACTACTGTGAATAGTCAGCTACAACTGTTCTTTCCTTTCCTTACTTTGTATTTGCTATAATTTGTGTATCAAAATCAGTGCTAATAAACCATATTTGTCGTCTATCAATGTTATTTGAAAGCCTATCCGAAATTAGGCACCGCCGTATCCGAAATTGGGAAGCCAAAATAATGAATGCTTACTTTTGTACGGTTTCATAATATACCATATACAAGGTTTGAATATTTATCTGTAAACTCCATCATGCCATCCTTACTTTCTTTAATCTTTAAACTTTGTGTTTCATCCTGACATCTTGTTTTGCTCTTGATATGCACGTGACACAGCTCAATTGATTAAGTATCCGAAATATGGGCACAAACTTTACCGACAAACTGTAAGAGGTGATTCCTTACATCAAAATAAGAGAAAAAGTTTATATGGACCTGTGGAGAAAAATGCATAGTTTCAGAGATAGGACTGTCCAAAATCGTGAAAAAAAAATTGAAGAGGTGCTATTTCTAATTCGAGAGACTATGGATAGTGGTCTTTATCAGCGCAAAGGAAGCCACGCATACGCAATCCAAAAATGCATATTTCATTAATGATCAATTGGTGTATAGAGTATTCCCAGCAAGATGAAATTCTCAGACATGCCATCAACCGAATTTTGAGATACGCTCTGACTTTATGATTGCCCCAAAATAGGCAAACCATTAGCCTTGATAGCAGTGATCACGGAATCATTTGGCGTAATGTCGGAAGTGTTAAGGATCGTCAGCAGCACGGTCTCTCGTACTCAGGTAAACGCATGCTGCGATGTTTTCTTTCACGCTTATAAGCGAAGAAAACGTGGAATATACCATGATGAAATGCATCACATTACACATTATTCCGAACAGAACAAGACATGGAGCTGCCGGTTCCTAACACTTCCGACTTCCCTAAAAAGTATTGGATGTCCATTGTTATCAAAGCTGACCTCTTGCCTACTTTGAACCCTCCTTGAAATCAGGGTATATTTGAAAATTCTATAGAGAGCATATCTGAGAATTACACCCTGTAGGGAATACCCTGTACACCTATTGAAACTTGATGAAATATTCACTTTTGGATTGTGTATGCGTGGATTTCTTTACGCTGATAAGGACAACAATCTACAGTTTCTAGAATTCGAAATAGGGCCTCTTGAAATTTAGCTTTTTCGCGATTTTGGACAGCCCTAGCTCTGCAACTATGCACTTTTCGCCATAGGTCCATATGAACTTTTTCTCTTATTTTGATGCGAGAAATCACCTCTCGCAGTTTGTCGGTATAATTCATTAACACCCTGTGTATATATATATACAGAACCGGTTGCTAAAGAATCAGAATAACACCACTGTTTACAAGTAAAGAAATTGTGACCTCAGAAGGAGCAATACTATTTCTTTTTCCATAGGATAATCTTGAGATTTATGTAAGATTCGCATATTTATTCTTTTTTATGTAATGACAAGTTAGGGTCATCAAATTTAGGAGGCTCAGGTGGGCAGGTCATGTAGTCAGAATGGAAGAAAGTAGGAACGCTTTCTAAGTTTTAACAAAGTCCAATCGGAAAACGACCATTAGGAAGACCTAGGCGCAGATGGGAGAAAAATATTAGCATGGATCTCACAGCAATAGGAATACAAAGTAGAAACTGTATCCAGTTGGCTAAGGATAGAAGTCAGTGGAGAGCTTTTTTGAACGCGGCATTGAACCTCCGGGTTTTGTAGGCTATATAGTTAGTTAATATTGACAAAATTTGGATGCAATGGTCATTGAAAAAAAAAAAATGAAACTACAGAAAACGCTATTAGAGTTAGTAGTCCTTTTCACTAAATAAAGAATGGAAAGGAATATCATTAATGAAATTTCACGTTTAAGGAAGTATTTATAATCGCTTTCTACATGCCATATTATCAAATATCAGTGAAAATTTAAAAATTAAGACGTTATTACCAAAAGTTTGGGATCACGTGTTTCCTCAAAGTATCAAATTCTCTCATATTGTATTTTGGGAACAAGACTGCTATCTGTATACATGTACGCACGTATTCTATTGTTAAGCTATTTTATTATTATTTTACCACATTAATAAGTAAAATAAACTATTGTGTATGGCAATTGAAGGTCAAAATTGGAATATCGTAAGGTTGGCCAGGGCATACGTTAGGAAAGGGTAGGGTTATAAACACATATATTATATTATAGATTAACCTGGTATATTTTTTTCGGCCTTGCACAAAGTAGATCTCGAAGTTTACTTTGTTAGTACTATTGAAAAGTCAAGCAAAAGATTAATGCTAACAACAACACCATGTATTCGACGTTGTAGAATAAATTATTCCTTTTTTTCATTAGGGTTTGGAAGAGAACTCATGGACACGATACTGTCCATCACAAATTCAAATGACATCCAGGATCAAACCAAAGCACTGATAAGAATGGGGAAAATGTGATGGGTTCATAACACTCGCCGTGTACCACCAGAAATGGGCGCTTTACCAATGCACAGAATGTTCACTAAAGTCTAGTCCGTACCATTACATTTGTAAACGGTAAACAGTCGAGATGAGTAATGACAGCAGAAACTAAAATCGTATCAGTGCTTTTGGTTTGCAAACCATCTTAAGCACTTACTGTGTGAAACTTGAATGATTCGGACTAGACTCTACGAACACCATGTAGTGGTTAGCTATTGTTCGGTGTGTGTCATGTAGAGTATTTTATCTGTCTTGTGTGCTGATTTCGGTCTTCATCAAATCTTGAGGTTTCTTGCACATTATGCTAGATAATTTTGGTATTAGGAATCATCCTTACAAATTTTACAGCCCCTTGTATGTATTAACTACTTGGCTCTGTCATCTTTCTCGTTTGCTTTAATTCTGTAAACACATTATTCAAAATATTTAGGTTTACATTCAAACACTGTACAAAATAATAAATTAAAATAATTGTAATTGTTCCGTGTTCAAAAAAAAATAATTAAAATGTTACTTTCATATTGAAGTGTGTGACAATCTAGGGGAAAAAGTTAAATGGTGCCGACAGTTTTTAAAAAATTACTATTTTGAAGCCTACCTATTATTGGCATTTGCTGTGGAAGAGAATCCGATCAATTATTTGACATCCGTTAGAGAATCAACGGCGTAATAGTTTTATCTGATTAAAGGATATAATTATTTAGGGATTCGCTTAAGAAAATTCAAGCTACAGAAAATCATATAAGACATTATTACATTATGAATAGATTTTTATTCTCATCAATACAAAAGAAATTGAGGCTAAGAATTTTGTTCTGAGTCAGATATACGTTCCTCACCGCTTTCATTATCTTCACATAAATCTATCACATCTTCACCATCAATGTTATCTTCAGCATTTTCACAATGTTCTAAGTATGCCTGAATTACTCGGCACTTCGTCATTTGGCAATTACACGGAACTGGATGACGCTCGGTTGACGGGTCTAACATCGTAAATTCAATGTTATAGTGCCGTGGATTACTTTGATCCCGACTGAAATATAATTCCCATCCAACAATGTCATCCATTTCCACCTGGAGTGAGTCAGGTAAAACAATTACTGTCTGTTTCCAATGAGTTGGTTTTCTTTCGGGAGATGTAGAAAGTTCTACTGTTTCATTCTTAATATCACCATCACCAGCAGTATAAGGAAATTTACAAACAAACCACAAACATAATCCATCATAGCTTCCACTTACATTCACCGAGACAAAATGTCTAGATTTGATAGATTCAATATCTTCTAACTGCACCGTCCTTAAATCAAAAGAGTGCACTAAACAATCTTCACTTAAAAGATCGTTATGGTTCACTACTACTACTTCCGGTTTTAATGTCTTCAAGCGACGAACATGATGTTTTACACTTTTCATACTAAATCCGTAAACGTTGTTCCAGAAATCAAATTGTTGTTTATTAATACTCTCCAACTTACATGGAGCACAACATATTTGCGCAATCTCTGGAAACATTCGCCCAGTTTCTTTCAAAAATTTGTCACGAGCTCCAATTACCGAATCAAGCATAGATTCATGAAGAAGATAAAATCCCATCCATTCTGATACAATGACATCCACTTTTTCATCTCCTGGAAGGGCGATGTCTTCAATTCGACCTTGAATTACCTAAATAAAGAAATAAATGAACAGTTAATAGATAGATGGCATATATTATTGAATATGACACATACAAACTGACTGAATTATACTTATTGCTCTGGTGACACGAAAATTTTAGTTTGTATATCAAAACGAGATAATAATAATATGCAATATAAAGGTTTAAGTTTTATTTACCGCCTTTAGTCTTTGTTAATTAACCATTATGTATGAATCTTACAAAGCTCGGAGACTATTCGATTCTTCTTTCAAAAAAAGTTAATTGTTAACTAATTTGCCAGTCTTTGGTCTTGATACTGACCAAATCAAGTCGCTGGCATTTACTCATCTCAATCAAATTTGGAAGGCTATTTAAGAATATTATTGATAATATTCACGTCAATTTTGGGCTTGGGGGAATATGGGTGCTAGTCTTGACCTATCTGAACTAAATCTGACAGGTCATCTAAGTAGCCTGTCAATGACTTTCATACCAAGTCATCTTCAAAGCTGTTTTAAAAATGGAAACTTCATGTCGATTTTGGGCTTTGGTCATGGCTAATTGACCTGCGATTTTGAGTAGAACCATCTCAAGTCAATTTTTCAGTCCAGCTCTGTATATCATTAACGTCCTTCATTCATTTTAATTTAAATTAAAGTTGGTTTCAGTTCTAGATTTTGGCATTAACCAATAATTGTTGCTCTCCTTAACCTCTCTCATCCAAATTTGGTAGTCCAATTTAGTACTACCAATGACCACGCCATTGACGAAGTCGTTCATAAGAAATAGAATGCGTCATTTTAGACTCTGCTCTTCATCAATATCTGTTTTGCTTTAACCGACTTCAATCAACTTTCACAGGGCACTTAAGTATTTGTCCTTAACATTTCACGTACATCGGTACAGACATTACAAGCACTACTTCGTCCAATTTAGGTGTACGTCGAGTATCTCAAAGTGTAGGGATAAGTGTACACAATAGCGAAACCACTAAACTTACACTTCAACACAAGGGAAAAAATATATGAAATATGTTTACGGGCAAAATTTTAAGTGTTAACTTCTGATAGGGCGACACATACAATTGTTAGTAGCATATACTCTATTGTTAAATTACTTGTGCCCGTTGAATCACCAGCTGGACTAATCATTAATTTGGGCTAATACTACAGGAATTACCTGAGTGAGAGTATACATTGACAAAAATAATCGCGAATATTACTTATAGTTTAGTGTTGCACATTCCAAAAGAAATTAAACCGTATTTACGCAAAACAACAAAGTCAATTTTGTAAATACTATATCTTGCCAAAATTTGAATTTTGAATTATGTAGTTATCTTGTATAATATTTATCATATGATATGTAGAGACGAAACTTTTTCGCTAATGCGATACGTGCGAAACATTAAAAAACATGCGTATATGTTTCAGAAAACCTGGAACTTTTCATTTCAGAGCCAGAAATCACGTTTATATTATCGCGATTTTTTGCGAAATTCGGCATTACGTGCATAAATGCGAATAAAAGCGAAAAAGTGGAATTCTTGCTGATTATTGCTAATAATAACTAAAAAGCGCATTTCCAATATTATTTAACTGCTTCACATTACGTGTTGGGTTCACAAATTTAATTTAGTTGGTGATGTTTTTCAAAAGGAACTGAAAGAGTTAAATGCTTTGGTTACCCAAACAAATGCTGTGTTTCATAACTCAAGAACGGTTAAAAGTGCTTATCGAAAATACTTAGATACTACTATCCCAGACTTCATCTTTGTTTCCTGAGCCAGTTTTATCGAGGTGGGGAAGTTGGTTTGAGCCTGTTTTGTATGTAAGTGAAGATTTTTCCAAATTAGAAGAATTTTTCAAAACAATTGAAAGTTCATCATCTCATGCAAGTCAGTGGCTAGAAAATTTTAGCAGTAACAAAAAAGGCAAGTTTGAGGTTCAGGTGCAAGCATCATTTGTCACTGAACATGGAAGTGCTGTTGCTCAACTGATTAAGGAAGTAGAAGGGTCAAATTACCCTTATGCTCACCTTAGCTTGTCGGGAAAACGAAAAACTGAGTTAGCTTAAGCAGAAAAATTTTGATCTGCTACTGCAGAGTTAATTAAAAAAGGTAGTGTTTCTCACCAGGCTGAAGTTGAAGTAAAGTTGAAAACCTGCGTGCCAAAAGTATTGGTGAAGCTGCAAATTTACAAGCAAGTGACGACAATTCTGTGTGGAGAGTTTACGAAAAGCTCTGCGAGTTATTTGATCCAGAAACTGTTTCACTTCATAGAAATGTAGACATCAACAAAACTGAACTGTTGTTTAAATCATTGACTGTGTTTTGTGGTGAAAATGTTCACGATCTGTTGGTTGCTTACCTTGAATTTAAAAGTAATGTTACTGAAGTTCTTAACAGTGAGGATAACGAAGTTGACATTATTTCATTGTTAAACAATTTAAAAGTTAACCACAGGTCTTTTTCTGTCAGCTCGTTACGTTCAATATGGTTACCAGTCTCGATGCCAAGAGATTCTTTTCCAAGTATAATATGATTGTTACTGACAGAACAACAAACTTAAAAGAAGAATTATAATGACTTGCTGCATGTTATCCTTTAACTAAGGATGAGGTTAGAGGAAGTATTTAAATTTTTGCATTAATTTCTGTATTTCAGTGAATACGTAGGATAGTATGTGCACCTAATCAAGGTATATCCTCATTTTTGTATTAGATACATCTTACTACCAAAAATATACTGTTTACAAGTACCTTATTTTAAAAAAATGTGCTACATTTTTAAAAAATAAATGCGAACATTGTGATAATTAATGCTACAAAACATCAAAATTGTTGCGAAAATGTTTCGTTTCTAATGATATGTAATCATTCATTTGAAAAATGTTTAATATCATTTAGCAATAAAAAAATTTAAAAAGGAACAAAATTGTATTTAAACATGTACAAAAAACCTGAGAAAAAACATATTTTGAACAAAAAGTTTTTATAACTTTAATTCTTATCATTTTTATTATTCTTATAAAAAATCACAAAAATGTGTACTAAAGGAAAATATAAGATGAATGTATAGCATACTTCTTGTGTATTTATTTATTTGTATAAAATTGATAATCTGATAATCCATTAGTTAATGATGTTGATGTTTGATATTTTCATCAAATGTTTATTTGTTGCGTATTTCGGTACGTATAACCTGATTTTTTTTCTTAACATTAATTTTATGTTTATGAAAATAACAATACTCATTTTTAATATTATCTTTAATACATTTAATGGAGACCAATTTTAAAGATCAATATGTTCTAAAATATATTTACTTAATCAAAATGGGTTTTTCTAAAGTTTTACAATAAAATATAGTACCTTGCGAATATAACTGATAAATAGGGTTACGTACGTGTAATACAGTATATTCATTTTCATTCAAGTTAATCCGCGTAAATTTGTCTCTAACCAAACAATTTGTTTTTGACAAACTAAAGATGAAAAAAATATTTTAAAGATGGCTTTACTAAGCAATGGAAATGTAATATATCATCACATGCAGTTAACACAATTCACGGACTACAAATTCTTTAAGGGAAAACTTTAAAACTTCTATGTCAATAATGTACTAATTAACACATAGTAAAATTTCAATTTAAAATGAATGCTACATTAAAAATGGAGTAATTTGTCCAAGAAATTCTGTATTATTTAATAATTCAAGAGTTTTTCTAATAAAGTAAGTATTTGTTCACACTGTAAGATGTTCTACGAGTTTTATCAATCGATAAAGAATCACTGCAAATGTTACAGTGTTAAGATAGGAACACTAATGCTGAAAGTTCAACGCACACTCGTCACAAGAAATGGGATCTGGGCATAAGTTATCATTTATATTTTTAGACACAATTCTCACTAGTGTTTTCTTCAAACTCTTTCACATACATCACCACGATACATTTTTAAAAAATAGGTATACACAAAAAACTACATACACAAGTATTTTAGAAAAAGTTTTGTTTACTTCACATTTAATCCGAATAAGATTGTTTGGTCTTTTGCTAATAGCACTTTGACAAGCTCTTATATTTACGTGGGTGTCTGATGAAATTACGAAATGCAGTGTCAAATTTTTCTCTTGTTAAAAGTCCAGTTATATGAGTCTTGGCAAACATAGAACAGGCCTTTTTCAATACGAGATTCACCTATAATGTTTCAGGTCCACGTTTCAGTGCTCTCCTATTGTTATTAAACATTCAAGAAAAGGCGGTTAACATGACTGCGCGTACACCCTTCACATAATAATGTGCCCTCACCCCATCTCTGCTTTCAATAGCTACCTTTATGCACTGAGTCTCAAAGCAGCTTGAACTACATTTACAACTTATAACATGCAACATCGATGGGATGGCATTGGCGTTGGTGAGACCGTCGGTGAAGTGTTATCGGGTATATATATAATCCTCATAATCATCATCTGCGGATGGATATTAGTAGCCTAAATTTCCTCTTTATCTGATGATAAAGCTGGGAATGTATCCACTTTTCCACGACATCCAAATCAATGATCTCTTCTTCAATTAATAAATCAGGATCGAGGGATTTATACTCCGTAGTCTTCAATATCTTAGTACACGATTCGAAACTTTGGATCTCGTTCCAGCTGGCTCGCAGCAATCATCTTAACTACTCTCAAATGACTCCCGTTTCCCTGATAACATGTATTTAAATATTGGAAACAAATCACATGGTAAACATTCGTAATAACATGACGGCGTAACGCGCCATTTCCTTGGGCTAACACAGTAAATAAAATAAGATCGTACAAGTTAAACAATGAAAGGAACGATTTCTCCTCCCATAAGTCTCTACAAATATCGCTTTAGTCCACTCAGCTTCTGTACTTCCACCAAAATAGTGTTTCTACAACTTCACAAATATTATTCACCCGACGCGTATCCGTAAAAAAAAAACACTTCCCACAAGGACGACACGGAAAAGGCGCCTCCATCTTTAAAATGCTTACATAGAATCATAGTTACAAGCTTACTCCTACCATAAAAATGTTAATTAACACACTTTATATATCATCCTATATCATACCGACCATACATACTAGTATACAACGACAGTATTCGTCCTCAGCCATAAAACTGTCAATTAACACAAGGTTATATTATCTGGAACCATTTCGTCTATACGCATAGTAATGTACGTAGTTACCTCCACCACTTTCACCTATCACACCTATTGTTTTATAGCTCATTAGTTTATATAGGGAAGGATTTAATTTTCCTTTGAAACGAACAGGAATTTTAACGTTTCGATTTTATTAATTTCTTCTTCATGTCTAGTTAAATGTCCCTTGCTTTGTCATAACTCAGTTTAACTTGCGCAACTCAAATCAAATTTAATTAATTTAACCTCTTAATTAAATTTGATTTGTAAATACAGCGGACTCTTGTTAATTCCAACTTTAATAATTCGAATTAGTTGGTAACTGGAACAAAAGTTTTTTTTCCTTGAAAAAGTAGTAAGAATTCTGGATAAAATGAACTCTTGAACGTCCTGTTTAGATAATTCGAAGTAATACAACAGAAGAATTTTTAATGTTGGAACGATAGCAAACAGAAGAATGCACTTTTGAAACGTTTTCCGTTACCCAGAGGCAGCCACAGGGTAAAGTGACAAAAACAGTCTATATGATGATGATAAAGAACGCGAAGACGAGATAGGCGATGAAGTAAAGAAACAAAGTGTGTCAAACTCATCTGAAGTTTACAAAATAGTTGAAAATTTATGATTTATTGTCAATCAAATATTAATGTGGTATTGCACGCAATAAATGCAATTGAAGATTTTATTAATCAGTAAAATCAATCAAATCAAACCAAACCAAACTAAGATCACGAACTTGTTTACAGTAAGAACAGATAATTAAGGTTGTTAACCGCGTATACTTTTTGTTTGCTAATTTAATGTGTGGGGGTATATTTAAATGTTTCGTGGAAAGCGTGGGTTAATTTATGTACGAGTAAATGTAGTTTGTTTGTTTGCAATATCAGATCATGTAAATAATATGCAGCCGTAAGGTAAAGTCTATTACATATTAATTATTTTCCATGCATAGCAGTTCTATTCGGTTGATCTTAGATATTTGAAAATCTATATCTTTGGATATTTCAAAGTTTGTATAATTCGAACTTTTTTTCATGTCCTCTTGGACTTTCAGTTAAAAATATTCCGTTGTATTAAACTTATGCATTATAGAATTCAATTTTCATGAAGCACGGGACATCTAAGTGGCTTCTTACAAAATTGCATTTAATCTCAAATAACAGAAAAGATGTCTTTTCCACATAAATTAGAGGGCTAGAAAACAAAGATGGAGTAGGTACATAACATTATTAATAAGCAAATTCCAAATGAATGGATTGGCATGCTTGGCGTGCCAACAGGGAACATATCCCTTAGATCTAACTTTTCTTTCTTCTGAGGTGCGTTAAAGTCTACAATCCACCGTCACTAGCCATTAAGCATTACGAAAACTATCCAACCGATCCTGATATGCTACAACGCGTATAGCTGAAACTTGACTACAGGTTCAATGTGTGTCAAGTGACAAAAGAGATTCATATTGAACACCTCGGACCTGGAAAACAATTTTACTGTTACGAAACAAAACTTTCCGATTTTCTCTTTTCATTGATATAGTTTTTATGTATCTGTGCATCATTAAACTCAGCTATGAGTGTTCTAATCGAGATCATTTATAATAATGACACTATACACTTGTTAGCGCTCATCATCAGGACAAAGGCAAAAAGAGTAAAAAAGATAGAAGGTATGACTGGGACATATAAAAGTCAAATCTTAAAATTTATGACCATATAAAGGAACTTCATTCCATTAATTTATCATGTTGAGGACTATTGACGAAAAATTTGCAGCCATATATAAATTAAATGAACAAATATAAATTTTTAAACAAAATCTAATTTAAGTACCTTTTTAATTTAAGAGTTACAATAAATTAGCCAAACAAAAGATAACTCAAAATAAGACATTACAATTATTAGATAGTTGCCTTGAAACAGACAGTTACTATTTCATACTTTCTTTTCTTTCATACTTGTTCAGTAGTGTGCAGTTATAGACGATCAAAACCGAGAGACAGTTAGAGAATAGAGTGGAAACGTGTCTTCCCACTTCTTTCCGAAGGGTGTAGAAAACCCTTCAAGTAGGATTTTGAGTATACTTACGTGGAAGATCTCGAGTCTACTGTTGTGACAGGTTGTGCGTTCCAAAAAAAGGAGGTCATGAACCGAAGCGTTGTAGAAATATCGATATTTATTGATTCGGATGGAGAAAGAGTAAAAAGTCTTCCCAATATAGAACACCAACAGATGCCCACAAATCGAAACAATCGACAGCACCGACATAATAGAAAGTAAAATAAAAATAAAATGAAATCTTTGAGGTTTACGTCCCACGCTTATGCCGGTTAGGCTAAAGGAAGCGGTGATTATGAGAAATGAATGAAATGGTGGAATGAAGAAAGTGGGAGGAAACGGGAGAACCCCGAGAAAACCCACGAGCACGGTGTTTGTCCACCACAAAGTCCATACGGCGATAATAGAAAGTATATGTTATCTTTGCGGTGGATGTTGGAAAGTCAGAATATAGAACAAGATTTACACCTGGGTTTCGCTCGTTTCTACTGTAAACGTGCAGTGTTTTAGGTTTCAGTTCTCGTAGGGAGAGTGAGAAGACAGACAACTCAGGATGTAGTCACACTTCCATTCGGTTAACTTGTTATATAAACAGTAACTTTCGACACAAGAAAGACAAATGTTATCTTTTACTTTCAAGTTTGCTTTTAAAACATTCTGAAAAATATACTGAAATGTGTCAAGAACAATTAAACAAGAGTGCTTACACAAAATTACGTCGAGTTTACCTAAAAAAAATGAAATGAAATCTCTCAGTTTTACGTCCCACGGTTATGTCGGTTAGGCTAAAGGGGACGGTGATGATGAGAGATGAGTGAAATGGTGGAATGAAGAAAGTGGGAGGAAACGGGAGAACCCCGAGAAAACCCACGAGCACGATGTTTGTCCACCACACGGCGCGAGCTGGGATCGAACCTGGGGCTCCAAGCACCGGAGGTGAACGCCACTGAGCCACCGCGCCCCCGTTGAGATTACCTATTCACATTTTTCAGTAGATCTGAAATTTACTTATTTTGACAATTCCTTCTTTGAATACGAATAGCCAAACATATTTTTACATGTGAAATATCTAAAATTGAAATAACAATATATCTGAGCTTAGCAAATGCGGACAAATCGGAAAGATGTATACGGACGGAAACCTCTGCTCTAGAAATTCACAAATGTTTGCATAAATGCTGATATATGATAACCCTGGGAAAGTGCTTTTGGTTTCAAAAGGACTACTACATATATTAAAAGAGTTCATCGCAAAGTTACCAAATTGTCTGCAGTGTACCTGGCTCAAGTAATGTTAAAAAAAAAAAAAAAAAAAAAAAGCAAGCTTAGTGGCAACCAAGGAAACAGATTGAAACTCAATTACCTACTAATTTTCAAATACGCTGAAACAGTTGCCTTTTATTTTTTTTAATTAATAATTTTTAACTACTATCAAAAACTGGTCTTGCAAAAATACTGTAGATTACAATCCTGTATTAGTAAAGACTGTAAGGGGCCTTTTTCTAAATAAATAAATAAATAACTCTCTCCACGTTATCTCCGACTATTGTTGTAAATATCTATAACTTAACTTATTTGTTAATCATACAAAAACTTAACAAGAATAAGAACTAAGTTAAGTTGAAAGTCAAGTAAAAATTGGAGTACTTCGAAGAACTGTTTAGCTGATGAAATTTTGGAAACTGTTGTAACAAATAGGAAAATTCCGGAATGATAAAACATGAAATACGAGGACTATTTTGGGAGACGGAAAAGTCTTGTAGGTTTAGTTTGTAGCCTTTTACGAATCAAGTACGAAAAATGCTTCAGTATGAATGTCAACAGCACATGCTCATGAGCTATTACAACACTACCTGGTTTAAATAAAACGTCCTTACCTTGTATCTCAAGTTAGATGAGTCACTTAAACAGTCACTTGATTCAGTAAAAATTGCTAAACTGGACGCATTACTGCGTTATTCCTTCCTGTCAAACTATCCTCGGGAAAAATAAGTGAAACCTTGATTCTCGGAAAATGTGAAAACAACGTTTTTATTTTTTTGGGAACTCGTTTGGAATAATATTTCTATCATTATTCGTTACAGTTCTTAGTTCTTCCTGTTAGTGAAGAAATAATGACATTTTAGACAACCGTTGGTCGCTTTCACACTTTAACAAAACAGGCTTCTTGGAAAAAGTGATTCATCGATTGAGTACGAGGAATGATCGAAAAAAAGAAAAAAGGAACAAAGCTTATGTGTGAGACATAGCTGGAAGATCAACACACCTAATAATAGAAAGCGCTCAACACTGATCCTCGATTCAAGCACTTGTCACAACGGCAGATGAGGTTTTCCACACCGATTGCACAGAAATCCGAGCCAAGTTTTCGTAGCCATCATAAGGCAGCGGTTTTGGCATCACATGTCAGGTAATGATGGCCAGCCATGTTCTGCTTTAGGGCAGGGTAAAGGTAAAAGTCACTGGGGGCAAGGTCAGGGTTGTAGGGAGTGCTCTAGTTGTTCCCAGTGTAAATGCTGAATACACTCTTTTTTGTGTGTGTATGCTGAATGTAGTCTCGTATTATCTAAAAGAATTACAATACGGCAGAGAAGACTAGGACATTTTCGTCTGATGGCATCCCGCAACTTCAGAAGTGTCCTGCAATACTTTTCAGCATCGATTAGTAACATACCTGATACATCCCAGAATACAGTGCACAAAATTTCCCTGGATGAAGCAACCACTTTGAATTTCTTCTTCCATGGAGAATATGCATGCTTCTATTCCATGGAAGCCTGCTTCCTTGCTGGAGTGAACAACACATATAATATTGTTTCATCTCACTAGTTATTACCCGGTGCAGAAAACCGTTATCCTCCGTTGTGTAACTCTGCAGAATATTCAACGACGTTGCCATTCTGGTTGTCTTACGTTCTTAGATAATGCCCGTGGCACCCATTTCGCGCACACTTCAGTATACTTAAGGACGTTCACCACAATGTTCTGCACAATAGCATATGATAGTCTCAATTCACCTAATATTGAGCGTAATGTTCTTCTTCTGTCCACACGAACACATTCATCCACATGAGCATAGTTCACTCAGTGGTTAAGATGCTGGATATACCGCTATGTACAGGGTTGTCATTAACAACACTGGTACGTCCTTCTTTGAAGGTACGATACCAGTTCGCTACATGTTGCCTTGAAATTGAGCCCTCCCTATACACCTCCACAATTTTCCTATGAATATCAGCAGGTGTAGTGTTTTTGGTCCTTATAAAACGCACCACTGATCTCACTTCCATCCTTGACCAATTTTCCAGATGAATCGCTATTTTAAATGTCCGCTTCTCGAGTGTACATGGTCAGAATTTGAAGTCCTCAAGGGACCGCTGTGGCTCAGTGGTAGAGCGTTCGCCTCTGGTGCCTCGGGTCCTTGCTTCAATCCCAGCTCGCGCCAAGTGAGCTTTGTGGTGGACTAACATCGTGTGCGTGGGTTTCTACGGGGCTCTCCCGTTTTCTCCCACTTTCTTCATTCCACCATTTCATTCATTTTTCATCATCACCGTCTCCTTTAGCCTAGCCAGCATAACGGTGGGACGTAAAACTTATTCATTTCATTTCATTTCATTTTGAAGTCCTCAAACTTGCAACAACATAAACATGTTATTAATCTACAAATAAATTCTAATTATGTTGCAGTAAATAACACAAATTACATGCTTTGTAACCTTTCTTCCCGATCATCCTTCGTATTAACACTGAACGTGTAAATTTTGACTATCTATGCGCAGATATTGGAAGGAATTCCTGGATCTTTAAAAATTCACTTACATGTTGGTTGTACAAATGAATACTTACCTATATAAGAGGAAAGCGTACAACTCAATGTTAACACTTAATGGTGCATCACCTTTTTTTCCACTTTATTTCTTATTAGCAGTCCAACACACAAGTTTCTATAAATGAAAAACATTGTTTCTACAGTTTTTGAGAGTCAAGGTTTTACTCATTTTTCTAAAGTAACTCAACAGGAGAGAGGAACTCAACAATGCATCCAGTTCAGTAATTTTAAAATGTTACTGAAGAAAAGTAGCAGACCACACTAAAACAATCTAAATAAATCATTCAACATGAGATACAAAGTAAGAGCGTTATAATTAAATTATAAATTCTCTAACATCTATCAGTCAATAATACCTCGCTTAGTTTTATCAATCTCTAACTTTTCTTATTTCAAGCTATACAGAACTACGAAGTTAAACCAACTTCTCAACCCAGATGTTCCACTGCATATTTTGTCTTCCACGTTACATGTTTACGTAAAAGATATAAAATTCATTTTTTCTTCAACAACGTTTACTATAAGCTTCTTAATAACATTTTATATTGACAATGGCTGTGCAAAAACCCGTTGCGAACTTAATAATAAAAAGTGAAAGCTTTACATCAGATATCCTAAAAATTAAAAATTTGTCACATAATATTTGGTGACATAAAAAGGATACACTTCTAGTACACGAAAAACCGTAGATCCTTACCTCAGGATTCTAATGTCGTATATTTAAAAGCTGATACTTCGATTACTATAGTTTCACGATAATCCTATAATCAAATTCTCTACATTAATAGGTAAATCCTTAAGTTTCCTAATTTTAACCAACTCCTAAACGCCTAATTACCTTCCTTTCTTAATTTTGACGACGATAAAGATCGCAAAAATTTAAAAAATAGACATATTAACCTTCAAATTTGCACAAAGGACATGGATTTTTTTCCCCGTCAAATTAAATTCTGTAATATGCAGAATAAATTATAGATTGATTATCTCTTTTTGGTTAATACAATATTGATGCCGTGTGTATGAAATGAAAGCTTTAAGTTTTACGTCCCACGGTTATACTGGTTAGGCTAAAGGAGACGATGATGATGAGAAATGAATGAAATGGTGGAATGAAGGAAGTGGGAGGAAACGGGAGAACTTCGAGAAAACCCACGCACACGGTGTTTGTCCACCACAAAGCTCACTTGGCGCGGCCAAGTGTATGTGTTATGAGTTTAATCAGTTAAAAGATATTGGCGCTGTGATAAGTGAATATCAGGAGGGAAAAGATCAGAAAATACTGAAAATATCTATGAATGTGTACTTTCAAGAGAAAAATAGACAACAAAAGTATGTAAAAATACAAAAGCGAAGAGATCAAAACGACAATGCGTTCACAGCAACTAAGTTTAGAGGATGAACTTCAAAGATACCAATAAGGAAAGCATCATAAATTCAAAAAGTCGATCCATATAAAGCGACCCTATAAAGATATTTTGGTTTGCTTGTCTATTTTAATTTATTTATATATACCGTATATAATATTTTATCATATTCGTTGACAGCATAAAACTGTCTTCTTAAAAAAATATTAAGTTATTTTTGTTGAGCACCATGTGCCAATTAATGACTATGCAAACGTTAGCGTAAACTCGTCTATCTATGAAAATGAAATGAAATCTTTGAGTTTTACGTCCCACGGTTATGCCGGTTAGGCTAAAGGAGACGGTGATGATGAGTAATGAATGAAATGGTGGAATGAAGAAAGTGGAAGGAAACGGGAGAATCCCGAGAAAACCCACGCACACGGTGTTTGTCCACCACAAAGTTCACTTGGCGGGGGCTGGGATCGAACCCAGGACCCCAAGCACCAGAGGTGAACGCCCAACCACTGAGCCACCGCGGCCCCCTCGTCTATCTATATCTTAGAACTGAATTATTCAAAAACATTACAACAAACACCATTTTCTTCAGCCTTTCTTTTCTTTAATTTTGTCCCTCAGCATGAAAAATCTTTAATTGAACCCTAATAGATGCAAGTTACTTTCTATGTTTAATATCGAAATTCAACTAATTTCACTTTTTGAAACTGAAGTTTGTAATAAAGGGGTGAAACATCAAACTTGATTTTTTTTTATTATAATTACGTATGGTACTATACTTACTATAGCTAGAGTAACAGCACTGATACACACTTTCTACAATTTATTTATTTATTTATTTAAATTTTTTGCTGCAAAATTTGAACTATGATATCTCTGGTGGGACGTCGGAATGGAAACTTTATATATATGAGCATTATCTGCTTATACTTTTACCCAAGCATATTCATCACCACTTGAACGGAAAGAACTCTCTTGCTAGTATTAGAAATGTGTGTAATCCTCTATACTTTACATAAATTTATGATTCATTACTTGGAAACCTTGAGTATAGAATGACAGTGGCCGAATTTAATGTGTTTTGGTTTTATACCGATTTCCGTTTTCAACCATGTATCATTTTTTTATAAGGAAAAAATCCATCTGACAGGTCAGACCACATATGTTTCAAAAGTAACCCACACTATAAGTATAAATTTTTTGATTAGATTTTCGATACACAATTAATTACATAAAAAACTTGATACTTGGCTCTGAACAAAGCTATGAATTTTCAAGTTGCACGGAAAAAACATGTTTACGATACTCTCAACCATTTCTTTCTGAAGTAAATATTTACCAACTTGAATCGTAGAACACATTGTTTTAATTTAAATTTATTATTTCTATTTTAATGTTGAATGACTTACACCTGAGAATAAACTTACAATATTTAAATAAAAGAAGTTAATAAAATTGATAACGAATAAAAATACAGTATTAATAGTCGTAAAAAATAAAAAGATTATTGGAAAACATGAAACATTATTGCAATTGAATTCAGAATAAGTACAGTAGGTAAAGAACAATTATTCTCTCTGCAAGTTAATTATTTACTTTTTGGATGGAAATGGTAGCCAATAATAAGAAAGAAATTTCAAACATTTGGAAACACAAAACATATCGGACTAGAAGCTGGCTGGTATTTCTTTCTTCCCCCCCCCCCCCCCTCTTGCCAGAGCAAGAATGTCTGCGATTGAGTAGGAGACACAACAAAGCATGAAGTAAGTAAAACCAGCTTACAAAGATCGACAGAAAATCAAATTTTCAGTGTAGAGATTTCTGCAAATAAAACATTAAAGGTAATATCTATTTTTCTCTCACATCAAAAATAGTTACTTATATTGAAGCACTTGAAATCGGATTCAAAAATTGTACGTGAGTAAAAGGAACACTAAAATATTATAAATTTCATGGCGTTTCAGAAAAGTAATTAAGTGCTATGTAACATTAAAACCGGATATTCTTGACTTGAGAAATAAATGACAGTAGCATGTATCTATGATGGTTAGCAAAAGTCAAACAACTCAGTTTGGAGAAAAATGATGTGTACTGTTTACCCGCGGACATTAGGTCCCTCGACACTTCTGCGCATGACAGAAGTAGAAGAGTCCATTACGAAAAATGTGTATGTGTATGTACGGACAACATGTGTTCGTTTTCTCCTCTGGGAGCGAGAGAAAGAAGGTTGGAAGTTTAAACATAGTTGCCAGCCTACGTAAATTTGTCCCAGGTCAGCAATACATTCTGGTCAGGTGATGATGTCACACAGTGAACAGAGCGCGCGCATTTTAAATCCAGCCTAGCATTGTGTTTTAGGGGCTTCGACATTCGGTTGATCGCGCCAACAACCCGCGGGAGAACTTCAGTTATTGTCTTTCTCTACAGTATACATACACTTGTGCGTGTGCAGTTTACTGTATTTTTCTAGTTCTTTTTCTTACCTGTTTCGTGGTTATGCTTGCGTGAGCATGTGTGTGTACGCGCTTCGTTTGGTTATTTTATTATGATCGAGCCAATACCGTCAATCAGTGAAGACAAAGTATTGTGCTTATCCCCTCCTCCAAATTTTGTATTCCTCTTTTTTTTTATCTTGCACCGTAGAACCCCAGTCATGCTCTACGAACAATAATAATCGGTTATCGTGCTTTCAGTGCTGTAGGTCCACTTTGATTTCATTCTAATATTATTATTTATAAAATCTTATCAGGTATAGATTTACTGCGCCAGGTTGGTAACACTGCAAACAATACCTTTACCGCCGACCCGAATAACCAACGCCTTCCTTCCTTTTCTTTTTCTTTTACAGTCCATTCCTTTCATTAAGATAGACTCTCCTTGGCACTCTGCCAACTAGAGGTCTCAGCCGAATGGGTAAACAGTATATGTGTACGATTTTTCCATCCTATAGGGTATAGGACGATCGGAAGTAATCTATTAAAAATATTCCACGAAAACATCCTCTTGAACTCACAACGGCGACAGGCAGACCACATAGGATTCCATAAAACTTCTCTGAAGAAATAAGCATGCTCTCTGAAGAAATTAGAAAAAATGTCAAATGTAATTTTTTCCAATTTTGGAACTGAGATTAATAGATTAATATTTCTTCTTATTTTTTACTGATGAGTAATGGATTTCTCTTTATTTTAAGACTATCTCTGTTATATATATATATATATATATATATATATATATAATGGAAAATTTCAAAATTTTAAAAATATACAAAAAATGTAGAAAGCAGGCATCAGTGTTGCTACTCTACCTATAGTAAGTATAGTACCATATGTAATTATAATTTAAAAAGTCAACTTCGATATTTCACCCCTTCATTGTAAACTTCAACTCTAAAAAGTAGAGTTTGTTAAATTTCGATACTAACGAGAATGTCTACCTATTAGGATTCAATTAAAGCTTTTCATGCTAAGACTTGACTTCAAACTGTGCGGCGCGAGAACTTTTAAAAAATATATCCTACAAAAGAACATATTTATAATGCAACACGCATTCTCAAGTCTGCACCCTTCTTTAATAATACATAGTGGACTATCCCATTGACTTTGTTGAATATATAATGTGCCTGTTTTTATTATTTAAATTCCATCTCTGCTCGTATTTTTCAATTTTCACATAAATATCTGACTTATCATAATTAATAATTATTAACACCGGCTAATAACATTAAAAGATGTAGTCAGTATGTACAATGTATATACTGTGTTAATGAGATATTTATATTAGTGATTAATAAATGAAACATAGTTTATCATAGTTATAGTCTTTCTTTTAGGGATACATGCATTTATGTAGTGATACATTTCATTTTTGACATGGGAGGGGCGTTCAGATTTTGGTGGTTGAGGGGAGCCTCAACTGCAAAAAGTTTGAAAACCCCTGTACTAAGAGACAAAATTAAGAAGAGAAATGGTGAAAAAAATGGTGTTTCTTACAATGTTTTTGAATAATCCAGTCCTAACATATACAAGTTTACGCTAACGTCTGCAAGTCAGTAATTGGAACGCGCCACTACTTTCAAACAAGCTGGCATTAAAATTTTTAAAAGCCAGTTTGTGTTGCCAATGGATATAGTAAAGTATACACAAAATTAAAAAAAAAAAAAAAAAAAAAATGAAAAAAGAAATAGTCAAGCAAATAAAAAAAACTTTTTGTTGGATCAGTTTATATGGCCCGAGATGACGCAAGAAGAAAAATCAAAGAGAAATAAGGCAATTTTTGTGAACAATGTGCTATTTTTATGTGTTACTGGCGTATTACAAGTATTCTTTATTCACAGACTTATTCACAATTGTTTTATTATTATTGTGTACAACCATTATTCAATACATGGAAAATTAAAACATCAATACATAGAAAATTAATGTTCTTAGTTAAACGGTTACTCACTTCGATAACGTCCGAAAAATTATTTTCCTTGACGATTTCTTTTGCAAGTGTTGCAATGTTACTTGCTTCCACTGCATACACTTTCTTCGCTCCAGCTTTAGCACAAAAAAGCGATAAAATGCCTGAAAGTAAAATACAATAAAAGCCTGAATAAACGAATGATTATATATATATATATATTGAATATTAAATTAACTGTAACTTTTAACCAACATTCATCTATAATATACCCTTGGAATTCTAAAAGGATTTTCTATTTAATAATTTCGGCAGCCGATCCTATTGTCTTCGACGACTAGACAGTGATGAAGAGCTGCTTCACAAATACTTTTAAAATTTTTATTTAACTCAGTCCTGGAACATACAATGGGACCAATGTAAGATACCATCCTACGATCTATTCAACTAATTGCCTTAAATTGGATCTACCTCCGTAATTAAGAGTTTCCGGCTAAAGTCACAGATAAACTTTATCTTCTATTGAGGTCTTGAACACGTATCCAAATTCTGTTGGTTGTTATATTCAGTAGCCTCTTTAGAACCAATTCCACTGATTACCTTAAATTGGCCTCATCTACGTAATTTGGTATTTTTGACCAGAGTAGCAAATAAACTTTATTCTTCTACTGAAATTCTGCATATTTATGAACAGTTTATCGGTTTATTCCTGAAACATCCCGTATATACATGCTTCTAATCGAAGTGACGAATCGTAAAAGAAAAGGCAACTTCAAATAAATTTCTATGTACTAAATAAAGTATCCCTAACGGAAATCAGTTACTAAGATGGTATAGGCTAGGGTTAGAATTTTTATTTTGTAGCTACGCGATTCTGGATTCGAACTACAATCGAGCATCGTGACTCGAATTTTTTCACAGTGTTTCTCAATTTACCATTTAAATGATGGGAGGAAACCTTAAAATATAGGCTGTGGCCTTCCTCAAAGCTCTGCCACTCAAATGATGAGAGAAACCTTAAAACTACTGGCCCTGGCTGACATTTTTCCTTGTTCATATTAATGTTGCTGACTCTTAATGATTCCAGTATACACTGATCACCAGGGTTGGCAAAAACCATGGTTTTTATTGAAAAAAACAAAAAAACGTTTTTTTTTTTTTTGTTTAAACCAGGTTTTTTCTTCTTCTTTTGGTTTAAATAATTTGCTCTATATATTTATATCACATATGGACAGAAATAAGTTTGTTTCGCCTTGGTGTTATTATGTAACAACCGGGTTATGCTAGAAGAGGTCGCCTAAGCTTAAAGCGAAATCCAAACCGCTTCTCGGCTTACACCAGAGAGAAATTGTCCTCCATTTGAACTCGAAACCGAGACTAATTGGCCACAAATGCGATACGCCTGCCGACTCACTTACGAAGGACTCTTGATGAAAATACGTTGTACTGATCTTTACGTACTTGTTAATATAATTGTCAAGAATCATGTTAGAAGGATAAAAAGATAAGCAGTTGCACAAGTGAAACCACTGTACAGAATTATTTATGGACAATTTCAAAATATTGCAAAGTACAGAAGAACTAATTTAGTCCAAGTTAGTTCACTACGACTTTTATTAGTCCAAGTCAAAGAAATAGACTTAAATTTGCATATCAGTAAGAAAAGTGAATGAAGATACGAATAATTTGAGTCCACTTGGCTCTGACCCATTTATACATAAATAGATAGCAAAGATACTTTTGACTTCAATAAAGGCCTCTCGTGGGGTTTGTATGACCCCCCAAAAATTACGCCATTTCAATGTATTTTATCAATAGTAAACATTATTAAAATGAAACAATATTTAGAATTTTTCTTTGATTGCAATTGCATAACAATAATAACAAATTATAAAAAATCACAAAAGAAACATTCATAAACTTTTATATATATATATATATATATATATATATAAGTTGCTTTCGTAGTATAATTTCTTTGAGTAATGAATGGGGAATTTAGGTCTGAATATAATACGAATAATATACGGGAGTGAAACGTGATGACCCACAAATATGTGTTTAAGATTTTACGAACACTTACACTTTTACGAACATTTTTCGTTTTTTGGTATAAACCAGTTTTTTTCTTCTTTTTTAAACAACTGGTTTAAACCATGGTTTAAACCACCTTGATTTAACCCTCGCACTACGAAGGTATTTTTTGTAACGCGGACTACCAAGGGGGGGTATTTTGTGCCCACCTCTTAAGATTAAGTTTATCTCTCTACAGCCTTGAATAACATCTATATTTTTGGACTTACATTCGTAATACACAATTACTAAACACATAGTACATAAATACTTCATAACTGGAAAAAAACAAGCAAGAAATATGTGGCATAATAAACATTCTAAAGTAGTATATACTTATTGTATAGCTGTTTTTTGGACTGAGAGTTTTCCTCACGGTTCTACACATCACGGTCTATTTTTGGACTTACATTCGTAATACACAATTACTAAACACATAGTACATAAATACTTCATAACTTTGGAAAAAAACAAGGAAGAAATATGTGGCATAATAAACATTCAAAAGTAGTATATACTTATTGTATAGCTGTTTTTCGACTGCGTGTTTTCCTCACGGTTCTACACATCACTGTCATTAGATTGCGTGTTTTGTTCACAGTTGTTACAGATCACTGTTTTCTTACTGTGCTTTCCACAAGTGTGTCTTATACACAGACTACAAATAATTGTTGTTTTGTTGACTTTGTTGTACTTCATCTTCTTCGTAGGTGCTTCTCGAGCGCACATATGGCACCTTCCCCTACCAACACACACTTCCTTGCTTTGAGCAACTGGTGCCACCTTCCGATCTAAGATTTGCTCCATGGCAACAATTACCCTGTTCTGAAGACCTGTAGCATTATTTGATCTCTCTTCAATGGATGGCATTGTGAGTTCCTTCGCAAGCTCTTGAAGGTACAGACGTCTCTTGTTGGATTTCTTCTAATTCCAAGATGGAAAATTGAGACGAAATATAGTGAAACCATTCACTCCTGCTATATCGACCAACGTGTAGAATATGGACATAGGCCATCTTCTAGTTGAACGTTTTACTGAATATTTCCTTACCATTTGGTCAATTACATCCACACCTCCCTTCGTTTCATTGTAATAAAGATTGATCACGGATTTCTTCTTGGGATCACTAACAGAGGCAATTGTTGCATCTGAATGTTGGGTAGACAAGAAAAGAAGCACCTTTTTTGGTTTCTCGCGTGGAATGTACGACTGTAATGTTACTGGAGGATTTCCAGTAGATGGATCCGTGAAAGCAAACTTACTGGAATAGAGCTCCCTACAGGTTACTGTCTTTAATTCTTGAGGAATGTGTTTTCTATTAGACTGAAGCGTTCCCACGAGGGTTAGGCCGCGGTTGTTCCACAATTCTTCGGCCAAGTCTACTGATGTGTAGTAGCGGTCTGTTGTAACGTTCCGCCCCGAGTTGTTTATTGGAGCAACTAAGCGTTTTACAAATCTACCGAAGAATTTGATTGTTCGCAGTTCTTTCCAGCATAGGGCTCCATATTTAGAATATACCTTGTCTCTGAATCAGTAAGCATACGAATAAGAATGCCGTATTTTCCTGGTTTCTCTTTCATAAATACTTTGAAAGAACAGTTGCCCCTAAACAGAGATAACATTTCATCAATAACTGTGTGCATACCAGGAGAGAAATAATGCGGAAACGTTTCGTTCATAGCGTCGAACACTTCGCGAATAGCAGCAAATTTGTCCTTTGCTCTTCGAACCTCTCTAGTATTCCTGTCGTCAAATCGAATAATTCTGCATAGCTGCTGAAATCTGTCTCTGCTCATAGTAGCTATATAAAGAAATCTCCCAGAGGCACTAGACCACAAATCAGCTACATCAAATCGGGTATCACCATTTGCTCCCATGTGAATGAGAAGACCTATGTATGCCATTATCTCTTTTTCATTCGTTTCAGGAATGTGCAGTCTTCTTGCTTCCTCGTTTGTATGCTGTACAATTATAGTAAGAATGCGCTTTGTAAAAAAAACAATCGAAAGATTCACGAACTGTCTGCACTTTACCGTCAGTTCTTAGACCCTGACGTTCTCTCACAATATTTTGACTCACACTTCTCGTTTGGCGTGGAGGCTCAGACACGTATGTCCGGCCAGATTTAGCAATGAGTATGTCACCATGTAAACGGTCTTTTCTATACTCGTCACACAACATGTCATCTAAGTTACTGAAGCACTCAGTGTCGGAACTTTCTCCACCGATATCTTCACGATCCAGGATGAAATCTTCGTCTTCACTCACTGCTGAACCATTATCATCATATTCTGGTGCAGAAACAGATGATAGCTTCCTCAATTCTTCTTCTATTTCATGTCTCTGTAACTTTTTAGAAGCCATTTTGCCAAAAAAATCTTAGAAGCTAAATAATTACTTCTAACAACGTACAGAAACTCTCACAACAACCAACAGCGACTAAGTGAACAGTACACGCGATAAGACTGACCGCCAAATTCAGAAAAGGCGGAAAACGGCTATTTATTATACTGCCATCTGTACATGACAGTTTTAAATATGAGTCACGCCTACTACCAACGGGAGGGGGGTACTTTGTGCCCACCAACATAAAAAAAAAAACAAATTTATGAGACAAACTAACGCTCAATTTTCACCAACGCAAGCTATATGCTTTAGCTAAACATGCTCGATAATAACAATATTTGCAATTTGTGCTTATTTTTCCACAATTTTAAAGTAATAATCAAAATAGTAATTACAAGAAACATAATCTGGTGGGCACAAAATACCCCCCCGTTTGTAGTGCGAGGGTTAAACCAGTCAACCCTGCTGGTCACACAGACTGTAGTCCAAAGTTTGATAAATAAATAAATAAATAAATAAGTGATTAACAAGTAAGTTTCCATAATAAATAAGTTTAAAAAAATCTAAGTTGTCTTAACAGACTCTTCTGAAGTATTCATAATTGATTTCCAAGCTTATAGAAGTTCGGAACAATAGTAAATGGTTGAATTCTGGTCTGAAACATTTCATTACGATTTACAAATTAACAACAGGAATGAAAATTACAAAGTAGCTTTTATGTACATGGTAGTACTCCTACGCTTAACTACAAAGAAATATGTAGGTACCAGTATCTAACGCAATGGTCACCTTTCTTTTACAATACGAAACCAGTTTATGAGAGTCTTTTGAGGCCAGGTGACTAAGAGGTATGATTCCTGGTTTGCTTCCCTCAGATAGAAATTGTTAGGTAGAAAGCGTTACTCATTCATGCACACATACCAATCATTTGAAGTTATCACGTACATAGCTTGTAAAAATAAAATAACAAGAATGTGATTTAAAGGGATTTCAAGATCTAGTACAAGAAGCTACTTAGAAGAATAACGATTCGATAAACTAGAGGATAACAAAGATTTAAGAATGCAAAATTGTGTTGAAATCATGAAATATATGCTAATAAAGATAAGATCAGATCAAAAATGTCAGGTTTGTAAAATACGACATAGATCAAAGTGTGTCCTACAATAAGAATTATGACTATTTACCATTCAGTAGCTTACAGACTATCAGAAAAAAATCAAACCACTAGTTCTCTCCACCCTATCAAGTTACTATTGAAGTTATTAAGTTATTAAGTAACAATGGTGCAGTCTCACGCTAACGGATTTACACTACTACCGTTGTGGAAACAAGTGCAGACATGTTGACGTAAATCTGAAAAATGGATTGAGTCTGAATTATATCAGAAAGACCAACGGATTGTTATGCTGAAGAAAGAAATTTATCACTTTGAACGCCTCAATCGGGATAAACATTCAAGCACCACCCAAGGGTTACAAACCAACAACGAAACTGGAACAAAACATAACCTTGGTGAAACTTCCATGTTCTGTAAGAGATATCATCGATCTGTACATTCCAATAAAGTTTGCCCTGAAGAAAATGAACATGACTTCTACACATATCTGAGTTTTATTTTCCCACAGTTAAATATAAATGTTTTCCTACTTGCTAACCAGGGTTGGCAAAAACCATGGTTTTTATTAAAAAACAACAAAAAAAAGTTTTTTTTTGTTTAAACCATTTTTTTTTAAACCAGCTTTTTATGGTTTAAATAATTTGCTCTATATATTTATATTACACATGGAAATAAGTTTGTTTTGCCTTGGTCTTATTATGCAACAACCGGGTTATGCTGGAAGGGCCACATAAGCTTAAAGCGGAATCCAAACCGCTTTTCGGCTTACATTCGAGAGAAAATGCCCTCCATTTGAACTCGAAACCGGAACTAAGTGGCCACAAAAGCGATACGTCTGCCGACTCACTCACGAAGGACTCCTGATAAAAAAATACGTTATACTGATCTTTAGTACTTGTTAATATAATTGTCAAGAGTCATTTCAGAAGGACAAAAAGATAAACAGTTGCACAATTGAAGCCATTATACAGTATTACATATGGACAATTTCAAAATACTGCAAAGTACAGAAGAACTAATTTAGTCCAAGTTAGTTCACTAAGATTTTTATTAGTCCAAGTTAAAGAAACAACGACTTAATTTGCATATCAGCAAGAAAAGCGAATAAAGATACGAATAATTTGAGTCCACTTTGGCTCTGACCCATTTATACATAAATAGATACCAAACATGCTTCTGATTTCAATAAATGCCTCTCGTGGGGTTTGTATGACCCTCCCCCCAAAAAGTACGGCATTTCTATGTATTTTATCAATAGTAAACATTATTAAAACGAAACAATATTTAGAATTTTTCTTTGATTGCAATTGCATATCAATAATAAACTATAAAATTTCACAAAAGAAACATTCATAAAATAAAATTTAAAAACAAACAGAAGTTCCTTTTGAAGTATAATCTCTTTGAGTACTAAATGGAGAATTTAGGTCTGAATATAATACGAATATAATTTAGGTCTGAATATAATATACGGGAGTGAAACGTGATAATCCACAAATGTGTGTTCATCAAGATTTTACGAACACTTACACTTTTACGAACATTTCTCTTTTTTTTGGTTTAAACCAGCCAACCCTGTTGCTAACCAATGTTGATTCGCTCGAAATTTCGAGTTTCTCATGTAAGTTGGAATACAAGCGTCTGATATTGCTGTTTGTTTCCCCATGTTACTTGATTTGAATGTTTTATGACAATTTTGCAATATGCTTTCGAATATACGTATCTTTAACGTCACTTAACTATGATGCAGATCGGTATACAGTATGCTGTTTAACTATTAATGATTGGACAAAGAGTTATTTTTTCCCTTGTTTGATCAGTTTTCCGTTCAGCAATACACATTTTTTTTTTTTTTTTTTAATATTATGTCATATCCATATAACACTACAATAAAATTGAATGATATGCACACACATCACCGTCAGAGATTTTGAATTAACAACTTACAATAATCGTGTAATAGCAATATAATGTTTTAATGAATCCCATTAGGAACAAAGAAAACATTGAACTAGTCAAAAGCATATCCACATGATCTAACAATCGTACATGTACTGTTCAATGCAACGGTTAGCTCTAGCACGGCATGAGACACACTTCTTTGATTCTGCTAATAATGTTTGGAAACGGATACTCAGTTTATCTGCAGTATATAGAACATCTCTTAATGCAATATCCCCGCACGGATCTGGGCCTCCTTAGTGACAGTACAGTTTTTATTATTATTATTTTATTTGACCCCAGGGTGTCCCTCGTACTCGTTTTCCGAGGATGAGTCAACCTCCGGAAGTTACGCTCTATATGTGAAGAACACTTTCAACACCCACCAAGGATTGAACACGGGCCATGGATAGGCACCTGGGCTCTCTAAGTACTCAGCTGCAGAACAACCTATCTCAATTTATCTAGTAATTTAAAAATATTATTTTTTAAATATGTATTTTCTACCTATTAGCAGCCAATTTTCAGTTTCCTTATTCGTAAGATACACTCATGTCCAAAATGATTGTCGCATATCTATAACTGTCTTCTTGTAAGAATATAATTTGATAATGATTTTGTAGGGTACTTTTAATACTGATATTATGTGTATAATCGGGAAATGTATATTTGTGGTAAATTTCGTAGGAAAAGAATAATAAATTCGAAAATTAGAATGAGTAAAACAAAATATTGCTAAATGGACAAAAAAGTTTTATTTTTGCTTTATTGTTCTTATTTACTGCTCTTTTGAGATGAAATTTGCCACATACATGTCTTTGCCGATTATACACATACTAACATTATAAGAAATACCGGGCGAATTCGTTATCAAATTATATTCCTACAACAACATATTTATAGACATGCGACAATAATTTTGGACATGAGTGTACATATTTGGTAAATTTCCCTTATTTTCCAGGTCTGTAAAAATCCTGACAAAAGATGTTTTCGATTTCTATATATTGGCCATCTAGTTTGTGTCTGATTTATAAGAAAGTTGAATCGCTTATTTAATTGGAGATAGTGAAGTTATAGCTACCATGACTTCTCAACAGGAACAAAATACTCCTATTACCTTCAATATAAAACAAAATAAATCGGAGATGTCACTAATCATAACCAAATAAATGATCAGTAGATGGTGGGAAATTAGGTCAGTTTGTTATCCAAGACATTTCACCAACTGTCAACTTTTCCTATGCCTGGAAAACTACGAGGAAGGATTGGTCACATTCAACAACCTGGACAAAGAGGACGAACAATGTTATGTAAAATAAGAATGAGGAGAAAAAGATTAACTTCAATTACAAGAAGAGGAAAATATCAGTAATGGGCAAGCAAAAAATGAACGAGTACCACGATCGATCAGGAGAGTCTCAGAAATATTGTGAAAGACATTGCATTCATGTTTTCATAGTTACAGAAACGTGGCAAACTGCAATGCTCTTGACCTGATAAGTGTGAATAGAAATAAATAAATAATAATAAAAAAAAAGCATCAAAAGATTGCACTCTTGGTCAATAATTAGTTTTTAGATCAGCATCACAAAATTTTTGAACGATCCGTAAATCAAGTTTTCGTATTTTTTGCGGAATAAGCACACCATACTGAGTTAACTGATAGTTTGGGTTTGGCTATACTATATGTAGTTCACCACATATAAGGCGTACACGAAAATTTTTGATTGAATGAAATGTATTTTTGGGGTCAGGGACCACAAAATTTTTGAACGGCCCCTAAATCGAGTTTTCGTATTTTTTTACGGAATAAGCAAATCATACTATTTTAAGTGATAATTTTGGTTTGGCCACACTATATGTAGTTCTCCAGATATAAGACCTATAAGAAAATGTTTGCCTAAAATATATTGGATCTTTTGATCCAAAAAAGAAAAAATAAGACTACGTGATTAAATTGTAATAAACAAATAAATAAGAGTAGGATTTGTTCTAAACATCTAAAGGAGGGAGCTGTTGGGCGGAAAGTGTTAATAATTCATGCACATACCGCTAGTTCGCGGTTGGCAGGTATATAGCCTGTAAAAATAGAATAATAAGAGTGTAATTTAAATGGATTTCAAGATCTAATACAAGAAACTACTAAGAAGAAAGTGTAGTAAGAGATGTAAAATAAAGTGTGACAGAGTTTCCGTTTTATTCAAGCATTTAAAGGAGCAAAAACATACCACATTATGTTCCAACGCATTGGACTCTAAAATAAAATTTCTAGTTTAACGTTCGACGCTTATGCCCTTTAAGCTAAAGAAGACGGGTGATGAATGAAATTAATAAAGAACTGCTGGCATGAGGTTGTTGGGGGAAACGGAGAAAAACGAAAAAAAACGGACACCTTGCACCAATCCATTTCTACTACTGGAAAAGGCTTCCGGAAGAAAGTATTTGAAACTTCTTATGTCAAATTGAATAATCAAAATTGAACACTGATATTGGGAACTCACATAAGAATTGGATTCCTATCACTAAATCGATTAAATGAACCCAGTTGTTTTGAAAAACACATTGCAAGAACTGAATCACTGCATGCAAGCAATTGAATATCCAAACTAGCACTGTAATTTTTAAAATTTTTTTTATCAGATATTTTCTTCCTAGCAGTAATCAAGTGCTTTCTACAAGTACTGGAGAGGTTTGAGAAAAGCCTTCGGATCTCATCCTAAACGAAGGAAAAATCCCGCGGGAGAAAGCGGGCAATGTCTTTGGCGGCTAACGTAGGTGGGGACCGACCGACTCCCGGGATAAGGAGTCAGCTTCTATCAAGTGCCAACGGCCTTCTTGGAGGGCGGATGAGCGGGTGGAGGCCAGGGCACCTTCATGTTCTTAGGAGGGAAACTGTCCTAAAAGGCGGATGAACCACTGGATGGTCAACGGCATGGAGTTGTGGAAAGGAAATGGGAATACTACCACGTTATCTTTTTCCCAGAAGGGACGGAGGAGGAGAATAAATAAATATGACGGTTCTTCCTGAGGTAAACAATTCCGGAGGTAAAATAGTCCCCCGTTCGGGTCTCCGGGTGGGGACTACTCCGAGAAGAATCATCAGAGGAGAAAATAATAACTTTCATTTCAGCATGGAAACCTGGAACATACGAACTCTACGACGTGAGGAAAAACTTTAATTTAAAAGTGGAAATGGACAAATGTAAAGTGGACATAGTGGGATTGAGTGAAGTGAGATGGCCAGGGAAAGATGAGATAGTGTCAGGAAATTACAGAATATACTTTTCGGGTGGCGATAAGGCGGAGAATGGTGTCGCGATAGCAATGAAGAACGAAGTAGCAAGAAGTGTAACCAAAGTGGAATACTGCAGTGACCGCTTGATGTTTGTAAAACTATATGCAAAACCAGCGGATATTGTGATAATACAAGTGTATATGCCAACAACCGACCATGATGGTAATGAAGTAGAAGTAATGTATGATCAGATCAGTGATATATTGCATTAGGAAGGAAGAAGTAAAGTCAACGCCATAGTGATGGGAGACTTTAACAGCGTAGCAGCAGAAGGAGCTGCGAATAAGGTAATGGAACCATTTGGACAAGGTAGAAGAAACGAACATAGTCAAATGCTTATCGATTTCTGTAGGCAACATGATCTGGTGGTGATGAACGCGTGGTTTAAGAAAAGAAAAACCAAGCTGTACACGTGGAAAAATCCAGGAGATAAGAAACGCTACCAAATCGATTACATTCTGATGAAGCAACTTTCAGGAATAGTGTACGGGACGTAAAGACATTGCCAGGAGCGGATATTGATTCGGATCACAATCTACTGGTGGCGGAAGTGCAAACCTGGTTAAAATCGATCAAGAAAAATGGGAGGAGAAATCGAAAATGAAACTTAGAGCGACTAAGAAATATCGACGATGATGTGAAAGAAGAGATTGAAGAAAAATTCTGTGCAATGGGCGATATGGTTGACAGTATAGAGAATAGTTGGGGAAAAGTAAACAGATTCTACTTGACACACTCCACAATAACATTGGCAGGATGGAAAGAGCACCGAGAAAACCATGGATAACTGAAGCAATGCTTAAGAAAATGGAGGAACGCAGAAGGGCGAAAAACACGGACATCAATAAATACAGAAGGCTGAATAATGAATTGAGAAGAGAAACGGACAAAGCCAAAGAAATGTACATGGAGCAGATATGTGAAGAAGTAATGGAACTTCAACGGCGCGGCATATATGATCTGATGTACCAGAAAGCGCAAGAATTAGGAGGGAGAGCTAACAAAAGTATAGAACGTTCGGCATCGAAGATCAACAAGGTAATGTAACCACTGACCATCAAAGAATCCTTAGAATTTGGGAGGAATACATAAAAGATCTGTATGATCAGAAGAACAGCCCCAAAGATACTGCGATCGAAGCAGAGGAAGAGGTGGAGGATGATGAAAAAGAACCCAGTATATTGAAAAGTGAAGTAGTACAAGCAATCAAAGACATGCGAAGAAGAAAGGCCACTGGAGACGACGACATACCAGTAGATTTGCTCAAGGAATTAGGAGACAATGTAATGAAAGTGCTGACCTCATTTATTAACAAGATCTACCTGAGTGGAGAATGGCCAAAGGATTTTCTTGATGTTACAATGATTGCATTGCCAAGAAAAATCAAGCAAAGAAGTGCAGGGATCACAGAACCATTAGCCTGATTCCCCACACTGGAAAGATCATTGCACGCATACTGAACAGGCGGCTGGAAAGCAAGATAGGTGAGAGGTTAGAAGAAGATCAATTTGGATTCCGGAAAGGAAAAGGCACCAGGGATGCTATTGGATTGATGAGAATTATATCACAAAGAATTCTTGATGTAAAGGAAGAGTTCTGTGTGTGCTTCATCGACTGCGAAAAGCTTTCGACCGAGTCAATTTGACGAAACTTCTGAAAATACTTAAAGAAATCGGAGTCAACTGGAGAGATCGACGACTCATTCAAAACCTGTACATAGGGCAACGAGAGAAGATGCGCTTGAATGAAGGAGAAACCAATCGTGTGGAGATTGAACGAGGAGTCAGACAAGGATGTAGTTTGTCGCCCCAATTATTCAACATTTACAGTGAATGTTTAATGAAGGAAGCATTAATGGGAACTGGAGACTTCAAGATTGGAGGACAGATCATTAACAAGATCAGATATGCAGATGATACGGTTATAATAGCTAAAACCGAAGGAGGACTACAGATGATTGACAAAATCGTAGACACTGGAAAACTGTATGGAATGGAAATTAACATCGAAAAGTCAAAAGTCATGAGAATAACCCGTGGAAACACGCCCTTACGAATCAGAGTAGAACAAAGAGAACTTGAAGAGGTCGATAATTTCAAATATCTGGGAAGTATTTTGACAAGAGACGCTTACTGCACCAAAGAGATCAGGTCAAGAATTGCCATAGCTAAAGAAGTATTCAACAAGAAAAGATCACTCTTAACTAGCAGGCTTAATATTGGACTTAAGAAGAAGTTGGTCAAGTGCTATATATGGAGCACTGGACTCTATGGTTCTGAGACTTGGACATTACGGAAGTTAGAGAAGAAATATTTGGAGAGCTTCGAAATGTGGTGTTGGAGGAAGATGGAGAAGATAAAACGAACAGAGAGAGCAACAAAGAATATGATTTAAAACGGATAGGAGAGAACAGGACACTTCCAGCCACGATTCTTCGTACAAAGGCCAATTGGATTGGACACACCTTGAGAAGAAATTGTCTTCTTCACACCGCCATAGAAGATGGAAGGGAAGCGATGAATAGGAAAAAGAAGAATACAGCTGATGGATAATTTGAAAGATAGGAAAAAAATATTGGGAGTTAAACGAGGAAGCTGAAAATCGACAAAAGTGAAAGAAACATTTCCAGACCCAAATCTAAAATAAAATAAAAAAAAAAAATCCTCATTAGTCCCAGGACCTGCCGAAAAGCAGAATACCTAATAATAATAGTAATTAAGTAATTATCCTTTTTCTCCCACAATAAAATCACCCGTTTTACAAGTGTCCCTTTGTGCCAAGGGGTAGAGGTACATGTTTTGTTTGGCTGGAATACAGACCTTGGTAAGCAGTATTTGCTTCTATTCTAATATTGCAGGTATGTTAATGTGATAAATCACAGGAAACACTCTCCAGTGTTCACTTTGGGGGGGAAAAAAAAGTTGCTTTATATGCAAACAAAAGGAATGTTTTAAAAATTTTGATACATGAAAAATAAATATCCCCCCCCCCCATCCCCAATAAATGATTATTCTGTTACTGAAATTTTTTCATACAACTTTTAACTTTGATGCTACAGTACTTGTTTCATGGAATTAAAATAGAAAAGTACTGATATTTAATACATACACGCTTTTCTTGTATAGTGTTATTTACTATACAGACAAAACCATTACTTTTATAGAGTTCTATTTTGTTTAACTACACTAATACAAATATCATTCACTTTAGAAGTTTTACGTAACGAAAACAAGTTCTACTGATCTTTTTAGCACTAATGTACACAAATGAAATGGACTTCTAAAATAACGTCAGTACATACCTGAATTGTTGCTGAGTGATTCATATTTCTATCTTACCACATTATATGGCATATAACACAAAATTCCTAGTTATTTTCATTTCGTACTAAACCAAGTACTAATTTACTAACGTTAATTAATCAAACTAGGATTAGAATAATCTTAAAATCCGTGGCTGATGAGGACCCACGCTATGAGCTGGATATGAATCACTGTGGTTGACATATTTTCACAGCAGACGGGACACTCATTCCGCGAATATTCTATTTCACTAAAATGAAAGCAAGGGTCAAGCAAATGTTGAGTTCAACAAATAGAAGTACTAATTCAGATAAATCTTCGTTACTTTTATTTATTTAATGTTGAGAATTAATTTTCGTTTTCAACTATCAGTATCTCCTTTATGAATACGGAAGTCAGTGTCTATAAATGCTCAAAAAGGAACTTGTACGACTTATGACTTGTTAATATTACCTGTACCGGCCCCTACATCCAATACTACTTTTCCTTCAATCAAGGTTTTATTCTTAAATATCGCTTCTTCGTAAGCTTTCACTCTTGACTCGTCGCTCAGCATCAAACGATGAACCTATGATAAAAATACATAAATAAATAAATAAAGTAGAAGAAAACTTCCTCTAGTAACAACCAGCTATATGAGAAAAAAATTAAAAGGCAAGAACCATTTGCTAGTTTTTTAAATCACATTGGGTAAAAAGCAATGAAATGAATTTTCTAGTTTTACGTCTAACGGTTATACCCTTTAGGCTAAAGGAGACATAATTAATGAGTGTTTGATTATGAATAAGAATATGTTGGAAAGGAGACAAACAAGAGAAAACCCACGGACACGATACTACAAACTTGCGTGGCAGGGAATTGAACCAAGTATTCCTCGTACCAGAGGTGAGCGCTGTATCACGGAGCAGAATTTAGGTCTTGCTTACATACTGTAATATGAAATAATAATTTCAGAACTAAACTGTATCCATCTTTAATAAGATAGGTGGTATGTTTGTGCTCCTTTCAATGCTTGGGTAAAACAAACTACGTCAATGTACTTTGCGTCTCCTCCTACGATTTCTTTTAAAGAGAGGCCTTTAAAACTTCCTACATTAATACCTAAAATCAAACTTGAATACGTATGTTGTGAATTTAGACAAGAGCTACATTCTTGTCATTGAACTCTTTACCACTATTCCAGCTAGTAGATGGAATGAGAGCAAAGACTCATTGAATTTGTTCAAGTGAATGCAGTGAGTCAGATATAATCAGTTTCACAGAGCAAGAGACGAATTATTTTACACAGACAACTGAATATCAAAACTCACATTTTCTTTCTCTACATTCCAAGTTTTCAATTTCATTTTGTATAAATTTCTTTACAAATTTACTGAAGATGGATACGTTTAGTTTTCAAATTATTTTTACTTCAACTAGTTGATTGATTGGTTGTAATTTAACATCCTTTCTAGCCCCGACTCTTATGAAACAGGACTTACAGCTTAAAGTGGAACCACTATTCAGATTTGTGTTTTATTCATAACTTAAATGTATTAGGTAGAATGAAGAACGCAGTAAGTTGATACGTTTTATTATGAAAGAACTGGTGGAATAAGAATATGTTGGGAAAAGAGACAAACAAAAGAAAATCCACAGACATGACACCACATAGTCGCATGGCTGGGGATCGAACCAGTACCCCCCCCCCCCCATATCAGAGGTGAGCGAGCATCTGAATGACGAATTGCAAGTAGAATGGGGGTCACTGTTACAACTATGTGTGTCATCAGTAGAAGATGAACAATCTCTCTTTAATCACTCAAGCGGTTGTGACGTGTTGACACATCATGCAGTACAAAGCACACAGTGGATTTGGCATGTGTGAAAATCATGATGTAGCACAGTTCTGATTTAACATTTGACAATATTTAACAAATAAACCGAAGAAATATGGCAGTACTAAGGTAAGTCTATTGTTCTATATTACGAAATACCCTATAGTAATTAATTAAGTTAAAACTTCCTTCAAAAATAACATCATTGAAAATATGCAGACTACCTTGGTGAAACTACGAAATAACACAAACAGCAGTGACTATTCGTTCCCAAACGCCTAACACACGTGATTGATATGCACGCAGTCCCTTTTGATCCCCGATCAACACATCAAGATTTGGATAAAAATCCGGATAGTGGTTCAGATCCTACTTTCAGAGTAGAGAGTTCCGTCGCACTTAGTTTTGGTGATAAAGAAGTAACCTTAGTCTCATATTAATCAATTAACCAATCAATCAATCACTAGAGGCAACAAACTAATTATTTGTACAGGTAACGATAAGCATAAGGGTTTCAACATGACACAGGAAAACTACAAAAACAAAGATTAACAATAGATACTAACGAGGTGAGTAACATGCGATCACGACGAAATGAATAATTCAGGAGAAGCAACAGTTTGTAATAATTAAAAACAAAACTTACATCTAAATCTTCGTAGCTACTGAAATATTTTTCACTTATATCTTCTTCCATCTTTCCACAGGAAAAAGAATCACATCAGCAAACTGAAAGGAAATGATATGTTAACTCTCGATTCAAAGAACAAAATTAATTTTATACATAATATTTTGAATTCCAGATTCTCATTTAAGTTGTCATATCCTACTCCTCATATTTTATTGTGTATGACAACTGAAAACATGTTAATCATTCGAAGTGAAATTGCTTCCTATATTCAAACTAAACATCGAAATATGCACCAATAATTTAGAAACATATTATACATTAAGCATATTCCAAAGGTATTAGTTGTTCTTGTCACAATGACGCAGTTAGATTATCCTCTAATTATATTAATAGAATGTTTTAATATCGTTATGAATAATTTGTATTTCAGAGTTGGCTGTTTGAAAAAAAAAGTTGAAGAGCGATAGGGAGAAAAATAAAGGGAGAGAGAGAGAGAGAGGAGGGAGGGTCACAAAAAGCTAGAATGACTTCCAGACGCAAAGTCAAAAAATCTACATTCTTACAAATTCTCTTAGGTCTGACCCATTTTCTCCACATTTTTGGCACAGACAAGGTTGGAAATCGAACAATATTACTAAATACATACCATAATTTGGTTGACTTGTTTTGATTGTTTACGAAGTCCCTTTCACTCAAGTGCACAGTGCGCACAAGGATTTATACATGCATAAACTTTGGATCTTACTTTTCGAGACAGATCTTATGATTTTCATAAAACGCATTTCTACATCATATTTTTCTTCATACTAAAAGTTTTTTTTTTTTTCTATTTGGTCTAGGAATTAATTCGTGCGGGTGGACAAGAGATGGCGCAACGAACGGAGCGTCCCACAGTTCCGTGTATCCACACATGTGTTGCAAACCCCTGTCATCGCGTATCGTTCGTAGTATAGGGCAGTGGATTAAAGCGTCAACAACACCAGTTTGTAGTTAAGTGAACATGGCGCAATTTGTGCCTGATAAAGTGTTTTTGCGGGGTGTCCTGCTGCATTACTTTAACATGCAGAAAAGTGCGACTGAAAGTCATCGTATTTTGGTGGAAGTGTATGGTGACCATGCTCTAGCTGAGCGAACGTGTCAGAAGTGGTTTGCACGGTTTAGAAGTGGTGATTTCGGCTTGGCAGACCAAGAGCGAGCTGGACAGCCAAAAAAATTTCAAGAGGAAGAATTGATAGCATTGCTCGAGCAGGATTCATGTCAAACGCAGGAACAACTTGCAGCAGCATTAGGCGTTGATCAAACAACAGTCTCCAAACGCTTGAAAGCCATGGGAATGATTCAAAAGATGTCACATTGGGTTCCACATGAATTGAAAGACAGAGACGTTGAAAGACGAAAAACCATTTGCGAATTGCTGCTTCAACGACAGCGCAGAAAGGGGTTTCTGCATCGAATTATTACGGGTGATGAGAAGTGGATCCATTACGAGAACCCTAAACGAAAAAAGGCCTGGGTGAAACCAGGTGAACCAGGTCCATCACAACCAAAACGAGATATTCACTGTGCAAAGGTTATGCTATGCATATGGTGGGATATGAAAGGTGTGGTGTACTATGAGCTGCTGCAACCGGGTGAAACTATGAATGGAGAACGTTATCGACGACAATTAATGCGTTTGAAGCAAGCTCTGGCCAGAACACGACCAGAATGGGAGAACAGACATGATAAACTTATTGTTCAACATGATAACGCTCGCCCACATGTCGCAAAACCGGTCAAAACCTATTTAGAAAATGTCGGATGGGAAGTTTTACCCCACCCGCCGTATTCACCAGACGTTGCTCCTTCGGACTACTACTTGTTCGATTGCATGAACAACGATTTGATTGGACAGCGGTTTACTTCTTCAGAAGATATCGAAACATGGGTCTCTGATTGGATCGCTTCCAAGGATGAGGACTTCTTTCGCCACGGAATCCGTACATTGCCTGACAGATGGGCGAAAGTGGTGGCTAGCGATGGACAATATTTTTCTTAAGGTATTTATGTATTTTGTGTTTATACTAAAGCTTCAATGTGTGCGTACCAACCGCACGAATTAATTCCTAGACCAAATACTTTATTTATTCTTTAATGATATTTTACGGTTTTCAAAATAATAAGCTACATTTTAAATGTTTACATATATGCGCACGAGATACAGAGTAGTACCTATTATTAGTAGTTAAGGAACCATGGAATATCAGCTCATTTGCCTAAATTTTTTATAAAGCATAATATAAAATCCTCTGGAATTTCTCATCCCCGCCAACTTCACTGGATAAGCGAATACTTGACACGGAATGTCCCTTTTTTAATATATCGCATTGTACACACTTTTCAAATACCGAATGAAATACATATATTTTGTCTTTTTAAACGGTACACTGAATTTTCAGCTCCTATGCTTCATAACATCTTTCTGAACTGAATTTTAAGTTCCTATGCTCCACAGTATCCTTCTGATTCAAATACTAGGATGAGATAAGAATTTAGGTTAGTTAAATGCAGACTGATGTACGGACAGGACATTAATTTTCAAACTGTATTATAGTTCATTAATACAATACTTTGCTTCTTGAACTGTATTTCACATGCCAAAGAAATTAACGCTTACAAATATATACCAGTGTGTTAATACACTATAATTAGCTCTAAAAATCCTGCTAATAATGAGAGACTTCCACCCCATCGTAATATTTGGTTCTGGAAGCCTTTCAATAAATTATATAGGGTGTTTCACAAAAATGGTCTAGTATTTCTAAATCACAAACGGCTGGAGATAAAAGGATGACATAAGAAGTAAGTTTAAAAAAATGTCAGACGGCACATCGAATTGAATGATCTATTGTTCCACAAGGCTACCCTATCATAGGTCTCTGAGGGTTTCATGAGGAACTTGAAAATTTAATAGCAAAGATATGTTTTTTTTTTTTTTTTTTTTTCAGCGTTGAAAACATCATGCAAAAACTAACTTTGTAGAAGAAAGTTCTTCATGCATGGCACCGTTTTCGAAATGTCCACCATTTAATTATGAATTTTTGCGTATTAAATTTTAAAGTCCAATGAATATTAATCTTAACAGCTGAGAATAAATGGATGAAACAAAAAGTTATATAGGAAAATATCAGATAGTGCATAAAATGGAGTCCTCTGCTTGTCCCACAGGGTTCCGGGTATTACCTAAAAATTTTAAATAGTAAGGAGTACGTAATTTTTTTCATGTAATTGAAAAGAACATGGAAAAATACACATGTTTCGTAGGAAAAAGTTTTTCGTGTGGTTCACAGTTTACAAAATGGCTTCCACAGTGTTTTATCTGACCGTGCAAAAATTTATGAAGTAATGATAATTTCATAACCGATGAACTACATGAAAAAGTTCTACAGAAGTTGTTTGTTTAATCGTGATATTTTTTATGAAAAAAATGCATAAGCTACCTTAAAAAAAAACTAAAAGTGCCCCGTTCCTCGCACCCAGACTAGACAGTATGCAACCCGCGACATAGTAGAGTAGTGTGGGTTATCTGACTTAAAGGGCTTCTGAATACTCTGTACTTTTCGAACCTCCAAAACGCAAACTCCCACCCCGATTCTCCCTTAAGCCGAAAAAAAAAAAAAAAAAAAGGATTCGTATGCTATTAGATCTAGTGACATATCTGTGTACACAATATGATGGCTCCTTTCTATGCGAAAATCTGATATCAGATACAGAGACGTTCTTTTATGTTTTAGTACAGATTATCAGGTAATTTAGTACAGATTAAGGGTCCATGAAGGGAAAACTGTGAATAAAAAACAGTACTTCATTCGATTTACCCTCTGACATATTCCTATCTTACTCCTTGTATCATCCTTTAATTAACAGTCATTTCTGATTTACACGCACTGGACTTTTACACCCGAGAGTTGTGTAAGAGTCAGTTATTAAAATCCATATTTTGTCACATTTCATTTTTACTGTACACTAAGGCTTCTTCACTGGGTGAAATGACTTCCTCTACAAGGAATAATAGCTTCGAGAGGTTCTTTTTTATTTTCATTTTATTCAAATGGTGAAAAAAAAAGTAATATTTGGTTTACAACTTCTAAAAGTAAATAAATAAATAAATAAATAAATAAAAGAACTGGATTGTGACAGCATTTGGCTAGGCTACAATATGTGGTACGAAATTAACACATGTCTGAAAATAACCTATCGCTTTGTGTTAGAAATAAGTTTCTTATTTCATGGGATATGTAATGCTACTTTTCCATTTTTTGACGGCATTACGGATTTAGTACTTAATAAAAAGCTCCACGTGGATACATCCGAATTCAATTACTATCTTAGGCAGTCTGTAAAATGACACGGTTAGTACTTAAAAGTGTAAATTATGATGAAGATTTGAACGTATTTCGCAAATTGCAATACAAAGCTTGTGTATACTTTCACGACACAGCAATTACTAGCCCGGTATGATATTTCTCTGGCTACACCATTCAGCGAGTTTGTGTGTGTACCACACCACACTAACCTCAAACGCATATTATTTGTATATAATTTGTTTCAAAAGTATTAATACTTTTGGTATCGCATCCTATTAACAAGTGAGATACCTAATGTAACCTGTCCCTACTAGTGGTGGGCCCAAAAACCGGTTTTTCGGTTTTTAGAAAAACTGAAACCGGTTTTTGAAAATTTTCAAAAAACGGTTATCGGTTTTCTCCAAAACCGGTTCGGTTTTCACCGGATCCGGTTTCGGTTTTCTTCAAAACTGGTTCCGTATTTTTTTCAAAATTTCTTCTATTTCTGAACAGAATAGTGTTTCGTTGTTCTCCGGAAACCGATTTATGTCTTCCACAGAAATAGATTTGTGTGTCTTCCAGAAGTTTTCACTGAAACCAGTTTCGGTGAAAACCGAACCGGTTTTTGGAGAAAACCGAAACTGGTTTTGGTGAAAAACCGAAATGTTGGTTTTCGGGTTCCCGTTTTTCTGGAAACCGATTTCCGGTTTTTATAAAAACCGGTTTTGCCCATCCCTAGTTCCTACCCACATTGACCTGTTAAAAAAAAGTAACGAAAACTGAAAACTGTTTCTATCTAAAATCCGGATTTTATCTTACATCCAGATTTCCTCCGGAATTTAAAGAGTAAAAAATCCAGTTTTGGAAAATACAATCTCCAGATTCCAAAATTTCTTCTATTTCTGACCAGAATAATGTTTCGCTGTTCTCCGGACACCGATTTATGTGTCTTCGGATTTATGTCTTTCACAGAAATAGATTTTTCGAAATGAAGAAAAAACTGGTTTAAACTAATCAACCCAGCTTTTATAAGAGCTCTCCGATTGCACACATAAATACACACCCTCTTTAGCTTTGTTGACAAACAGGACAATACTTTGTTAACTTTAATACACCTACACTGAAGGAAAAAAATTATCACTTTGCATAAAGCAGAAGCTTTGCTTGGTATATAATTAAACACAAACAAACTATTTGTTGAGCAAAACAATATGTAGTTTTTTAATGTGAATATATTGTTTTGCTCAGAAAATAGTTTGTTTGTATTACTTTCCGTATCGCACGAAATAAATTTCAGCCACAAATGTCATCATCTATATATATAACAACCACTCAACTAATAACAACCAGTGTTATCGATATTTTGAAAGATATTTCAGTCAGTCATGGCAAAACGTCTTAGTAAATATTTAATAACCCATAATCTTATCTCGACTTTTCAGCACGGATTTCACAAGAATAAAAGTATTGATACCGCTTTATTTGATTTTCTTTCAGATGTCCTGAAATCACTCGATAATAAGAATTATGTTATAGGTTTGTTCATCGATCTGTCACAGGCATTTGACAAAATTGATCACAATATTATGCTAAATAAATTGTCTCAATATGGCATACGTGGCGTAGCAAACCAGTGGTTTTCATCCTACCTAACAAATAGATGCCAAACTGTTCAAATTACAAAAGTTGAATCAAATCAATCCTGCACTTTCTTCTCAAAACCAACAAAAATTACCAGAGGTGTCCTTCAGGGTTCTATTTTAGGCCCTACTCTATTCATAATTTACATAAATTATCTGATAAAAACTTTACACCCCACAAAATGCATGTTATATGTTGATGATATAAATATAGTTATTACTGAACAAGACGCAAATTCAGTATTAGTAAAGGTAGAAAAGGTTATAAGCAAAATAGTTACTTGGTTGAATGCAAATAACCTTCTCCTAAATACAGATAAAACAGTCGCAATAAACTTTCGTTTTCCAGGAAATAATCCATCCTTCCCTCCCCTAAACATTAATGGAATACAAATTGAGTATTCTAATGCAACAAAATTACTTGGTGTTTACATCGATGATGATTTGTCTTGGCAAACCGATGTTGAAACATTAAATAAAAAATTGACTACTTTATGTTTTGCGTTCTTTAGGTTACGTGATACAGTTTCACGAAATAGTTTATTATCGATATACTATGCAAAAGTTCAAGCACTCCTCAGTTTTGGAATTATTTTTTGGGGATAAACCGCATGCAGTCAGGAAACATTTCGGATACAAAAGAAAATACTATGAATAATATTCAGACTAAATAAAAGAACATCCTGTAAACAAATATTTAGATCACAAAAAAATTTTAACCCTTCCAAGCCTATACATATATAAATCTATACACTTCGTGAAACAAAACAAACAGATGTTTATACTAACAAGAGATATTCATGCATACAACACACGACGTTTACGAAGTACAACAAAATTACTCCAAATACCAAAAAAAATGTTTATTTAAATTGTACGAGACTTTATAATACGTTACCATCACATTATAAAGAGGTAAATTTTAATACCCAAAACAAAATTCGTACTCTGTTACTTTCTAAAGCATATTATTTAGTTCAGAAATTTGCAACTGATAACGATGTATGAATATGATGTAATGATGTACCAAATTTAACATGTGATGTTTGTTTATAATTTTGTACTACAAATGGTGTAATAAGTTGTAATTACAATTTGCATTTATATACATATGACAACTGTAGAACTTATAGGAGATACTCTCCATATTGTAAGTCAAAACAGGCAAAATAAAATAAATAAGTAAATGCTAAAGTAGCATCAGCACACGCATCGCATTACTCACACAGGCTTCACATACCTAGGTATATGCTGAATACAGTCAGGTTGCCCACGTGACACATCATAAGTTACTAGCTATAATCATAAGAATATACTGTATTTACTCCATGTTATAACTCTGTGACGTCACATGACTCCGAACAGAATGCAGAATTCCATGCTGCATGAACGATTGCTGTAAAGTACCAAATGGAAGAGACTCATTCTCAAATATGAACCATGCCACTGAACCAAAGAACCGATTCATTAATGAATGAACTACCTAAGTAAAGACTTGCTGATGTAATCCTCCTACAATTATTTCTGTAGCACCCCTCAATCTTATCTGTTCCAAGTGGGTATATGTCAACAAAAGAAAGGTGAAGAAAGTATGAGTATTCTATTTCCACGAAGAAATGTTTCACTGTAAGTTTGCCCTTGTATTCTTAATCTGTATGTACTTACCTACCTATGTGATAGGACACTAGATGAAAATGAATTCTACTGAACTCATTTCTTCCCTTCGTACCCAGTCACCGAATGAAGTGACTTAGTTGCGTCACTGCTTGTGAAAAGAATTATGAACCAGGCAACCGGCAGCAGATACCGAGGCTTCTTGTTCTTTTCTGTCCCCCCCCCCCCCCTTTTATTGCCCAAATTATGGATGGTGTTGCCAGGACACACAGAAATACATGGAATACGCAGAAACACACATATAGCATTCGTGGTTCGAGATTTCAGTGTCCACTCGACGACTGTCCGGTTCATATAGTTCATAGAGGCATTTCCATCGTCTCACGTTATTCCACTTTGAGGAATGGTTAATAGTAAGCAAGAGCTTCTTATTCTTTTGCTGCTTACAAAGAAGAAACGCAGAGGGCAAAAAAATGTATGTATGTGCATCTTATGCTATCAACGAGATTGCAAACTGGCCTGTATCATACTTTGTATCGTGATCTGTATGCAGACAAAATTAAGTGCTTCAACTACTTCTGTATGTCGAAAACTTTATTTGATGAACTTCTGGGATTAATACGGACAGATATTACAGGGACTGACACAGTGATAGGAAAAGAAGCTAGTTTTAACTTTAAGGTAAGAATAAATTTTTTCGAAAAACGAAATTTTTTTCGAGAAACGGAAAACGGATAATTTTCGTAAAACAAACTGAATTCATTTTATTTGTTAGTACTTCCAAACTATAGTATACTATGCATACGTATAGTAAGTTTTATAGAACGGCTATGCTCATCTGTCTGTCTATATCTAACGCAGCAAAGGGGAGAGGGGTTCGGTCTTGCATCACGAAATATGACACGAGGGAGGAGGGAGTTAACGTCACCGTTAGTAACGTGCTTTTTTCTGTAATCTTTATTTTTATCCTCAGGCTTATATGTCATCTTTTAAACAAATAATTTTATTCAGTTACTTTCATTTTTATAAATAAATATTTACATTGTTTTGGAAAATTGATAACATACAGCTGTATAAATTGAATCATACATAAGGAATATGAAAACGCTACTAGACACCAGTATGACTATTGACGAATCCTGTGTGTATTACAATACAGTAAAGTTCTGTTTTGTGGCTATCGACGCAATGTATTTATGGTACACACTTTTCTGGAATTAGTTGTTACCGATCGTAACTACAGCTTGAAAATGCCCTCGCGTTCCCATTCGTATCGCTATTTCTGAGAATAGATTTAAAACTTCTGATTTGAATTATTACTCACTCTATTCTTCCAAGGGGTTTTGCATGTGAAACAGAAGAAGCTCTTTTTCGTGAAATAATATTATCTGGGACAGAACGATCCAAGCAAAATAAGATCAAAAACCGAATTCATCTGATATTCATCTCATCTCATCTTTAGATTTGAATTTTTCACGAGAAATCGAGTTTATTCGCATTCTGGAACTATTTCGGACAAGAAGAATTAGAAAAGCGGTAAACTGATGTCCAAAGAAGATGCCCGAAAGCTTGTTCACAAACGACATGTCCCTGCTCCTTCAAGTGTGCAGCCAGGTTGAATCTGTAATCTATGGGGAAGAGAACTTCTTTGTATCGTCGACATTGGGAAACTACAAATACAGGAAGCATCCTGGATTCCAGAAAAGAAAAGAAAAGAAAAAAAAAAAAGAGGTCAATGTCAATTCTCTAAATCCTGCGTCTTCCTTGCCAATCATCGGTAACCTAAGAGGTTAGGTGTGATCTCCTTGGGAAAACGACAGTATGGAATTTCGAAGAATTAACACTGGTTAATTTAAAACCTTATGGGGTTAAAATATTATTACGGTACTACCATTTTCTAATACTTTACTTTGTTGACGAAAAAACATTACAAATATATTCAAAATACAAGTATTTTGTAATGAAAAGTTTTGTCATTATTTTTTTTATTGTGATAACCCCCCAAAAAGCAAAATTAGTGAAAAAACAAAAATCAAAAAAGATTACGTAACAACGGAAGGAGGGGTTCAGCCTTGCATTACGAAGTGTGACAAGGGAGAGGGAGGGGGTAAAATTGATCAAAAACAGCGTTACGTAATACGTGAACGGACCCTAATGCCTATTACGTGCGCTACCTATCTGCAACACGTTTTTGAATGACTCCAATGTCTTCATTAGTTCTCGAGATATGTATCTTCGAATCAATGTGCACAAAACAAAGTGGTCTTTTCATCGATATCTCGATCGATTGGTTGTTATGACCAATACTATCATTCCTCAAAATATTGCACTTTTCTGGTGGGAAACCATATAGATAGATAGATATAGAGAGAACCGGTTGTTAAAAGATTAGAATAGCACCACTGCTTACAACTATATCTTTTCATGCAGAGTACTGAATTTTACCAGCAAATTTTCCAAAATGTGGTATGCCAAAACTTGACCAGCAATTTCAGGTTCACTCAAGCGGACGGTTCTACAAAACAGAAAATTTATAGGTAAAATACGATGTGATACATTTTTCGTGAAGGAATGAGGAGTATGTGAATATAAGTAATTTCTGGTATGCACAGCATATTGAAATGAATTTTCAATGGTAGCGAAAGTATTGTACGTGTAACTACTTACTGAAGAGGAAGGCGCCAGAATACGAAAGTTCAAAATGGGTAGAAACAGACGGCGGGAAATCTTGGTTCGTACGTTAGTAATGGACCATGGACGCTTGCGATCGATATAATACAGGTAGAACCAACCTAAAAGCTCTAACCTAACCGGGTGTGAAACTGCGTTCCGAAGGCATACTTTTTTTGATAATAGTAGTGATGGGTAGTTCCGGAAGGATTCGTTCTTTCGGAACGAATCCTTCAGAGGAATGAAAGGATTGAATCCCTGAAAGGAGTCGGATTCATTTGGGCGGATTCACTCAGGAAGTTAACGGATTGAATCAGTGGATTCGGTAGGTGGAACCAGATGGCGGAACCAAACAACAGACGAATGCATTGATATGAATGATGTAGGATTGATATGGATGGGACAAAAACAGTAGTAAAGAATAAACCGACACTGCACAACAGGGAAGCAAATAATGCACGTACTGCGCATGTCTGGAAACAAGCAATCTTACGCGCTCTCGTGTCACTTTGTCACTTTTCTGCAATATTCTGACCTTCGCAACTGCTGTCCCAACTGGAGGAGAGGGGGAGATCGGTTGCTAGCCTTATCACTATTTTTTTTTTCTTTCTTTTTGTTTTTACTTTTTCACAGGTGTTCAGCGTTACCAGGTCTATAGATTTTTATTGCAAAATGGATAATAAAACTATTTGCTGTAACACACAAACTCTTATTCAATATATTCTGGTGTAATGTCAATATAACACTATACTAATATAAAATTTGCAATTTGTTGTTTGATTAGGGTTTAGCCTAAAGGGCATAATAGTGGATATTAAACTGAAATGAAATTTTTTTATCAGATAATTCATGATAAGGGCACTCATCTATTAAGATGCTGAAGGAATCCAATTGTTGTTGCGCTTGTTGTCATCCAAAGAGGGCCTTGTTGTTTCACAATCAGCATTAAAAATGGAATGAAATTCTAAACCACACTAGGGAATGATATGTCATCTGTATTTAGCAAATACGAGCTATAAAAAAATGGAACCTAAACCTTACAGATTCTCGCCCTTCTGGCATTCATCCAGAAAATTTTCTCCAAAAGGGTAAGATCAAAATGTGACTATTTCCTAAAGGTCATGCCCTGCACAAGAATATGATATAGTGATTTACTTACCTTATCCCTTTCCCTCTCGAGCTCCTTCGTGGCTAAGCGGTTATCGTACGCTCCTTTGGCGTGGAAAACCCGGGTTCGATTCCCGGCGGAAGCTTATGTGGTTCGGATTCCACATTAATCAGTAGGTCCCGTTTCATATAACCTAGCTACTGAAAGAGACGATAAGCTAAACAAACTCAACTCCCTTTCCCTCTCCCTGAGAAATATGTGTGAAAGAAACTCTGCTTATGAGTTCCCATAATTCACCACACTTCTTTCATACTTTTGCGGAAAGGGAGTTTAGCTTCTCTTTCAGCATCGAAGATATTAATGTATGTGATGTGAGTCTACAACCTAATGACAAATCCGAAACACACGAAAAAATGAAAATGAAATCTTTCAGTTTTACGTCCCACGGTTATGCCGGTTAGGCTAAAGGAGACGGTGATTATAAGAAACAGGGTGGAAAAAAATCATGATTTTTTTTAAAAAAATCATTTTTGTTGATTTTTTTGATTTAAATCGATTTTTTTGATTTAAATCAAATCTTTCTGCTCGTAAATTACAAGTCGCGAACTGAAGAAAAAGCAATAGGAATTAGTATTAAATGCTAATTAGGCCATTTAAGTGAAAGTATTAGGGTTGAATTTTGAATTAATCCCCAATTGTTAACCTATACAATCCCAAACAATGTTTCTTAACCCTTTTAAATTACTGGTATGTCTTTTTTTAAAAGGAAAATTATAGACTTTCAGTCAAGCATCATCCCTATTTATCCTAGGATCATGGTTCATACCTCATTCTCTTCAGAATAGAACAGCCTTTGAAACGGTAACATTTACATTTCCCTATCATGTCCCTGAAGCAGGAAATTTTGAGAGAAAGTGGGATTTTTCTGATTTTATTTTCAAATTTTGATCCCCTCTGGACTCCCTTGTGTTAACGCACATATCTCAAAATCAACTGGGAAGTACTAAGGGGTGTACTAAATGTGTGTATAAAATTTCAAGCTATCTTGAATAGTAAGGGCGGGGAAAATATTTAACAATGAGCTAAAAACATTCCCACAATGCCCCAGATAACCCGCATGTAATATAAAAATTTCCTCAGACATCTCTATTTATCCTAGGGTCGTGATTTGTACATTATTCTCTTCAGAATAAAAAAGATTTTCAATCGTACCATTTAAATGTCTCCATCGTGTATCTGGGGCGGAAAAATCACGAAAAAAGGGATTTTCTGTTAAAAATATCCGATTTTACTTTTTACCCCTCTGGACCCACCTCCTGTTTTAAGGTAGAGATCTGAAACCTGAAAAATACTAAGGGCGCATTGAATAAATGTGGAAAATTTCAATCTTGTAGGTACTAAAGTAAGCCTATGAAAAATAATATCCCTCAAATACCCCAGATTCCCGTATAAAACAGGATCTCAGGTAAAAGTTTCCTGAGTCATCCCTATTTATCCTAGGAGCATAGTACGTACATCATTCTCTTTAGAATAGAACAGCCTTTCAAACGGTAACATTCATATGTCTCCATCTGAATCGCCAAAAAAAAAAAAAAAAAAAAAAAAAAAATTGTTAAAAATATCTTTTTTTTTACATTTTCCCGTCTGGACCCCCCCCCCCCTGTTTTCACCCAGAGATCTGAAAACATCTGAAAAATACTAAGGGGTGCAGTGAATGAGTATGCAAAATTTCAGTCTTTTGAATGCAAAATGTAAGCCTGCCAAAAAATAAGAATAATAGGCATAACAAAAAATATCTTTTTAAATTTATGATGTCATTACGCACTATGACTCGACGCAGAAAGGCGTGAAAGCATATGCAACATGTTCTACAATGCCTTTAGTCTTAAAAAAAAAAAACGAAGTAAAAAGGTTTATTGGTACTTTTTTAATCGAATAACGAAGATACGATTTTTAATAGAATAAAAATAGGTAATATAATTTAAAAGGATAAGCATTAAGGAAAAAGTATACCAACGTTTATCAAAATGTCACTTTTTTTTACAAAAATTACTGATATTTGGTAGGGACATATTAAAAAACAATGGAACTAGCTTGAGGCACGAAATACACAAATTTCGCCTAAAGTTATAAATCTTTAAAAAAAAGTGGAGAGGGGATAGAACCCCTCTAAATACGCCCTATTATCTGGGAACAAACAAGCAGACGCGCACGCGAAAGAATTTTCATCTTAGTATCGATGGTGATTTCCCCGTTGCAATAGTTATAACGATTTTAAAACCCAAACTCATTGTTACGAACAGAAGAAAGCAGGATTGTTCCGTTACCTGTTCAAAACGGGATTTTCCCTAATGATCCTCTGCATGACACTTGTTTTCATACTATACTGTACATTTGAGTCTCATTGTATTATGATTATTAACTTCCATAATTGAAATAAAAGAACAGAAACGGGATTTTACTTATTTTCACTTTAAATTAACTTATTTCGGAATTTGATTTAAATCAACGATTTTTATTTAAAAAATCAAGTGATTTAAATCTTGATTTAAATCGTGATTTAAATCAATCCACCCTGATAAGAAATGAATAAAATGGTAGAATGAAGTGGGAGGAAACGGGTGAACACCCGAGAAAACCCACGAGCACGGTGTTTGTGCACCACAAAGTCCACACGGCGCGAGGTGGGATCGAACCAGGAACCCCAAGCACCGGAGGTGAACGCTCTACCACTGACCCACCGCACCCCCTCGAACCACACGAGTTGCCACTGGAAATACAACTCGAGCCTCCCTCGAGGAGAACCAAAATTGCGCGTAGCGTTTATTATTATTATTATTATTATACAGTTTATTAAAAAATGTGTAATTCTCAAAATCAGGATAGACAATTGCCCCTTGCCCTCCCCAAATGACACTCCTACACAAGGAAGCCCCAGACTTCGTTTGATGTTGCTGGTATTACGTATTTAAATAAATAGTTAAGAATGAAAATAACAAACATTTATTTTTTGACGTTTAATAGTCATGTAAAAAAAAAAAAAAAATAGAAGAAAAAGACCACTTGTTACTCTTTAACAGTTTCAACGTGAACTCTTAGCAAAACGCTTTAATACAACAGAAAAATTCAAAGAAACAAACAATATCTGTATCTGTTCTTGTTCTATGTGTAATATTATCTCTGCCTTATCAGGAAAAAACGGAACCTTGTGAACATGTTTCAAAACACCGCAATCCCTTCTTTTGGTTTTACTCATTCCAATTTCTCACACCACCACACTGCAGCAACTTCTCAGGCGCGATAAGAGTGGTTTGACAACTTTAGGTGAAAGGAGGAATTGAATTGGAGAGCCATATGAGAACTCACAATTATTCCAACTCATCGGAACCAAAGGATTCGATCCAGAGAGGAACGAATCCTTGTTTGGGGGAATCAAATCGAAAAAACTATGGAATCATTTAACTTTGCGGAACCAAAGGATTCGGTCCGGAGGAACGAATCCTTCTTCGGAACGGATTCAAAGGAATTGATTCCGGAAAAGGAACCAAACTGCCCATCACTAGATAATAGATTACGTAACGTACTCGCCACTTCCCGAGGACGCACGAAGTGCAGTCTTTTACAGATTATTCATTGAACATCTAGGAACTTAAAAATGGGGTAACGAAGCGAGTGTCGTTCAGTTTCCTGGTGATACGAATGTAAAAAACAAGATGCGTATTTCACCTTTGTGATCGTACTCCATGTTTATTATGATCGACGGCGAACTCTCTTCAACTGTTTGAGACTTGTATGCAGTAGTAGCAGGTCTACCGTGATTGATTACCGGTTTTGAAGCCTTGTTTCGTAAAAATTTGCGGTCATTTCGTAGAGGTTTTTGTGAGCTGAACGCAACGCGAAGTTTGTTTTTTCTTGTTTACTTTCACTTAGTGCTAATTTGCATTTTCGGGAATTTTCTTGTGGGCCGTATAACGTCCTGCAGTTCTAGCTAGAGGTTCTGCCTACGTGGAGTTGCCATTTTTTTAAATTTTATTTATTTATTTATTTATTTTTTTTTTTATGGTTCTGCTCACATTGACGTCGCTTGTGCTTTGTTTTCTGAATGTAGGTGGAGCACGCTGAGAGGAAGGATCGTATAAAATGGCAGTAGGAACACATGTAAGTAAGATGTACAATTTTTATCTGTATTTATATTCCTGCTTTGAAATGTTGCTAATAGTGTGTTTTATTCTACTTAATGAGTCATTCTCTTCTGTGGATATATATTTCATTAAAATTTCATCACGTGGGCGGTAAGCACTTGTATATTGCTGAGTAGGTCATTGTAGGCATTAACTTTTACAGTGATTTATATTTCTTGATTACCAATAGTATGCCCCTTGTACTTAGTCTGTGCGCGTTTTCGCTTGGTACTCCCTCCCTTATTTTTATTGCATTCTTGAAATGGCCCTTGTACTTAGATGTTTTTCTAGGATTTTTTAAAATATGGTATACGAAGAATAATAATGTGCCCTTGTACGTTGTGCATGAGTATATGTGGGGCATTTGAAACACATATTGCATGTCACGTACACGTGGATGTTTCTTACTGTTGCACTACGTATACAAATGATTTTATTTGATGTAAAAGTGGTAATGGAACCCATAAGAATCGCAAATCACGGTGTATTCACACTTCATGTTGGAGTGTGAATACAGCATGATCTGGGTTTCTTGCGTGTTGTATTACCACTTGTAAATGTAATAAAGTCATTTTTATACGTAGTGCAACAGTATCCACGCCCACAGAAGATGATGAGGACCCGTTGTATACTATTACCCTTTTTTTTTTTTTTCAAAAGAAAGGAGGCCAGATGGCCAATGAAATGATGTCTTTTGTTTGAAGTTAACGAGAGCAAATAACAATCGATAAGGAAGAGGAAGCAAAAAACGCTGATGATCTACATTAATACTGCTTATCAAAGTCGCTTTGTTACCTACTTTTTAACATCCTAGATAGTCAATGAATAATTCCTAAAAGTATGGCGTTTCTCCTCCTTCCCTAAACGGTAAGTTCGGCTCGTCGAATATATAACCACAAATACGACGGTTAAAATAAGTGCATACGAAAAAGTACTGGATTATAATACTTTTTGACGCCGTAATACATTTGCAAAGGAGATAAAAATTGTATTTCATGTTACAAGTATACAACATCCATAACAAACTACCTATGAGAACTCATACACTGCGAAAACTCGCGTCTTCGCTATTATTGATTACGCAGATACCATCTTGACGCGCTTGCTCCCTTCAAACTAACCTACGCGCGGAAGAACCAACTTCTCCCTGCCCATAAATCTATTCGATAGCATTCGCGATTTTGACCACCTAGCACAGGTTGGTTTGTACTATTTCCACTACGTTAATTTTGACATATATCCGGACGCTTTATGAAATCTTTAAGTTTTACGTCCCACGATTATGCCGGTTAGACTAAAGGAGACGGTGATGATGAGGTATGAGTGAAATGAAGAAAGTGGGAAGAAACGGGAGAACCCCGAGAAAACCCACGCACACGGTTTGTCCACCACAAAGTTCACTTGGCGGGGACTGGGATCGAACCCAGGACCCCAAGCACCAGAGGTGAACGTTCTACCACTAAGCCACCGCGGCCCCAATCCGGACGCTTTAATCATGCAAATACTGAAAATATTGTTTTTCAGTAATTATTTCTGGAAATCCTTGAACTTCATTTACGCTAGATGGAGTATTGTCATATCACCCAGCGCAATTTTTCTGGAAGAGAATAAGCGGTAACTCTTTACTTTGGGCAAGGCAGTGATATCCCGTCACTGTTAGTATTAATCACAGGTCTCATTGGTTCCTTTCTGTTGCTAGGGATTATTCATAGACTATGTACGACCTTAAAAAGGCAATAATAAGGGTTCTTTAATTTACTACAATATTGCCCTTGTACTTAATGCAATCAGTTCCTGTCACTGCCTTGCCTAAACTAAAGATTTGCCGAATAAGCTAAAATTTTTTGTGAAAAAATCTTTTTTTCAACAAGCTATTTCGAGTAGTGTCCTTAAACTTGATCCGCACACCTACAATAGCACACTGCCTCTCATAAATAACGCCATGCTCTTACCTGATATCTTTCTTCTTCTTTTGAACCGACTTCCGACTACTCAGAAGTTATGCCGATTCTTCAATAATTTCTTCTTCTTCTTCGGTTTCTTCTTGCCTCGGCGAAGTTTATAAGCGACAGCTTTAAAAGTGAAAGATGGATGAACAAGTTGAATCTTTAGAGATAGTTATAAGATGCGGAATAAAATCAGGCGTTGTAAATATAGATAAAGACGTGAAGAACAGGTGGAGATAAGGAAAAAATTAACAAATCTACGTTAAAGAAGCCGGAACCAAAAAATTTATGAGAATGAAGGGGAAAAGGAGGCGATGTTGCTGACAGAGAGGACAGGTGAAAATGAGACGATGGTGGTGCTAGCATCGAGACTCTAATTACAGAGAGGAGTAGTGTGTTTTCGAAGTAGAAATAAGGTTCTCATATATTTTTTATACTTAAACATTCATCTTTTGAAATACACATTTCTTCTGTAAATTTTACAAAACTAGTCCCAGATTCTAAAACCACTACGGGCAATTTATGTAAAGAAATGGCAGAATAGTACAGTTTGATCAGTGTATAGTCGGAGCAGGACGTTTGGGCGTAAAGCCGCATATTTAAATAAGTTACGCTGCTTAAGTGGGTTGTAACTAGAACCCGTCCGTCTTATTATGCAGATCGTTTTGACGTATGATTAGAGACATACTAAAGGCCTGGCTACTGGCTGGCTCAAACCTCTTGACGTTTGATGAGAGCCAATGAAGTGCGAAGGAGACGTTGTCAGACTGCCACTTCCCTTCATGCGTGCAAATTATATTAAACAGTCGCAAATAACATATATCAGTAAATAACATTGATTCTACAAATATGTAATAATTGAAAAGAATAAGAAACAATAGTAAAATCAAGCATACCTTCAACATGTTTTCTGCTAATCCAGAGGCGAAGCTAATGGTTCGTCCTCATCTTCATCCTCATCCTCACTGTCGTCTCTATCACTACTTTCGGTCATATTTATTATTATTGGTTCTAAAATTCCTTCGCGTCCTATTTCTTTGACAAAATCATCATTTTGCAGTTTTTATGCATGTTTCACACAAGCAGCCCACTGTTCACGAGTCACTTTATCGAGTTCTTCGGTAACTAAAATTTCTACGTCCGAAATTTTAAAAGTAGTGTTTTTCTGCGCCACTTCACGTTTTACTTGAGCCCAAAATAAGCTCAATTGCATTGTATTGGCAGTGGTATGGGGGAAGTTAACAAAATGAAATACCATATATTGTGATGGATGATTATTATGTAGCCAATAGTTATAGTAGAGAAAAACATAAACGCGGAGGTGTAGCAATTTATGTAAAAAAAAAAAAAAAAAAAGTCCTATATGATGAAATGCAGTATATTAGACTTAAACTATTTATGTAATGAACTACATTTTGAGTTTACAGGTGTCTGTATTGAAGAGCTTAAGTTAGTTATAGTATCTATTTATAGGTCACCTGACGGAAACCCCGTTACTTTCCTAGAAAATCTTGAGAAAATATTTATATTTTTAAGTAGACCTAGGTGGAAGTATTTTAGTATTGTTGTTCGGGGTGATGTAAACTCCCACTTTGATGTAAGGCAGGTCAAACGCAGTGTATCCGAATTATGTAACTTACTTAGAGAGTACAACTTCTGCTATACGAATGACAAACCAACTAGAGGATTAGCCTGTCTTAAACAATATATTTACAAATATAACAAAAGATCGACCCTTGTGAACCTGGCCCCCCCACCTCTCGGTACAAACGATTTCCGCATATCAATAAAAAGTACTTCGTTTGTACCGGTTTGTACCGCAAATATTTTTGTTTGTACTGTACTGCAGTATGAGAAATTAAGAAAACAAAGTGGGGGGGCCAACTTCACGCAGCCCTCCCACATTGTCCTAGGATCGATTTATTTGTCTCATTTGAAAGATTTTCGTTTGTACCGGATTGTACCGTAGTTTGTTTCGTTTGTACCGTTCTGGATTATGAAAAATTAACGAAACAAAATGGGGGCCCAGATCAAACAGGCTCCCAAATCACGACTTAATACACCGGATACCCATGATTTTTGTATGTCATACGAAAGTACTTGGTTAGTACAGGATTGAAACACAAAGAGTTTTATTTTAGCCGTAATAGATTATGAAAAATTAAGAAAACAAAATTGGGGGGCTGTGTGAACCTGCCCCCCCACCACGTAGTACAAACGATTTAGTTGGCTCATTTAAAAGATTTTCGTTTGTACCGGATTGTACCGTAGTTTGTTTCGTTTGTACCGTTCTGGATTATGAAAAATTAACGAAACAAAATGGGGGCCCAGATCAAACAGGCCCCCAAATCACGACTTAATATACCAGGTACCCATGATTTTTGTATGTCATATGAAAGTACTTGGTTAGTACAGGATTGTACCACAAAGAGTTTTATTTTAGCCGTAATAGATTATGAAAAATTAAGAAAACAAAATTGGGGGGTTGTGTGAACCTGGCCCCCCCACCACATAGTACAAACGATTTAGTTGGCTCATTTGAAAGATTTTCGTTTGTACCGGATTGTACCGTAGTTTGATTCGTTTGTACCGTCCTGGATTATGAAAAATTAACGAAACAAAATGGGGGCCCAGATCAAACAGGCCCCCAAATCACGACTTAATACACCGGGTACCCATGAGTTTTGTAAGTCATATGAAAGTACTTGATTAGTACAGGATTGTACCACAAAGAGTTTTATTTTAGCCGTAATAGATTATGAAAAATTAAGAAAACAAAATTGGGGGGCTGTGTGAACCTGGCCCCCCCACCACGTAGTACAAACGATTTAGTTGGCTCATTTGAAAGATTTTCGTTTGTACCGGATCGTACCGTAGTTTGTTTCGTTTGTACCGTTCTGGATTATGAAAAATTAACGAAACAAAATGGGGGCCCAGATCAAACAGGCCCCCAAATCAGGACTTAATATACCAGGTACCCATGATTTTTGTATGTCATATGAAAGTACTTAGTTAGTACAGGATTGTACCACAAAGAGTTTTATTTTAGCCGTAATAGATTATAAAAAATTAAGAAAACAAAATTGGGGGGCTGTGTGAACCTGCCCCCCCCCACCACCACATAGTACAAACGATTTAGTTGGCTCATTTGAAAGATTTTCGTTTGTACCGGATTGTACCGTAGTTTGATTCGTTTGTACCGTCCTGGATTATGAAAAATTAACGAAACAAAATGGGGGCCCAGATCAAACAGGCCCCCAAATCACGACTTAATACAGCGGGTACCCATGAGTTTTGTATGTCATATGAAAGTACTTGATTAGTACAGGATTGTACCACAAAGAGTTTTATTTTAGCCGTAATAGATTATGAAAAATTAAGAAAACAAAATTGGGGGGCTGTGTGAACCTGGCCCCCCCACCACGTACTACAAACGATTTAGTTGGCTCATTTGAAAGATTTTCGTTTGTACCGGATTGTACCGTAGTTTGTTTCGTTTGTACCGTCCTGGATTATGAAAAATTAACGAAACAAAATGGGGGCCCAGATCAAACAGGCCCCCAAATCACGACTTAATACACCGGGTACCCATGATTTTTGTATGTCATATGAAAGTACTTGGTTAGTACAGGATTGTACCACAAAGAGTTTTATTTTAGCCGTAATAGATTATGAAAAATTAAGAAAACAAAATTGGGGGGCTGTGTGAACCTGGTCCCCTCACCACGTAGTACAAACGATTTAGTTGGCTCATTTGAAAGATTTTCGTTTGTACCGGATTGTACCGTAGTTTGTTTCGTTTGTACCGTTCTGGATTATGAAAAATTAACGAAACAAAATGGGGCCCAGATCAAACAGGCCCCCAAATCACGACTTAATACACCGGGTAACCATGATTTTTGTATGTCATATGAAAGTACTTGGTTAGTACAGGATTGTACCACAAAGAGTTTTATTTTAGCCGTAATAGATTATGAAAAATTAAGAAAACAAAATTGGGGGGCTGTGTGAACCTGGCCCCCTACCACGTAGTACAAACGATTTAGTTGGCTCATTTGAAAGATTTTCGTTTGTACCGGATTGTACCGTAGTTTGTTTCGTTTGTACCGTTCTGGACTATGAAAAATTAACGAAACAAAATGGGGCCCAGATCAAACAGGCCCCCAAATCACGACTTAATACACCGGGTACCCATGATTTTTGTATGTCATATGAAAGTACTTGATTAGTACAGGATTGTACCACAAAGAGTTTTATTTTAGCCGTAATAGATTATGAAAAATTAACAAAACAAAATTGGGGCGCTGTGTGAACCTGGCCCCCCACCACGTAGTACAAACGATTTAGTTGGCTCATTTGAAAGATTTTCGTTTGTACCGGATTGTACCGTAGTTTGTTTCGTTTGTACCGTTCTGGATTATGAAAAATTAACGAAACAAAATGAGGGCCCAGCTCAAGCAGGCTCTCAAATCACGACTTAATACACCAGATACACATGACCTCTGTATGTCCTATTAAAGCCCTTGGATAGTACCGGATTCTACGGCAAAGAGTTTTACTTTAACCGTAACAGGTTATGATAAATTAAGGAAACAAAATTGGTGGTCTGTGTTAACCTGGCCCACCACCATGTTGAACAAACGATTTAGTTGAATCATTTGAAAGATTTTCGTTTGTACCGGATTGTACCGTAGTTTGTTTCGTTTTTCCCGCCGTAGATTATGTTAAATTAACGAAACAAACTGGGGTCCCAATTCAAGCAAACATTCTATTCAAGTTTTAAAACACAGGATACATATGACTTTCGAGAAATTTGAATTTGTCATGGCAGGTCAACCTGGCCCGCACATGTTTGTTTTCTTTCCAATTCGAATCAAAACCTCACCAAAAATTTGTACCCAATATGTATCAATTTATTGCATCAAAGTTAGAATTTGTACCGCCATCAATTTCGAGGAATTTGAATTTTTAATGGCGCGTCAGGCTGGGCTGGAGAACTTATTTTCCTTTTCAATTCGAAGCAAAAAACTACCAAAACTTGTACCCAATATGCACCAATCTGTACCACAAAAATTGAAAATTGTACCCCGAATATTTTTTGAGAAAATTGAACTTTTGTTGGGAAGTCAATCTGGACAGCACAAGTCATTTTTCTTCTCAATTCCAACTAAACCGTTACCAAAATTTGTACCCAATATATACCAATTTGTAGCACCAAAATTAAAATCTGTACTACCACCAATTTCGACAAACATGAATTTTTATTGGCGGATCAAACTGGCTCGCACAACTCTTTTTCCTTCGAATTTGAATCGAAACGGCACCAAAAATTTGTAACCAATATGTACTATTTTTTTATTACGAAAATTACAATTTGATCCCCCATGAGTTTCGAGAAATATTAATTTTTGATGGTGAGTCAAACAGGCCCACTCAACAAATTTTTCTGTTCAATTCGAATGAAAATATCAAAAAATTTGTAAGAATTTTTACTCCCACCAATTTCTACAAATTTAAATTTTTGATGTGTCACACTGGCCTGCACAACTTGTTTTTCTTTCCGATTCCAAGCAAGGTGTTACCAAAAATTTGTACGCAATTTGTACCACAAAATTTAGATTTGTACTCCCACCAATTTCGAGAATTGTGAATTTTAGACGGCGGATCGAAGTTACCCTCATAACTTATTTTTCTTTACAATTCGAATCAAAACGGGACCAAAAATTTGTACCAGATCTGTACCAATTCATACCACTAAAATTAGAATTAGCACCCGCATCAATATCTAGAAGTTTGAATTTTTGATGGAGGATCATGCTGGCTTGGGCAACTTATTTTTCTTTCAAATTCGAATCAACACGGTATCAAAAAATTGTAGCCAATATTTACGAATTTGCAGTATCAAAATTGGAATTTATATCCCCACCAATTTCGAGAAATACGAATTTAGATATGCGGGTTAGACTGATCCGCACAACTTATTTTTCTTTAAAATTTGAATCAAAACTGTACCAAACACCTGTACCCTATATGTAACGATTTGTACCGTCAAAATTATAATCTGTACCCTCACTAATTTCGACAAAAATGAAATTTTCATATATAACGGGTGAAGCAGAGCCGAACAACTCTTTTCCCTTCCAATTCGAATCAAAATGGCACTAAATGTTGGTACCTAATATGTACCAATTTGTACGACGACAATTAGAGTTATACTCCAACTAATTTCGAGAAATTTGAATTTTTGTGGAGGAAAAATTTCTCCTCCACTGCTTTTTTTCATTCTAGTTCGAATCGAAACGGTACCAAAAATTTGTACCCTATATGTAGAAATTTGTATCAACAAAATTAGAATTTCTACCCCCACTAATTTCGAGAAATTAGAATTCTTGATGGTGGACCAAATATTTGTACCCAATATGTACCAATTTATACCACCAAAATTAGAATTTGTACCTCCACCAATATCGAGAAATTTGAATTTATGTTGGCGGTTCAAGCTGCCTGCATAACTTGCTTATCTTTCCAATTCGAATCAGTACAGTATCAAAAATTTGTACTCAATATGTACCAATTTGTACCACCAAAATTAAATTTGTATCCCCAGTTATTTCAAGAAATTTGAATTTTTGGTGGCAACGTCAAGCTGGTCCCCACAACTTATTTTCTTTTCAATTCGGATCGAAATGGTATCGAAAATATGTACCTAATATGTACCAATTTGTACCACAAAAATTAGAATTTGTGCAACTACCAATTTTGAGAAATTTGAATTCTCAATGCTCGATCCAACTTGACGTCGAAACCTGGCTCGGCCAACACATTTCTTTTATTAATTCGAATCAAAATGTTACCAAAAATTTGTGCCAAATAGATATAGTTTGCGCCATTTATAAACACCGAAGACAAAATTATTTTAATATTTTTCTACGGTGTACCAAATGTTAGAAAGAATAAAGGAAAGCATTATTACAAAACAACTTGGTTGGGGGAGAGAGAGTCAAACATCTACATATGTTGGGGACTCCAAAATATTTATGAGTGGGTGATTTTTTTCTCCAACCATTTGTGATCATGGATAATATTAATTTTTATTATAGAACTCATTCAGAGGATCAGTTCTGTGAAATCGTCTCTATCCACTCATATCTCCGTTTCGAAAACAGAGTCTAAGTTCTAATTTTGCTTATACAAATTTTTACAAATTCAGTTACCATTAATAATACACTCCAGAGTTAAAATGTTTAATGGAAATAGTAACAAATTCATTTGCGAAGTAGTGATGTCGAATTTAAAAAAATGCGTTTCTCTGGTTTACCTTGAGATCAAATAGATACACACATTTGAGCAAGCATTTCAGATTTATTGAATTGGTGCAGGTACAATGTAATATTTTTTTGTTACAAATTGTCTAAAAAATTTGGACAAACTCATATGAATTCTGAATAAGCCTTCGGCCTGGAAGAGTTGACTTGGTGATAAATTGGCCCTTCGTTGAATAACAATTTCTAATCTTTATTCGTACATGATTTTGCTCATGCAAATCATAAGCAAATTTCCGTTCCGTTTTTATGAATTGCGGGGAAATTTGTTTGCACGTTCTCGTTCGAATCGAATACTATTTTGATTGAATACAAAAAAAGGATTGCCATGCCCAGGAAGATTGCAATGAAAATTTAAATTTCTAGAAATTGGTAAGGTTGGAAATTCTAAATTTGAGAGTACAAACTGGTACATACTTGCCACAAACTTTTGGTAACATTTTAATCCGAATTCATAAACCAAATGTGTTGCGCGAGCCAAGTTTCGACGTTAAGTTGGCTCCAGCATTGAAAATTCAAATTTCTCCAAATCGGTGAGGGTACAAATTCTAATTTTATAGGTAGAAATTGATACATATCGAGTACACATTATTGGTACCGTTTTCATTCGAATTGCAAAGAAAAATAAGTTATACGGGCCAGTTTCACCCGCCACCAGAAATTATAATTTCTCGAAATTAGTGGGGGTACAAATTCTAATTGCGGCGGCACAAATTGGTACATATTTTGTTCAAATTTTTGGTGAGGTTTTGATTCGAATTTGAAACAAAAATAAGTTGGCCGGCCAGTTTGACCTGCAATTTAATTCATATTTCTTGAAATTGGTTGCTGTACAAATTCTAGTTTTGGTGATACAAGTTGTTACATATTGGCTACAAGTTTTTGGTACAGTTTTGATTCGAATTAGGAAGCAAAAAGTTTTGTGCTCGCCAGTTCAAGTCCCTCGAAAGTTCCTCAAGTTCCTCGAAATTGATGGGGCTAGAAATTCTAAGTTTTGTTGAAAAAGTTGAACATATAGGGTACAAATTTTTGAAAAATTTTGATTAAAATTGGAAAGAAAAATAAGTTGTGTGAGCAAGTTTGACCTGCCAACAAAATTCTGTCTGACGTGACTTGCCACGCTCCACGAAATTTCTTGGGATATAAATTCTAATTTTGGTGTTACAAATTGGTACACATTGGGTACAGAATTCTGGTACCGTTTTGATTTGAATTGGGAAGAAAAAGTGTGCAAGCCTACTTGACTCGCCATTAAAAATTCAATTCTCGCGAAATTGGTGAGGGTGCAAATCATAGTTTTGGAGGTACAAATTGGTATATATTGTTTACAAAGTTTTAATACAGTTTTCATTCAAATTAAAAAAAAATGTGTTGTGTAGGCCAGTTGTGGTCATGCTGATCCACTGATCCTCCAGTACATCCCAATTTTGTCGAAATAAGTAGTGTGTACAAATTCTAATTTTCATGGTACAAGTGGGCGCATAATGGGTACCGTTATGATTCAAATTTTTCGATACCGTTATGATTCGAATTTGAAAGAAAAATAAGTTGTGCAATCCAGTTTGACCCGCCATCAAAACTAAAATTTCTCGAAATTGGTGGAAGTACAAGTTCTAATTTGGTGGTACAAATTGGTAAGTATGGGGTACCAATTTATGGTGTCATTTTGATTCGAATTGGAAAGAAAAATAGTTGTGAGGCTCTGCTCCACCCGTTATCAAAAATCCAACCTTTTTCGAAATTGATGAGGCTACAAACTTTAATTTTGGCGTTACAAATTTGAACATATCGGGTAAAAATATTTGATACCGTTTTGATTTGAATTTTAATGAAAAATAAGTTGTGCGGGCCAGTTTAATCCACAAACCTAAATCTAAATCAAACTAAAACTCATTGTGTTACAATCCGATACTAAAAAAGTACCTTCATATGACATACAAAACTCATGTGTACCCGGTGTATTAAGTCGTGATTTGAGGGCCTGTTTCATCTGAGCCTCCATTTTGTATCGTTAATTTTTCATAATCCAGGACGGTACAAACGAAACAAACTACGGTACAATCCGGTACAAACGAAAATCTTTCAAATGATTCAACTAAATCGTTTGTTCAACATGGTGGTGGGCCAGGTTAACACAGACCCCCAATTTTGTTTCCTTAATTTATCATAACCTGTTACGGTTAAAGTAAAACTCTTTGCCGTAGAATCCGGTACTATCCAAGGGCTTTAATATGACATACAGAGGTCATGTGTATCTGGTGAATTAAGTCGTGATTTGGGGGCCTGTTTGATCTGGGCCCCCATTTTGTTTCGTTGATTTTTCATAATCCAGAACGGTACAAACGAAACAAACTACGGTACAATCTGGTACAAACGAAAATCTTTCAAATGAGCCAACTAAATCGTTTATACAACGTGGTGGGGGGCCAGGTTCACACAGCCCCCCAATTTTGTTTTCTTAATTTTTCATAATCTATTACGGCTAAAATAAAACTCTTTGTGGTACAATCCTGTACTAACCAAGTACTTTCATATGACATACAAAAATCATGTGTACCAGGTGTATTAAGTCGTGATTTGGGGCCTGTTTGTTCTGGGCCCCCATTTTGTTTCGTTAATTTTTCATAATTCAGAACGGTACAAACGAAACAAACTACGGTACAATCCGGTACAAACGAAAATCTTTCAAATGAGCGAATTAAATCGATCCTAGGACAATGTGGGGGGGCTGCGTGAAGTTGCCCCCCCACTTTGTTTTCTTAATTTCTCATACTGCAGTACAGTACAAACAAAAATATTTGCGGTACAAACCGGTACAAACGAAGTACTTTTTATTGATATGCGGAAATCGTTTTACCGAGAGGTGGGGGGGCCAGGTTCACAAGGGTAAAAGATCGTATATCTAGTGATGTAACAATTTTTCCATTAGCAGATCATGACTCTGTCTGGATTAAAGCAGATTCCGTTATTGCTAGGAAATGTGTAATTGAGGAGAGTAAAATAATAATTACAAGACCAATATCCGACGAAAGAATTTTACATTTTAGAAATTCATTGAATAATATAAATTGGTTGAATGTGTTAACTGGACCTACATCTATGAAATCAGCTAATAATACGTTTGAGCGTTTCATGCAGGTTTTTCTGAATGTGTTTAATACATCTATTCCTCAAAGGAAAGTTAAAGTTAAAACTAACAAAAATAATGTAAAATAAATAAATAAATAAATAAATAAATAAATGGTAATACAAATTGGTATACTACCCAACTTGCAACTATGAAATGTACAGTTATGTCATTATTGGCATTATACAGATGGGATAAAAGTGAAAACAACAAAGAAAAGTATTTGAAAGCAAAAAAGGATTATAAATTAGCGTTAAATCAAACAAAAAAATTATATAATGTAGCAAAAATTGAGGCAGCACCCAATAAATGTAAAGAGGCTTGGAAATTAATTAACGAGGTAGCTAAGTTGGCAATAGGGATAGTATACCCCTTTCCCCTGATGAACTTAACACATTCTTTATTAAATCGATTGAGGAAATACGTAAAAATACAAATATAGGGGTCTCTGACATAACTGAACCGCATTCTAATAAATGGGTACAGAATAATTTAGTTTTTACCGGGGTAACAACCGCAGTAGTTTTAGATATTGTTAAAAGAATGAAGTCCTCGGATAGTGTTGATATTTATGATTTATCAACAACTCTAATTCAAAAAGTAATTGATTGCATTGTAAGTCCACTTACATATTGCATAAATAGATGTATAAATGAAGGTACTTTCCCTGACGTACTAAAGCTGTCTAGGGTTGTTCCAATTTATGAAAAAGGGAGACAAACATTGTACAGCTAGCTATCGCTCTGTTTCGCTGGTCCCTATCTTTTCAAAAATTATCGAATACATTATAAAAATGCAGTTATGTGATCACTTGGAACATCTTAATATAATTAGTGATTCACAGTTTGGATTTAGGGCAGGAAGGTCTACGGTTGATGCTATAGACTCATTAGTAAGCAAGGTTTTACAAGTTTTTGAGTCCAGGGGTTTTGCAAGGGCCACATTCTGTGACCTGAGCAAGGCTTTCGACTGTGTTGACCATAATCTATTATTAAATAAACTGGCGCATTATGGTGTAGGAAATACTGGTCTAAATTTATTCAGGACTTACCTTAAGGATCGTTGGCAAGTGGTATGTGTGGGAGGGGAAAAGTCACAAGTTGCACAGATTGTATATGTGTACCGCAAGGCTCAGTACTTGGACCTTTGCTTTTTACTATAATGGTTAATGATTTACCAAATTGTGTAACTAGTCACTCAATTTTATATGCAGATAACACAGCATTTCTCAGTGTTAGCCACGACTTGGAAAAATTAGAAGAAATCACAGAAAGAACATTATCTGAAGCTGGATCGTGGTTTAAGACGAATCGTTTTTTCCTTAATGAAGGTAAAACGAAACAGTTAAACTTCAGTTTAAGAGGTATGGCAACCGAGAACAATTTGGACAGTGTAAAATTTTTGGGCATTATTATTGATAACAAATTATCATGGGACTCTCATATTCAATATATTACAGGAAGACTTTCAAGAGTTATATATTTGATAAAAAATTTGAGGAATCAGGTACCACAAAACTATGTAAGATCCGCATATTTTGCGTTTTTTTCAAAGTATCTTACTATATGGTATACTGTTATGGGGAAATGGTAGCCATGTGAAGGACGTTCTGTTGTTACAGAAAAAAGTTGTGAGAATAATGATGAATGCAGAGAATACGTGTCATTGTAAACCATTATTCATAAGATTAAAAATAATGACGGTAATCAATTTATATATATACAATGTGTTGATGTACATAAAGGGCAAAACGTCAGAAATACACTATAGGCATGACATACACTCATACAACACTAGGAATAATAGACGTGTCACCGTACCATATTTGAGATTAACAAAATCACAAAATAGCTATGAAGCCATGAGTGTGAGGTTGTATAATAAATTACCTATAGAACGGACACAACTACCTATGGGAAGCTTCAAAAATAGATTATATTCTTGGTTAGTAAAAACACCATTTTATTCAATAGATGAGTTTTTTGAATACGATAATATTTAATTTTTGTAAGGTAATAATATTTAAGATATGTTATTGTGGTGAACTTTAGTACTTTAGCACTTATTGTAGATAATGAACAACCACTATTGCTGTACATTATTGTAGTAAGTTATAATTTGACGTTGTCTATGGCTATGTAGCTGATTCGACAATAAAATTTATTATTATTATTATTATTATTATTATTATTATTATTATTATTATTATTATTATTATTATTATTATTAGGCTCTATTATTATTATTATTATTATTATTATTATTATTATTATTATTATTATTATTATTATTATTATTATTATTATTATTATTAATATTAATGCCGTTCTGTTCCAACCAATGCATAATATCTTGTTTTTTAGTAGACGTGTTAGGGATTTTGTTTATACAGACCGAATGATTGAAGGACTATTATTTGTCCATAATAATTATACTGCCTTCCTCTAAATAATTTAAAAATCTGTTCAAAAACCAGCCTCGAAATGAATCTGAGGTCATTTCCTGGTGATAATTTCCAGACGACTTTGACCTAAACACCCATTTGCTATCATGAAGGAAACCTGTTTTTTTCTGACCCCACATGACAAATAATGAGTCTACTACTTTTACCTATGAGTAATTTGAGTCCTCCATTTCTCGATGAATCCTGCCAAATAAATTTGACAGTGTGATTTTGATTGACCCACGTTTCATATAAATAGAATATAGGTCGTGTATCTCCCGATGCTCTAATATTATGAATTCTTCGAAAGAACTTCAATCTTGCCGCAACGATGTCCTCCCGTTCCACAAGAAATTTTCGGCCATTATTAGTTCTGCGATAACGGAAGTTTAACTGTTTCAATAATCTTTTTGTTGACGAAACCGAACAGTGTGCGATATTTTTCTTGAAGTGCAGATATAATTTTTTTTTTTTTTTTTTTTTTTTGACACTTGGAAATTCGCCCTTGTCATAAATTCGAACACTGTACGACGGAAGATATCTTTTTCGAAGTCATCTAATTTTGTAACTCTTTTAGGAACATTAATGTGTTTTCTTGGGGAAACAAATAATTTTGGGACACCTTGTATTTTTGCTTTCTTAACTTCCCTACATATACGTGAAACAGTCGACACACTTACGGAACACGCCTCTGCCGTCAGTTCTTGGCATTTGGAAAAGTCGAGATCTCTTCGGCTATCATCAGATGCGTATCTTGTGAAAAAAGAATAAACATTGAACACTAGCTACTTCCCGAACTTTACTACCGTAACCACTAGAACGATCAGTCTTACTTGTACTGGGTTTACTAAGGGACATAGTGAAACGCAAAGAACATAGTTTAATCTAATCTTCGCTACAACGAAACACTACAACGAATATACCTAAAATCTACAACGAAATTTTCTTCGACCACACACCCCAAAGAAAACATTCAGACTGAGGGTGATACTCTCCAGTTATTGAAAGGCATTCTGGTTGTGTGGGTTTTATCTTCAATTTGGACTCTTGTTTCGAAGTTTGTTTATACATATACAGCTGCGTGGAATATGATGTCTGGGCTATGTGACTTAACATGTAAACAAAAGAAGTATAATAAAAGCTGAACCACTTGACCTATGAATGTGATTTTTTTTCGCACGTGTTCAGAAGAACGATGTCTTTCATTTGGAGTAGGAAAGAAGTCTCCAAGAACAATAACCTTTTCGAGCGTATTAGCGTAAATTCTACAAGCGAGGATTATGAAGTTCGTATGCGGCAACGCAGCATAATATCTACTGGCTAGAGCAACGGAAGGGACACGCCTCAAACGTCAAGAGGCTTGATCCAGACAGTACTGCAGGAATCATATGTTAGTTGAACTCTTTAGTATCCCACTAATCACGCGTCAGAACGACTCTGCATAAGGCCCCGGGTGTTTACACCTAAAAGCCTTGTAAATATCACAAAAAACTCTGTCATAAAAATTACTGCACAACTTAATTTTAAAAAAAAAGTCAGAAAGATGTAATTTGACTCCAGTTTTCTTTTAAAATCTAACTTCAAAAACTAAATCTTCGTTATGTTATAGTATGTTCTATGGTAAACAGTCACTGAAATAAGTCTCAGTTGCATTAAATGCTTGATTGAGTTCTAATAATGTTTTTGTATAATGCAGAAAGAAAAAAATGCGGGTCTAATTATTTTATAACAACATTATCCATGCCTTTTGAACTGGATATTGTAACAAAAGAAACACTGACTAAAGCTTCAACACATACTGTATTGTAAGCTATAATGTGTTACAGTTTGGGATGTCTAACACATTATAGTTTAAAATACAGTGTGTGTTGAAGCTTTGGTCAGTGTTTCTTTTGTTACTAATTATTTTGTTTCTAGAATGATATATTCTAATTCTATGAAAATCCGCGACCATGACCTGCAGAATGTTTTTCAGTATGAATCTGTATTGGGCCAAAATAAAATTTGCTGTAGGGCATCCTATGACACCCCAAAACAAACTTCTGTGAAGTTACCTTTATAAAATCTCTAGCACAGTCTTTCCCAACCTTTTCCACACTGCGGCCCCTTTAAGGTCTACAATACATAAGAAGGACACCTTGCAATGTACACGGTTACTATTTATCAGTGTTGCCACAATCCTAGCTCTGAAGTGGGCTGAAAAATAGTACCAAATTGAAACAAAATGGACTAAATTTTATACCAGGGTAATAAACGGCTCTATAACACTGCTATTTATATTTCTTCCCCTTAGACCCCTTTCTCTCTCTCTCTCTCTCTCTCTCTAAGGGGAAGAAATATAAATAGCAGTGTTGCCACACTTGGTACAATTGTTCAAATTCAGCCCTTTTTGTTGGTACCACGCTGGCATTTTCAGCCCCTTTTGTGAAAAAGTTGGTACGATTCTACCCAATTCAGCACCATTTAACAAACACTTGTCACATTTTCTAAAGTGTCGGTAAGATTTCTCCTGCATCTCACGTTACTTATACTGTGTGTTGGACTCTTAAAAAATGCTGTTGAGCTTGTATTCTGTGGCGTTGCACCGCTTAACACTTAGGAACTTTGTGTGTAGAAAATTATATATATGGGTTTGGGTGGGTGTACGTGTGAGTATTTTTATTTCTCTTTGCAGTAGTATAATCATGTTAGAGTGGTATGATGCTTACTCCGAAATCGGGTGGTCTTGGGTTTCTAACCTGGGGCCAGACACCTTGACTAAGATCTTGCAAATGTGTAAATAAATAAATCCAGAACGTAGACAAAACGTTTGGACCACAGAAAATAGCTTAGTCAAGGGTTTTTGACAAATGAAAGATTGCCGAGCAAAAATTCCTCTTTCCTTTTCAAATCACCTATTGTGTCAAAGATGATTTTTATTTGAAGGTATTTTACAAACACGTAGGCCTACATCAGTCTCTATACGCTTTTTGGTTATGTCAGAAAAAAGTGAAGTTGAAGTAAAGACAACTTTTTGTAGGTCGAACATCAATTTTCACGCAAATTGACTTGTCATCATTAATTCGACCATTTAACTTACAATGTTGTATTTCTCACCACTGTGTGCGTCTTTCTCAAATTTGAGCTTCTCCGTGGCTAAGCGGTTAGCGTACGCGCCTTTGGGGTGGGAGATCCGGTTCGATTCCCGGTGGGAGGTCCTGTGGTTCGGATTACACGTTAATTAGTAGGTCACGTCTCACATAGTCTAGCTGCTGAAAAGACGTTAAACTCAAAATCAACTCAACACAGTCTTTCTGAGATTGGCTTGCGGACCCCAGGTTGGGAAAAGCTGTTCTAGCATAAAGAAATAAGCATTTTTGATATTCATAGTTATTCATAACATTGCACTTATTACTATGTATTTACAACAGATATAATTGGAAAGGAAACAACAGTGAAACAAGAAGCAAACGGTGAAATCTAATGTAGATATTGAATAATTTATTTTGTCTTATATTACATTTACCATGACGGAATCATGGGCGAAACCCCACAAGTATTCTACAATATTAACAGTTTTAAAATGCTGTAAAATACGGCGAATTCTTTTATCTGCCTGAATATATTTTCTTCTTTTTGGGGGGTTGCTCTTCTCCTCGAAGCATTGCCTCGTACACTAGTTCCGATTTTTTTGTGTCCTCCGAAATCAACAATAAAGCCATAAATCGACGGGTGGTCCATTTGAAACTCCGACTGCAATCCACAAGGAGCTGATTCGGCGCGGTTGTTCGTTCTTGACTGATCATTCTTGACTGAGAACTCTTTAATACAGATTCCAAATCTTATGGGAAATAATGTTGTTTTTCTTGTGCCATTCCTTTTTATTCGTCCTACAGTATAATAATAATAATAATAATAATAATAATAATAATAATAATAATAATAATAATAATAATAATAATAATAATAATAATAATAATAATATCGATACCCTTTCTTTCCAAGGATCAGTGCTAGAGTCCTGGTTCGATCTAAGCTCGCGCCAAGTGAACTTTGTGGTAGACAAACACCGTGTGCGTGGGTTTCCTCGGGGTTCTCCAGTTTCTTCCCACTTTCTTCCTTCCATCATTTCATTCATTTCTCATCATCACAGTCTTCTTTAGCCTAGCAGGCATAGTATAACGTGGGACGTAAAACTTAAACGGCCTTATGCAGAGTCGTTCTGACGCGTGATTAGCGTCATCCTAAAGAGCCCGACTAACATGTTTCCTGCGCTAGTCAGGCCTTTAGTACGATGTTAATCATACGTCAAACGACTCTGCATTAGGCAGAAAGATTTTATTTCATTTTCATTTCCTTTCTTTCCAAAATATACATTGTATTTCAGTGTCACTTGTATCATTCTTAAGTTACTCGCACCCACTACCTCTCGAACGTATTAAATTTGGTAGACAGCTATTACTAATATTTGGAAACTAGGGCAATATACATAATACTTCATAATATTTCCATCTAGTAACTGAACAAGTTTGTTATTTTAATTTCCCAAGATGTTCTGATAACAGAGTAGCTCTCACAAAATTAATATTTGAAAACTAAGGCAATATACAGAATACTTCATAATATGCACACTTCCATTTAGTAACTGAACAAGTTTGGTATTTTAAATTCCCAAGATGTACTGATAACAGAGTAACTCTCATTTGAAAACTAAGGCAATATACAGAATACTTCATAATACTTCCATCTGCTGACTGAACAAATTTGTTATTTTAATTTCTCAAGATCTACACACAGATAACTCAGAAAATTAATAGCGAAAAAAATTACACAACATACTCACCTAAATAATTATGCTCAAACCAATCAGCGACAGGCAATAGTTCCAGCAAAACAGCAACTGGAGCATCAAATGCTTCATTTAATGCATTTATGGAAATAAATGCTATGAAATTTATCATCCTAGCTTTGAGTGCAAATTCTGCGTCTGATCTACATGCAAATCAGAGATTCTGCTGCTAGCTTCTTCTTCACAAGTGAAAGAAGCAGCCAAGGAAAGTTATCTTGCGCAACCTGAAATAGTGCTACTTCAAAATCCAAAGAGAAAGAGTCGGGTTCAAGAGAAGGTCATTTTGATTTTATAATGCTGATTATTTTTTAGTATGTATGTGTTTATTTGGAAGCAGACAAGATAAAATCGAAAAACAAGAAAAAAAAACAGCCATTACGTTACGTTCTCCCATGACAACAAAAAGTGGTGCTTGCGAAAATGCTGGTGGTGCTTGCCGGAACGTACCAGCGACATACAAAACTATCAACATTTTCTTTAATATCTCAAAAATATATAAAATGGATTCAGGCCTAGCCTAAAAGGCATAAACGTAGGACATCAAACTTAAAGTTTTCATTTCATCTCATTTTTTTTTGCAATTATCGATTCAAATGAATCTCTAGCTAGCAGGTTAGTTAGAAACGATTTTCAACATGAACCTTATTTCTAAGAATATTAGTTTACCAAAAACTCCTTTAGATATTTAATATGTCTGAGGGTCCACCCGAAAGACACAAAATCTTAAGAACTACTTCAAGTATCACCATCGATTTTTGCCAGGGTTTCGAAGGTCAAAAGTCAGGAATCGAGATCATTGACGGAGGTGATATTCAAACCGGAAGTGTTATAAATCAATCATTTACGGTATTAACGTTGATCGGTACAGAGAAAAAAATGATAATAGATAGCGAAAAACGGTTTTCTGTAATCGATTTAGCCCCACAAATCCATATCAATAAACCATTTTTCGAAATCTTTTATATGTCCTTGAAAGTACATTCTGGATTTCTTTCCAGAAAATTGGAGAAGAATTTCATAAAAATAACAGTAGCGTTTCGTGGTCTGTAAAACCAGCAGTTGCAGTATCAAAGGTACTGACATGCTTACGCCGCCCTACTTCCACTCCACTCCCAACCTTGCTTCTGTTGTGTCTGCCTCCAAGCTCTACTGCTTTGTTTATTGATTTAAGTATATTAACAATTACTGAACTAACATATATTTTCTGTTTCCTTCCGAACAAGGTAAACAATCACTGTCATTGCACGTTTATACGTTATGCATATACAACACTTTTACAAAGATGATGATAAACAAGAGAGAAATAGAATGTAGCATGTGTTGTAAGGCGCGGAAATATAAACGCCTTGAGGGCATTACGGAAACATTAAAGAAAAAGAATATATATATATATATGAAGCTAAACAAAATTATTTAATTAAATAAATCGTATCTTATTTAAAAAGAAAGTCCATCCCTCGTTCTTTTAGAGCTGAAAATTTTTTATTACTTGTTAATTAAAATCTGGAATGCTGTTCACCAAGTATCTCTCAATAGATAACATTGCCAGCGCAGATAGTCTCTCTTCTGTCATGGTATTCCGTAGAAAAGTCTTTATTCTCTTTAAGGTAGAGAAGCATCTCTCTGCCTCCGATGAAGTAATTGGAATAACGAGCAAAACCTTCAGAAGTTTGGTTATTTCAGAAAAGGTTCTCTCAATGTTATTGTGCTGGAAACATTCTAATAAACTAAATGGTCCAGATATGGATGAAAACTCGGTAGTGTTATATATTATGGAAAGTTCGAAATGAAGCTGCTTTGCGTTCACAAATGGATAGAAGTCGCAAACGTTTTGAACAATTTCTTTCGGAAATTGCTTCCTATATTCTCCAAGCTTTTCATTACAGAATAAACTGCCTGCCACAAGATGGCCAGTAAAACTAAATCTTAGTTTAAAGTTACTAATAATCGCATCACATACTTGCTTCGCTTCCATGTTTAGTTGTGTCATCAGTTTTTCTTCTTTTCGGTATCTCCGACGAAACTAAAGGCTCAATATCGATTTTTCCATTTCTTATTTCTTCAACACTTTCTACAAAAACTGAAACATACATTTGAGCACCTACCACATCAATATCCTTTCTTTGGAACTGTTCATACAAGATGTCAACATGAGGTAAAATTTTGTGGAACAGGGTTAGCCAAAACACAAACCTGCATCTTGTAAATGTGTCAATGTGCGCTCTTGCCTTCTCAATTGTGCTCGAAATTTCAATGTCTTCATTATTTAGAATATCTCTCAAACATTGAATTATTTCTTTTCTGTGCAGATAAATTGTATTAACACTGCGTGATTGGAAGTTCCATCTCGTAGGAACAGACCGGGGAAGTCTTTTCTCTGCGATATCATCAAGTAATTTTGGGCGCTGTGGACTTGTGGAGAAGAAGGAACAAACTCCCTGCAAAGCGACAAAAAATATTCTCACATTTCTTACCACTGAAGCAACATTGAGCATAAGTAGTGATGATTTAGTATCATGACCATGAAAGGATACCGCGCCTTGATAAGAGATAGTTTATCAATTGTTTAATTAAGGATAAGGGCAGATAGTGAGTATAGAAGGAGGTGATGAAATTGGGTCAGGTTTTTTTCCTGGATATAGATGACGAAATAATGTTAGGAATGGCTGAATGACCACTACGAAGGTCACAGTAGATGCTCCCTACCGCATGGTCCCTGGTTCCCAGGACCACAATGGATGACCCCTGGAAATGACCCCCAGGACCCATGGCCACTATGCAGGACCCATACGAACAGTATGTGAGCATATATAATTGATTACAAGCTACCTGTTGAAAAGGTGGGAACAGACAAAAGGAAATGGTTTCCTTCCCTGCTTGCAGGGACAGTGAATGACCCCCAACCCATGGCCCCTGGAATGACCCCCAGGACCCATGGCCACAATGCAGGACCCATACGAACAGTATGTGAGCATATATAATTGATTACAAGCTACCTGTTAAAAAGGTGTGAACAAATAAAAGGAAATGGTCCCTGGTTCCCAGGACCACAGTGGATGACCCCCAGGACCCAAGATTGCCCCTGTGCAGGACCACATTATTTATTACTGCGCTTTAATAGAAGCTTGTTGGTAAAAAAAATAGGACCCATACGAACAGCATGTGAGCATATTTTAATCCCTCGACTCGAACAACGTGAGAAGTTAAAAATAAGCCCCTCCCCCTCCTACCCCGTACTACAAGTATACTATGAAAAGGGTAATATTTATTAAAAACATTTTTCTTACTTGTGAGCTGAAGACTAAATGGCACAGACATCCTTCCTTGAGAGCCGTTGAAATTGAAATGAACGAGAGAAAAGCCGATTGGCTTGGCTTTAGTGACGTCAAGATTAACTTTGTACCGTATCAGAATGATAAAACTGATTAACCTAGACTTTACTTATTTACAAGAAACACATATTACTTGCAATCATTTCCAAACATTTGTATGATTTGAACTTAATGAGAACTTTGAATAACAATCACGTGCGAGGTTAAAAACCTTTATTATTGACAACCATGAGTGATATCTAACAGAGTTAATCACAAATGGATAACGAGTTTATGTGCCCGAGTTTAATGGATACTAATGATAGAGAAAAAATAAACCGATAATCACGAGAACTAATGGGTTATTGAACGCTTCCCTATCACAACTGACGTATATAGTTTGAATTATAAGAAAATCATTTGATTACATGCAACTTAATTGGAAAATGAAGAAAGAAAAAAAGCCAGTATTTAGCTGAAATATACATGTACTTTTCCGCCATTTTTACCCTAAGGTTAACGAAATTTTGTATCTTATATGTAGATTAGTTGCTTGATTGTACCGATAGCAGCGAAGCTATTTGAAACGTGGACCTACGTGGAATTAAACCCGGACCTTTTACGCCAAAAGGTGTGTGCGCTATTCACTTAACCACAGAGGAGCTTTTATATGTAAAAGAATGAGAAATTATGCGCTTAACAGAATATTTCCTAAGCACTTTAACTGTAATAAACTAGTTAAAAAAATTTGATTATTTTATACATGTCTACATATTTCACTGTATAATAAACGTTTTATTATTTTTAGTACCATTATACTGTTTTGCAGGACTTGCAACTTGAAAAAAAACTATAGTTATCTAACTAAATGCATGGCATATTCATTAATTTTAAAATTGGACTGTTTTTTTATTGTATATGTTTCTAATACATTAGTCGGAGCAAGTTATTTTACGAATTGATTGCTAAGCAAGCTCAGAACACTTACTGTATGAACCTACAAATATTTAAAAAATTGCGATATTGTTAAAAAAATGTTCCAATGTTGTCAAAATTGCATAGACTTGTTGAAGAATTGTAATGATAAAACAGGAACCTCCTGTGGCATAGTTTCTATGTAAGATCCGAATATTTCCTATAGTAAAGTCCGTTTGCATGACCCACACGAACAGTATGTGAGCATATTTTAATGTTTCGTATAGCAAGCTATACTCATACACTATGTGTGTGTGCAAATAAAAGGAAATGGTTCCCTTCCCTGCGTGCAGGGACAGTGAATGACCCCCAACCCATGACCCCTGGAAATGACCCCAGGACCCATGGCCCCTACGCTTCATTAGAAGCTACCTGTTAAAAAGATGTGAGCATATATAACTGATTACAAGCTACCTATTAAAAAAGGTGGGAGCAGATAAAAGGAAATGGCTCCCAGGACCACAGTGGTTGACCCCCTAGCCCCAGGACCCATGGACCCTATGCAGGACCCATATTATTTATTCCTACGCTTCAATAGAAGCTACCTATTAAAAAGATGTGAGCATATATAATTCATTAGAAGCTAACTGTTAAAAAGATGTGAGCATATTTTAATACCTTGACTCGAACAAGGTGTGAGAAGTTAAAAAGCTTTTTTGTTAAATTATGACCCTTATGCAGGACCCCCTAGCCTTACGAATAAAATATTTATGATTATATTAAAATTTTGCTTGAATGAAATTATATTTATATGAAGCCTTTAATAGGAAACAACTTTATTTTAAAACTGGAACGTTGTTTGGAGCACTGGCTGTAGTGATCTTTTTTCGACATGCTTTGAAACGAGACTGACTTTTGCGATAGAGATGCTGGCTGGCGATATTATGACGTCATATGAACATTGTTTTACCCGATTGCCACGACAGAGTTAATCATAGAATGATCACGAGGTGTACGTACATGAACCAAAGTTGAAATCAACTTTAGAGATTATTTAGACAGATAAGCTAATGTTTTATAGTGAACGAACTCATGTGCTGTTACCCCCTACCCTGTGATATTAGTTTAACTTATGATGACCTTGTTTACGCTTTAGCAACAAGAATTTTAATTGGCGTATATAGCTTGACTTATGAGAAACTTATTTGATTCCATACAACTTAACTGGCAAAATGAAGAAAGAAAAAATTCAATATTTACCCGCAATATACATGGACTTTTCCGGATTCCCCCACGTTTGAGAAATTATGTGCTTAATGACTTTATTTGTAATAAACTATTGTACAAACTATTCAAAGTTAAAATTTCAACAGACTATCTGTATTTAAATGCTCCCCATACGCCATTGATTTAATGTGATATTTTCTAACCAATTGAAGCTCAATAAACTTTTAAACTCAACCCAAAGTTATAATTGTCCTATAATGTATGTATAAAGTAACGCCCCCCTTCATTAATCAAATGCTTATATATAATTCTTTATACAACAATTGCTCTATTATTTTTACTTTTAGCAGCATTATACTGATTTGTGTGCTACGTCCATTGTGATTGCTGATTGACCTGGTTTTTTGGAAAAAAACGTAAGTTTTCCAACTAATTGCTTAGTTAACTTAACGGGTTTTACACATTAAAAATGTATAATAATATATTTACTGTGTTTTGAACAGTAAGGCTATGTGAGACGTGAACCTACAGCTTAACGTTGAATGTAAATTTTACGCCACTGCACAAGAAAGATTTGTATAATAATATTAATAATACTATATTTACAGCGTCTTTTAACAGTAACGGTATGAGAAACGTAAACTTATAGTTGGTGGTTGGGATTTAATTCACACGAGTTTATTAGGGGAACGGAAACTAACTTTTAACAGTAAAAACTATAATAAATTTATGAGGCACGTTAACATAGGTTGAACATTTTATACTTTTTTAATAAATTAGTCGGAGCAAGTTACGCGGAAATAATTTTTGTTTTGTTTTGCAAAAGACCCGTGTACCCTTAGTTACTGACGCGCCCAGTTAACATAGGTTGTTTACGGTTGAATATTTTATACCCTTATAATAAATTATTCGGAGCAACTTACGCGGAAATAATTTTTTGTTTTGTTTTGCAAAAGACCTGTGTACCCTTAGTTATTGACGCGCCCAGTTAACATATGTTGTTTACGGTTGAATATTTTATACCCTTATAATAAATTATTCGGAGCAACTTACGCGGAAATAATTTTTTGTTTTGTTTTGCAAAAGACCCGTGTACCTTTAGTTACTGACGCGCCCAGTTAACATAGGTTGTTTACGGGTGAATATTTTATACCCTTATAATAAATTATTCGGAGCAACTTACGCGGAAATAATTTTTTGTTTTGTTTTGCAAAAGACTGGTGTACCATTAGTTACTGACGCGCCCAGTTAACATAGGTTGTTTATAATTAAACATTTTATACTTTTTTAATAAATTAGTGGGAGCAACTTATTTTACGGATTGATTGCTAAGCAAGCACAGAACACTTAGTGTGAACCTACATGAGTTTTCCGCTTAGAATTGAGCCCTAACGTTAAAGCTGTGTACGTTATTTGCTTAGCCATAAATGAACTGTAACTATTTTTGATTAACGTGGATTTACATTGATTTTTTAGTATTATGAGTGTTATATCTTTGAAAAGCTTTTTTGTAATATAGAAATGAATATTCCAATTATATGAATTGACGTTAAAAGAAAATTACTGTAAGAAAGAAACATGTTAGTTACCCCTAGATTTGCATTAGTAATGATTTTTCCCTAGATAACTTACGCAAAGGGAACGGTTTCACTAACATATGAAATCTTTATTAGTATTTTTAGGTAGTACACGTATACTTTTTTCATTAATGAAGTTTATTTTAGATGTTTTTTTTAATTCAAAGCAGTTATTTAACCCATACTTGTTTTACTTGAATTATAGAACTAACTTCCAATGGTTGAAATAATTTTTAGAACATACGGGCCTATTAAAATGTTTTAATATTATAGGAACAACAGAGAAAATTTGACATGTGCATCCCTTTAATTATTAACTAATGGTTAAGAAAAGAAATATAACATTTATTGAAATAAATAATAGTATACATTACCTTAAAATTAAAGAGAGATTGTTGTATACTAAATCCTATTTCAGAATTTTTACCCAAAGGTGTCACGACTAGCACCAATTTATTATAGTAATAGTATTAAAATAATAACTATTTCTTGAAAGAAATAGATGCATGTATTATTATTATTATATTTAATATATATATATATGTATATATATATATATATATATATATATATATATATTGTGTTTGTTCAGTCGAGGGTGGAATTAAAATTGAAGTATAGAGCGTAAACATGTGAAGCGAATGCGTTTTTTAATAATTGATTTTGTGTGAATAGTGTTAGGAAAATAATTTGAGTTGTTTGACTTGGAATACTATTGAAAATTGTTTAACGTATTATTTTTGAGGGGTGAGAAGGAAGTGGTTGTATCCTATAGTATTTAATAAGAAAAAAATTATACTGTGAATTTTAGTTTATTTACACGGACGTTACATAGTAAAACACGTAAGGTGACATCCTAGTTTTACCCGGATTGTTTATTTATACTAAGCTTTAGCTATTATTAAAAGCGATGTGAGCGCTAGTTTATGTATTGCAAATTGAATTTGCGCGTGCTTGCACCGGCTTTAATGAATACGTTATATGTAAGCAATTGGGAATTGAAGTATAATACCGTTTACAGCAAATGAAAAAAAACATGACATACGAGCTGTGGGCAATAAATAATTGTTGTTGTATTACACTAAAAACCACCATTGGTTGGAAAATAAAATAATGTTTTACTTATTAGGAATTAAATTAATATTTTAATGTACTTTTTGACCGTAAATGCATGCGTTAGGAATTAGACTCGCGTTTGCTGCTACCGGGAATTAAATTTGCGCACGGCTGCGCTGGGAATATAAACCCGTGGGCGTTAGGAATTAGATTCTTGTTTGCTGCTACCGGAAATTAAATTTGCGCACGGCTGCGCTGGAAATTAAACCCGTGGGCGTTAGGAATTAGATTCGCGTTTGCTGCTACCGGGAATTAAATTTGTGCACGGCTGCGCTGGGAATTAAACCCGCGGGCGTTTGATTGTATTAGTTTGCGTTTGGAAAGCGTGAATTAAACCTGCAAGTGTTTGAATTAACATACCATTTATTAGCGTGGTTATTATTTTAAAATAGTCAATAATGCATAATTGATATAAATAAATAAATACAGTGCGTGTATGTGTGTGTGTGTGTGTGTGTGTGTGTGCTCAAAAGAATTTGAGATAAAAGAAAGAAAGAAAAAAACTACATGACAATTTAGAATTTTCCGCTAAATAGGAACGTTTGCTTGTTTGGAGGTTATTTTACCCTACTTTTTGGAGGTAGTAAAGTTTAACGTAGTCCTCATACTGATTTTGATTAGTTATAATCCATTTTTATTGACCATAAGAAGATATATGCCTATATAGATTTTTTGGTTAAGGATTTTCAAAGACGGATTTACTTTTGAGTTTTAGGAGTGTTTTAAAATCTTGAAATTGAGCTTAAGCAAGTTTTTTTAGTGTTAATTATCCGTATTTTCTTAAGTTTGTGTTGTTGGACTTTGTTTCTTAAAATATTTCTAAAACCGACTTGGACTTGCACTAAAGGCGTGTATGTTAGGTAAAAGCATTAGAAATTGAGCCCAAAAGGCGGGACTTACCGCGATTTAATTTTGGATATGTTTGGAAAAAAAGGAGGGTACGTTAAGAGAATTTTCTAGAAACTTAACAAAAGTTGAGAGCCTTAATGACTATTCTAGGGGAACAAATTCAGTACAGGGATTGCTTGCATTAATTATGGAAATATTATTGATTGAGTTTTATACGTGAGAATAAATAATACAGATTTTTTTATTTAAAAGCATGGTAACTTAATTTAAGCAAGCGTTTAGAATATTTATTTATTTTTGTGAGAAATTACATGTATGCTTATTGGCAAGTGATTTCCCAGGTGTTTTACGGAAAGGAAAAGAACAAAAGATTTTTTGTACAATGTTAGCTTTGTTCAGCCCCGTGGCTATACGTAGCTATTAGTTTACCACAACCGGAAATTGAACATGGGGTTGCTAGCACCAAACATTAAAATATTAGCGCCTGAATCTTTTTACATGCTAGATGATATTTACAAACATATTACTGACAGCTTAATTTCAGTTAACCAACCGTTTAGTAGCAATCCTATATGAGACATGAACCGGCACAAAGTTTAAGTTTATGAGAGTTTAGATAGACATATGAAAAATTTTAGGTAAAGTAAATTAACTTAGGTTTGATAGTACAAGCTAGAAATATATATTCTGTATATTAAGAAAAAAAAAGAATAATTATAATTGATACTAATTACAGTTTTTATTTTTATTTTAGAAAAATGGAAGCACAGCCGTCCACATCATCAACCCCCACTACATCATTGTTGAACCAGCTTGACTCGTTCAATAAGATGGATAGTTTATTGGCAACGGTGGAAGGAAAAAGAGGGAGAAAAGAGGAAAAGGAGGTGAAAAATAAGCGAAAACGTTATTTACCGGTTGTAAAAATAATAAAATCGGTAGCACCAACAACACCAGTACCAACGTTGGAAGAGGAAGAAACAGAAAGAGTGAAAGCGGAAGTACTAGAATCACCAATGGAACCGGCAGTAATAGAACCACCAATGGCACCTGCAGTAGCAGAACCACCGATGGAACCCGCAGTAGAAGAACCACTGATGGACCCAAAAACACCAGTAGCAATGGGGGTTGAGGGAAATGAAGATTTACGCTTTTTAAATGACGGGGAGGACGAGGTATTAATAAGGGCCTACGCAAGATGGGAAAGGTTAGAGAGGGGCAAAAAACTTAAAAAAATATTTTAAATAAAAAAATAAAAATGTAAATATTGTGAAATAAATCTGTATTTTGGGTAAAATGGGAAAATTTGAGTTTTTGTTTCCTTTGAATTTTTTAAACCTACCTAACAAAGGTTATAAACAGGGCCCGGATCTTGTTGACAAGTCAACTTTTTTCTGTTACGCATAGGACAAGGCAACTTCAAATAAAAACGTTATCCTTCAACTCAAGGTTCTAAAACTATATTGTTTTAGGGTCAATTTTAGGTCACTTTTTGCTGTTTTGAAATTTCAGGTCATTTTTTGATATTTTAAGGTAACTTTTAGGTCACTTATGGTCTTTTTATTCTTATTTTCTACATAAGGAAATCTTTAAATGAATACGGATTACGGATGTGGAAAAGACGAAGTTGAATAATCTCTTTTCTTACTTCCTGACTATTGGAGTAGAAAAACTGCATTCTTAATAAGCTAATGAAAACTAAACTGTAGCTGGTTAACGAAAAGTGGGGGTTGGTAGGTGGCCAAACAGATAGTTTTGAGTTATTGACCACAAAGAATGTGATCAGGTGAATAACTAAAAATGGATTAGAAGGCGTAAAACAGTTTTAAACAGCTTTTTATCTATTATTTTCATGTAGTCTAAACTTGCTAAGTTTTATTGTTTAAGAGTGCTTCCTAGTTTCAACTCGGGAGTGAATTGACGCTTTCAATACTTACAATTCCGTACAATGGACTGATCAATAGAAATTAATGATCAATGGACTGCAACTAACTGAAACAAAACTTTTTGAATATGAGTGAAAAATGTTAATCCAATGGACATTAAAAATTGTCAATGTTTAACGAAATAAAAGTTTGAGAAAATGTAAGTTTTAAGGTCAATCTTTGTGATTTTTAGGGTCATTTTACAGGAATTTTAGTGTCATTTTATAGGTCACTTTTTAAAAAATTTTAGGTCAACAAGATCCGGGCCCTGGGTATAAATGTCTAATTTTTTGTTTCCTGGTTATATTGAACTTATATTGCAATATATTGTCTAATGATCCATATAAATATCTTATTAACAGCAATGTTTTTTAAAAAAACGCTTTTGAATGTTCATGGTTTTCAGCACGAGGCACTATTTATTTAACACCCACCAATAAAAAGTTTTTTTAATTTTGATGCAATGTCTACCATAACTAATTTGGTTTCCCTCTAGGTTTTAAATTACACTTGAGTTTTGATGATATCTACTTTGTTTTCTTTTTATTTTTTGACCAATATACATAGTTGTAGGGTGAAACAAACTCATTGAGATAATTGTTTGTTCGCATAGATAAGAATTAAAACAAGGTTGTCGTTTACTATTTAGTCTGTTCTTAAAAATGACCGAACCTATTTGAAAACTTTTTTTTTGTTAATAGTAAAATTTACTTGGTGGTAGGGAACACGCATTGAATGCCTTGAATAATTAACTAGGTATTTCTTTTTGGGCCAAGCTATTTTATATGAAATCTTGTGCAAAAAAACACGAAATTATCCAGCTATTTAAGGTAAAATATTCATGAAGGGTTTCAGTGTAAAATGACAAAGTATAACCTGTATATTAATTCAGATACCCCTACCCACTTTGGATTCAAGAAAAATGAAATGGAGATCCCCTACAGTTAGGCTACGATGAATTGTTGTTTAGCTTTTATAAAAGCTCTTTAAAATTTATAGAAAGCAACCCTGAAAAAACACAGGCATACAGTGTTTACCCACCACAAAATCCAAAACTTAATGATTGTCATAAAATAATTAGAGCAATTCCAAGCACCAAAGGTGCCAAGGTATAATTGCCAAAGAAAACTTCAGTTCACTTGAAATACTTATTGCTGCCACACCAGTTTTTAAAAAATCAGAATATTTGAATTAAACTTTGAATATTTGTGAAAAATAAATAGAATAATAATTTTAGCATTAATGCCATGCATTTGTTTGAAATGCTATTAATGTTGCGCGTTTACACGGAGATTTATTTTTTAATTATAGCAAGCATTTACGAAAATAATTTTAAAATCCCATTTTCATTTAACATATGCTGGTTGTACTTTATAAAATTGCACGTACGCGAAAGCGAAATAAAAATTATTGTGTGCACATAACACATATTGGTTGTACTTTTTAAAATTGCACGTACGCGAACATAAAATAAAAAATTACTGTGTTCACCTAGCACTTATTGGTTGTACTTTTTACAATTGCACCTACGCGAACATGAAATAAAAATTACTATGTGCACCTAGCACATACTGGTTGTACTTTTAAAATTGCACGTACGCTAATGCGGATATTTAACCCAAGGCGGCCACCAACTTACATTTGAGAACGCGTCATAAAATATTTTTAGTATTAATACCGCGCGCGGGCATTCATTTATTTATTTATTGATTATTACTTTTGCGCACAAATTAGTTGCCTAGCACAAAAATTAAATTGTCTATTTATTATAATATTTATTCGAACACTTTATTATAAGCTAACCTAAGATGCCTATAGTCGCTAACGCGCCTTTACTTGAGAAACACATGTTTTTTACTAAGGTAACCTAAGATGTTTATATTTGCTAATGCGCCTTTACTGGAAAATCATATGGATGCTTAATAAACTAACCTAAGATGCCTATAGTCGCTAACGCGCCTTTACTTGAAAAACACATGTTTTTTTATTAAGCTAACCTAAGATGTTTATATTTGCTAACGCCCCCTTTACTAACCTATTGTAACGTAACCGTCGCTATCGCGCCTTTATTTTAACGGAGCATTATTTACCTTTGATAATAATGTATAAATTAATTATTATAATTATTTTGTTTTAACTTGTTGCTACGCGTTTGCTAATACTGAATAATTGCTTGGTTGCTTGGAAACAACTTAAATGCACACCGGCTTTGCCCTGCCCTGTCCACTTGTTTGCGCGCTGGCTTTACCCTGCCCTGCCCATATGTTTGCGCGTATGTTTTTTATATAGATTGATTCCTGTATATACCCTGAACTTATTTGTGGAAACAATTTAAATGTATCCTTGCTTTGCACTGCCCCGCCCACATGATGGCGCGCATGGTTTTTATACACCGAGCCCTAAATTTAATTTGCACAAGGACACCGACTGCCACGCTTTTAAATCTATTTATTGTAATTATTGTACGCATGCTTCCGTATAAATGCAAGCACTTTTTTTTCACGAATGGACTTGCATTGCTACGCCTTAAACTAATAAATATACGCATGCTTTCGTATAAATGCAAGCACGTTTTTCCACATGGACACCATTTGCTAAACACGCTTTTAAAATTAATCACTGCTATATTTTAAGCACATACATTAACAAATACGAAATATAATTTGATTTTTAAAACAAGAAGAAAATCAACTTGCATGTATTGACTGGCTCATGGCGGAAACACCGTTCTAATTACTGTAACCTAATATCATTTGTTTAATGTATATAAAAAAATACGTTTATATTTTAATAATAAAAAATTAAGCAATAATACAACATAAACATATGTACAAAAAAAATAGGTTTACCTTTTAAAAATACATTAATTGATTGACAACGTGGACTCAATGCAAAGCACGTGCGTCATTATCATTCAAACAAGATAGTGAATACTTACGATTACACCCACTAGGAGGCACCACTAATGAGGCGTTGCGATAACGTATTTAACTTTTTGCGATTTGCAAGTGTCTTTAATAATTGAAATAACTTATTAATTTTTGAAATAACTTATTAATAATTGTGTTTTTACTAAGAAATGGTAATTTTTATATTATAGTTTTAGTACATGTAGGAAAAAAGTATGTCTTGCCTAGTTTCTAAAATAAAAATAACTGAAAATATTGCGTTAACGCAAACCAAAATGGAAAGTGCAATACTACATTGTGAATAATTATTGCGTTTAAAATTGCGAATGGACCCTTTCAGTTAACTTTATAGATTATTGAAATACTTATTTTATACACAAAATAGAAGACCACGGCTGCTATTATGGAATGATACCCCCTTATGATTTTTTGTACAATGTATTGCAATCCTTATAATATTTATTCAAACAGTATGTAAGAGACAATGTGTTAGTAACAGACAACTTAGTAAGAAACTTTGTGTTAGTGAAAGACTATTTAGAGGATATTCAAGAACTACTTAGGGCAAACTAAGAATAGTCAAGGGCTTATACTAAAAATGGTTAAGGACTATTTAGGGGGTAATCAGGGGTTAGTTGCGGCATACTAAAGATGTTTAGGGACTATTTAGGGGATAATTAAAGGGTAATTAGGGGATACTAAAGATAGTGATGGGGTAGTTACGGGATACTAAAGATGGTCAGGGACTATTTAGGGGATAATCAAAGGGTGATTAGGGCAAACTAAAGATAGTCAAGGGGTAGTTACGGGATACTAAAGATGGTCAGGGACTATTTAGGGAATAATCAAAGGGTAATTAGGGTATACTAAAGATAGTCAATGTGTAGTTACGGGATACTAAAGATAGGCAGGGACTAATTAGGGTATACTAAAGATAGTCAAGGGGTAGTTACGGGGTACTAAAGATGGTCAGTGACTATTTAGGGAATAATCAAAGGGTAATTAGGGTATACTAAAGATAGTCAAGGCGGTATACTAAGGATATTTAAAGACTAGTTAGCCTAAACTAAGGATATTCAAGGACTATTTAGGGGGATGCTTAATTATAGAGTACAGAATGAGGGCCTTTTCTTTTCCTATACTTAGTTTGAGAATAAATATTGCGGTGGGGCGCAGTACAGAATGAGGGCCTTTTCTTTTGGTATATATAGTTACAGAATAAATTTTTGCGGTGGGCCGCAGTACAGAATGAGGGCCTTTTGTTTTGGGATATTTAGTTTGAGAATAAATATTGCGGTGGGCCGCAGTAGAGAATGAGGGCTTTTTCTTTTGGTATATTTAGTTTAAAAATGAATATTACAATGGACAGAATGTGCCTTAGAATATTTTACAATTGGAATAAGGCTACATACATATGTACTGTTAATGCAAATGCCTATAGAATGGGTTTTAGGGTATTTTACAATTGGAATAAGGCTACATAGATGTGTACTGTTGACGCAAATGTGTATAGAACGGGTTTTAGGGTATTTTACAATTGGAATAAGGCTACATACATGTGTACTGTTATTGGAAACGCGTATAGAATGGAAATTGGAAAAAAATGCGCAGAGACATGTTATTTTATGAACCCGTTTGCAGACGATTTAATACTATACTGAATGCTTTTGAATAAGACCGCTAAGTGGCAATACTTAACATATGATTGCGTGAAAACATGGGTGAACTTGTTGAATATAATGATATATATAATAATATATATTCCGTTTTAATATCATTTTATTGTACTCGTCCGTGACATATTTTAAAATAAATATTACTAGTGCTAGTAGTAGTAGTAGTACTGAATTGAAAATATAACATTTAGTGAAAAATATTATTCCTGTTTTACAGTGTGTGAACCCTGCAGTTGCAGAATAAACATTAGTGAGGCCATTTTTACCAAGAACAACTAAGAATCAGAAGGTGAGTGTATTTCATAATAATAATTAATATATTTATTGAACATTTCTTTACCTGTGGTTGTTTCAACCATTAATTATTTAACTAACACTTAGTAAACAAGACTTTTTAAAACCAAGTTCTTGATCATTTTTAGCTGAGCTTGTTTTTTAACCAGTAATTAATAAGCAAGTTTCTTTTATAGTTTTTTTCAAAGCAAGTTATTCATTATTCCCTGTTTTGCTAGATTTATGTTGTTTTAGATGGATTTCCTGTGTTCAACTGGTGAGTTCAATATGATTGATCAACTTTTCCTTCATGAAGTTTTGTGCGGTCTTCAGTACGTGGAAGGCAATATTAAAGTTACAAAGAATAGGACATTGAGCCAGTTAGTAATAGTATTAGTGTAAACTTAAAAACTACATAGAATAAAGTTTTTGTAAACTGATACTGCAGAAAGCATAAACGAGAATGAAAACGATTGGTTGCTTAAATTTAAGTGGGCGTTTCCACTAAGATTGCTCAATGACATTACAGCAATATATATAAATACAGCGTTAAAATGAAGAGATCTACTCAATACCTTAGTTTTGGGTATATATGTAAAAGACTTATTTGAAAATTTTCTTTCTACGTACTGCTAAATGATGGCGGATACCATGTGCAAATGTATAAATAATGAAATTAACATTCAATGTTTAATAAAAAACTTTCAATTGTGGGAGCCCAAGAGAAGAACTTTGTTAGTGTGTGTTCTGTGTTCAGACAAATATAAGCGAAGTATTAACCGTGAATGTCTGGTCATACACAAAGATATTTTAAAAACAAGTGTCTTATGTTTAATTACTAATATGGACATCCAAGATGAGATTTTACTACAGTTTCAGAAATCCCATGGAAAAACATTTACATCATTACAACAATTTTTAATATATATGAAAAAGCAATTGAAAATGAGGAATTTATTAATGAACTAATAAAAATATTACTAGGAAAGGACTTTAAAAGGCATATACTTGAAAATGTTGTATGTGTGTAATTAAAACTTGAAATAATGTGAAACTGTTATCTATGAATCACAAAAAATGTAATGTGCACTGCTGTGAACTATTATTAAACAATTTTTTTCAGTATGCATACGTTTCGAAGAAGTGACTTTTTGTATAGTGCTAATAATAACAAGTAATTCTCTGCAAATGTTAAAAGTTTTCGTAAAATACAATATAATGGGAAAAGTATATTCTTCCAACTGTTTTACATGACATTAACTTTGTATAAGAAATATATAAAAATAGTAATCATTGTCATGTGTTACTTAAACTATGTATGAATAAATAGTATAATTATACTAAGCAGTAAGCGTTAATAGATAGACTTGTTTATAATAATAATAATTATTATTATTTTTGACATCCCAAAAATAGTGTTCCACGACGTTGTTACCCAGTTTTAGTATTACATCATTTGTATAATCAATACTAATAAAATAATTTCGTGACAAATACCTTTGAGTTTAATTCTTAAATAAGAATTGTATCTTTAAATATTGCTGTGTTTATGCTTTTAATAGTAGTAGTAGTAGTAGTCACCATGTACATATTTAAACTTGTACATGATATTTATGCACTAGTGTCCTACAAAAACATACTTATATAAATTTTATAATTTAAATAATACTTTCGCTAAAACTTTTATCATATTGTTCAATTGTTTTGTCATACTTATACTTTTTTACAACTATATGTCTATTCTTTTACTTTATGAAATGTTTTTTCTTTTGTCTCACTCCTTTGCATGTACTATATTATAAAAAAATGTTCAAAATTAATTTTTCTCAAGTTCCCCTTGATTTTGTATACATAATCTAGTTTTCCAGTACCAATTTCTTTCATCCTTCCAAAACTTTATTGGTTAGCTCTCCCAGGTAGGAACCCATCGTAAGCTTAGGTTATTCATTGCGCCGCTAAATAAACATAATACTATCGGTCTCAAAGTATAATGTGTCTTTTGGTCCCACAGTTGTCAACAAATCGTTAAGCTTTAGCCGCGCCCGTAATGTAATGAACACAGCAAGTACAACGTTTGAAAACTTTAACGGCTTATTTTCATTTTCAACGTTTTTATATGTAATAACAGCATGTTTTTCCGCAATGAATAGTACGCTTTGTACTTCGTACTGCGATGGCCATAGGTAGCCGTAAAGCTTTTGTGGCGTGCCAACAACCACTGATTGTGACAAAACCGTTCTTTGTCCCCATTTGCCGTAGAGCAAATTGAGGAATAGCTTGGCTATGTACCTTAAGCCAGGGTTTAATCCAATAATTTTCTCATCTAACTGTATGCCTTCGTGGACATAACATTCTGCAATATATTTATTTTCATCTCCTTTGCTTGCACATAAAATAAAAATGTTTCATTTAAACAAATCTGCAATAAACTATGTAATCCTTTTACATTTCTTTTATTTTAATTATATATAATGTATAGCTTTATGCACTGCAAAACGCTCAATATTAGTTTTAACCTTTAAATGTATGAACATATTCCTATACATTGTATCCTTTACCTTGTCTTTAAAAGTTCAATAATATATGGTTTAATGTTTTATAAGTACAATATTTATATATCATGTAATTTATTATAAAATGTCTATTTTCACACTTAAAACAAAATCCAATGTATGTAAAAATTAAATATGTTAATGCGCAATCTTCTGCGCAGGTTTGTGATTATAAATCAGGTCATGGTTCATACTGATATAAAGCGGATTCTACCGTGATAAGATGTACAGTCAAAGGCCGTCTGTTTCCGCTAGTGCAAAACGAAAAAGAAATACATCACTACATATAAAACCATTTTCAACTTCTCATAATAAAAAACAAAAAGGTGAAATTCAAACTAATCTTTTATCCAAAAGTAATACTGTAGGCTCTAAGTATATTTCACCACGTGAAAAACAGTTTCAACTTGAAAAACAAAAGAAAATTATACTTGTCAATCCAAATGATTCTGAAATTCCTGAAGAAGATGATACATGTCGCATAATATTTCCAACACAGGAGCCAATACCCGAACAAGTGTATAGAAGAAGTTTCAGAGAATCAACTGAAAAACCATTTCAAGAGGAAGTAACAAGTCAAGATACAATTTCTAATGATAATCTTATATTCAACGAAGTAAAGTGTAATTGTACTCCTAATAACGTAAGTTAAATTTGTGTAAAACAATTACTAGAAAATTATAAACTTTCTGAACCTTTACTTTGTGAAGGTTGTGCAAATCGTAGTGAAAATAAAACTGTGCATAAATGTTTAACTGAAACCGATGAGGAATTAAATACTGTTGTGTGAATTTCCTAATTAAAAAATCAACACGTGATCAAATATTAAAACAATATTTGAAAATTCATGTAAAATATATAAATACCAACAATATTCTAAATCTTATAAACAAATTTAACTATACATATCAGGAAATTACATTTAATGATTATCATATTTTTGATTTAAGAGAAGCATATCTGGAAAAGGACAAAAATGTGTTTCAGAAATCGTTATTGTAAACATCGGTGTATTTTCCTAATTAGATACGAGGAATGCGAATATCATTGTTCTTTTTCTATAAAAGAACACTGTGTGTTAATGTGTATTGCCCGTTGGAAACCACATCGAGAACTTTTGTGTTACGGATGTTTTAAAAACAGGAACAAAATAGAAGAACACGATTGTATTACTTCGGACTATAATATGTTATGCTATAATACATGGCGTACAATGGTAAGCCCACAAACTTTTGATGATTTATATAAAGAATTTGCAACAGTGCATTGTGATACTGAAATTGATGATTGGGAATTTACATGGACATTATATAACATGTTATTAAACAAAGACAACATTGAATTAAATACCAAATTATTTTTACAAAAAGATTTACTATATAATCCACATTTTAAAACGCTGTAATGGAAACTCTTTTGTTAATCAATTACAAATAATAAAAAACAATGTGTATAAATTAGCAGAAAACTGTCCAATATGTAATTGTGCATATACTAATATAAATCTTGAATGTAATAAACAATATATCAAAGAATGTTAACATTATTAAAAATACAAATGTATCTGTGTGTATATCTTATTGTGAATAAAATTTTATCAGTGTATATTACTTGTTTTCATTTTTTATTATTATTTCCTTAAATGTGTTTTTGTTTTGTGTAAATGCGGTTTACAATATTATTATATTTAAAGTATTCTGTGAAAATTAATTCATGCAAGTAAAAAAACTTTAAGATGTGCATATAACAAGACAAAATTCACATGTCATAAAATTTACTTATGCATTTTATAATGCATGCATGTAAGAAAACTTTTTTAGTTTGCGTTTTTGCATTTTGTTTTTAAACTTGTATTTTTATTTTCATTTTTCATTTTGTTTTTAAACTTGTATTTTCATTTTCATTTTGTTTTAAACTTGTTTTGAAATTTTTATACCATATGTATATGAAAAAGTTTTTAGTTTTCATATTGCGTGAATAAAATTCAGCATTTCTAATTAACGTATAACTTTTTATAATTTACAATTTGTGTATTTGAAAAAATAAGTTTCTTCGGATTAAAGCTCATTGTAAATACCAATTCTTACACCCAATAATAGTATATTACCTATTTTTATTATTCAGGAAAGTTTTTAATAATAAATAAAAATCAAAAATAAAATTTTGGTTAAATATTTATTTCACTAATAGAAAAATATATACAAGCAAAATAATAATACAAAGAAATAATATATGTACAAAACAAAATATATACAAAAATCATGGTTTAAATGTTACATTTCTGTCTTTCTCCAAAAGTATAATTGGTAAATCCTCAATATATTTCGGATTTTGTAATAATTCATTATAATGTTTGTTAAACGATTGTTCATTAACATACATATTAGCATGTGAAATCAAATAAATAAGATAAACATCATTTCTTACATTTTCACTTGACTTAATAAGCCATGCTTCCGCTTCCAATGACAGTTGTTTAGCCAGCAAACAATGATGTCCAAGCTGATTGTAATAATTATAGGCGCAGCCTTGACACAATAATACACTTTCCGGTTTCCAATTTAAAATACTTTTATGTACACAGTTTTTGTCCACAATATCAAAACTGCACTCACACTTTTCTTTTCGTCGCACTGATAAATCCAGTGGCTCCTTTTGTGGTGATGGTGTAACACTTGCATTTGGTATATCAGGTTTAAAATCGTCCAACTGCTGAAATAAACGAAGAATTTCTTCTTCCTCCACTTCACTAAATAAGTCTGGCGATGGGGGCCTTACTTCTTCTCCCTCCTCCACATACATCAATGGTTGAATTGTGGTGGTGTTCCTTCTCCCTCCTCCAGATATATCAATGGTGTTTGTGCTGGTGGTGTTGCTTCTCCCTCCTTCACATATATCAATGGTAGTTGTGGTGGTGTTCTTCCTTCTTCCTCCTCCTCCACATATATCAATGGTGGTTGTTGTGGTTGTGTTCCTTCTTCCTCCTCCAGATATATTAATGGTGGTTGTGCTGGTGGTGTTGCTTCTCCCTCCTTCACATATATCAATGGTAGTTGTGGTGGTGTTCTTCCTTCTTCCTCCTCCTCCACATATATCAATGGTGGTTGTGCTGGTGTTCTTCCCTCTTCCTCCTCTTCAATAAATAAATCTTACGATGGGGGTCTTGTCTCCTCCTCCTCCACATATATCGATGGTGGTGGTCTTGCTTCATCTTCTTCCTCAGCATCCGGTGTTAAGGTCCATTTCATTGCTGGTACTTTTAATGTTGTACCAAACAATGGTCCAGTATTTGATGCTGCCAATATTGAAGGTGATCCCACTGGAGATGTTGGAATTAAAACCGGTTCATCCCTAAGATCAATAATCTCCTCCTCAATAATTATTTCTGGAGATTGCGGAGCGTCTATGGAAATTTCAGAAAAATAGTCTGAAGACTTAAACTTCTTCTTTGCCGGTTCAATATTAGAATCCATCTCAAATTTGCCTCTCTACTTAATTCTTAAACAACTCTACAGCGTTGATGACTCTATGAACAACTCTTCAAACCCCAGTATATAAAGAAACATTTTATCACCAACGTCATATCACATGATCATTATATTTTTTCAAATCTATTTTCGAAAACAACCCGTAATCATAAGCACATGATATACGGAAAACATGTAAACAATATGTTATCATGTTGTAGTCAAACCACATGATATTTTAAACCGACCTATTAAAACAAATATTATTTCGAAAACAAAAAGTTTTCAAAGTTCAAGACATCTATAATGTTAAATTCAGTTTTATTTATCATTGGTAATCTCTCGCTTGTGTATTTAACGCTCTGCCAATCTTAATTAGTGACAAGGTTCTTTAATCATATAAGTTCAATACCCTATCTATCTTATTTCGTAGTAAGTTAACAGTTCCTTTTATAATATCTTATCATAGCGTTCCCATCACATGTTCACAATATGTAAAATCAACATTACTTGTGGCAATGTCATATGATGCTTATTCATCTGTTGGTGAACATCCGATCACGTGTTCATTTTATGCATAATCAGACGTGGTTAGTTATCAATCACATGTTACTTAATCATACGGTTATAGCTCCAGTTACTTGTCACATAATGTTTAGTCATACGTCAATGACCCCGATTACTTATCACATGATGTTTAATCATGTATCAAGGGTCAAAATTACTCATCGTCACATTTTGTTTAGTCATGTATCAATGTTCAAAATTACACATCGTCACATGATGTTTCGTCGTTCAACAAGTTTATCTAATCGTACAAAGGTCAATTCATCCGGGTTTTCAAAGCCCGCAAAACCTCAGTTCATGTCTTAAGTTCTTCGGTGATGGATGTGCAAGAACAAGACTCCGTCTTTAGTACGAACACCAAGTATGGCTAAATAATGCAATAAAAAAATAAAGTTATTTCCTATTAAAGGGTTTCCCGAGTTCAATTCCTGTGTCCACATGAACATAATTTCATATTTTTTTAAAATTCATTAAACAGGGGGAGGATGTCCCTATACAGGGGTCAATCTTGGGTCCTGGGGGCCATTTCCAGGGACCATGGGCTGGGGGTCATCCACTGTGACCTTCGTAGTGGTCATTCACCCTTTCCTAACATTATTTCGTCATCTATCATTGTAAAACACATCACGTGTTCTTTATCAATCAATTGACCTTTCCCCTTTCCTAACCCAATTTCATCACCTTCTATACTCACTATCTGCCCTTATCCTTAATTAAACAATTGATAAACTATCTCTTATCAAGGCGCGGTATCCTTTCATGGTGATGATACTAAATCATCACTACTAGCATAATTAGGTTCAGCTGGTGGGCATAACAATGAACATGCTCGGCTTTTGGAAACTGATGTTTAATAATTGCTTGTACTGTACTCCTCCAGACATTCCGGACATTACTGATGCACCATCGTACGTCTGCGCAATTAATTTCTGTGGGGTCTCTTCTAACCTATGTTCATCAAGTTCTGTTAACAGGCATGACGCCAAAGTTTTTGCATCGTGTTTAGGAGGTTCGAGGAAAGTTCAAAATCTTCCTACTGGTTTTCCATTCACTAAATGTCGATAAAAGACGGCCATTTGAAAAATATTAGCCACATCACTAGTTTCGTCTGCAATCACAACAAAAAATTCTGATTCTTTTATTTCTTGTGAGATTTAGTAAAGAGGTGTCACCTGGCGCTGTTTTTATCCTACTGTGCATGCGCAAAAAAGCCACGCCCCCTTCACGCTGATTGGCTGGCGCCGGTCACATGACTCCGCCCCGGCCACGCACACTTGGCCACGCACACTGGCCCCGCCTCAGGCCACGCTCACTTGGCCCCGTCCACGCCCACTGGGCCCCGCCCACGCCCACTTGGCCCTTTGAACATAGCAGATAATACATAAGAGTACGTAACATAGCAGGGATGTATTCGTTCCATAACTTAGCAGAAATTACATAATACTACGAACACCCTGAACCGTCCAGCCATGGTCTTTTATGACCTCCATTTTAGGAGTGTACTTGTTCTCTTTTATGATCACTTTTTCAACCCCTATTTGAACATAGCAGATAATACATAAGACTACGTAACATAGCAGGGATGTATTCGTTCAACCCCTATCTTAACATAGCAGAAATCACACAGAGAGTACAAACATAGCAGATCGATAACATTTTCCAACCGCCTATTTAACATAGCACATACTACATAACACTATGTAACATAGCAGAGCTAATAAGAGTATGGTCTATTTTAACATACCAGAAATTACATAAGACTATGTAACATAGCAGAGTTAATAAAAGAGCATGGCTTATTTTTCAATTCCTATGTTAACATAGCAGAGCTCATATAAGAGTATAGCATATTTTACATCCCTATTTTAATAGAGCAAAAATTACATAACAGTATGTAACATAGCAAAGGCTACTAAGATAACTGACAATAATGGGAGTGTATTCGTTGTCTTTTATGAACACATAATCCAATTAGATATTGCGCAAAGACTACGAACATAACAGAGCATGGGCTACTTTTTAACCACTATTTAACATAGCACAGGGGTGTTTTTCCACTGCTATTTTCACATAGCAAATATCACACAAATAGGTTATCCAAATTTATAGATTATCATAGCAAATAGATTATCCAAATTTATTTTTTCGTTTATTTGGGTAGTACAAAATTGTGCAGAAATATTGAACTAGTTAAAATGGACCTTCTTCACTTTTTCCTGGTTCGTACAAAGCTAAATACTCCATCCAAATTTATTTGAGTATTACAAAATGATATGAAATTCTGAGTTAGTTAGAAAATGGTTCTTGTTCCTCAGCATCTCAAATGTTGCCTTGTTTACGAGTTATGCGTGACCTTTGTCCTTGTTGGTCAGTGCTTTTGGAACTTGTAGTAGTTGATGACCAAAACACCACCTCAATATGAGACTGTTTACGAGTTATTCTGGTTCTGACCACGATGCTTAATAATTTTGGGACATGCAGTAATTGACGAATGTTATGTTACACAGGGGTTGATAAAAGGGAACGAGTACACCCCTTGTATTACATAGGAGTGCTGTCATAAAAGGGTAGGGGTGGAACGAATGCAGCCCTACCATGTTAAATAGTTGTGTCTTCGTAATCTTATGTACACCCTCCTTTGCTATGTTACATAGGTATTCATTGTCTGCTATGTTTGTAGGGGTTGAAAAATGTTCATAAAAGGGGGATGAATACACCCCTGCTATGTTTCGTAGTCTTATGTATTCTCCGCTATGCTCGTAATCTCAGTGTAATTTCTGTTATGTTAAAATAGGGGTTGGAAAATAAGCCGTACTCTTACTAGTGGAACGAATACAGCCCTACTATGTTAAATAGTTGTGTGTTCGTAATCTTATGTACAACCCCTTTGCTATGTTATATCTCGTAAGTACAAAAATAAATACCCCATCCAAATTCATGTTTTCATTTGTTTCAATAACCCAAAAAGGTACAGAAATTCTGAGCTAGTTAAAATGGCGTTTCTTTGATTTTTTCTCGTTTATACGAAAATAAATAAGCCGCTCAAATTTATTTCTTCTTCACTTTTTTCTTGCTGGCTCCGTTTACGAGTTATTCGGGTTCAAATATTTGACCTTTGACCTGTATGATCAGTACTTTTGGTACATGTTGCAGTTGATGACCTATTGCTAACTATGGAAACACCACCTCAATATGTTGTTTCGTTTACGAGTTATTAAGGTTTAAACACTTGAACTTTGGCCTCGATAGTCAGTACTTTTGAGACATGTAGTAACTGATGACCTGTTACTAAATGTAGAAAGAGCACCTCAATATGTTGCTTCGTTTAAGAGTTATTAGGGTTTAAACATTTGACCTTTGACCTCGATAGTCAGTACTTTTGGGACATGCAGTAGTTGATGACTTATTACTAAATGTGGAAACAGTGCTTCAATACGTTGCTCCGGTTACGAGTTATTTAGGTTTAAATATTTGACCTTTGACCTCGATGTTCAGTACTATTGAAATATGTATTAGTTGATGACCAGTCACTAAATGTGGAAACCGCACCTGAATATGTTGTTTCGTTTACAAGTTATTAGAGTATAAACACGACCTTTCACCCTGATATTCAGTACTCTTGGGACATGTTGTAGTTGATGGCCTGTTACTAAGTGTAGAAATAGCACCTCAAAATGTTATGATTTATTCGGATTTAAATTTTTGACTTTGGCCTCGATGGTCTATACTTTTGGGCCATGGAGTATCGGAGTAGCGCTTGTGTGATTTTTGCTTGTTGCATAGGTGCTAATTGAAGGGAACTAGTACACATATTCTCTGCTGTATTAAATAAGGGTTGTAATCTGTTCTACATTAAATAGTGGTTAAAAATAGGGTTGAAAAAATAGGGGTTAGTACGAGTATCTGTGTAATTTCTCCTATTTAAAAAGTGGCCATAAAAGAGAACGAGTACACCCCTAAAAATGTGTCATAAAATCAGTTTACTATACCTGGTCAAATCTCTGCTATGTTAAATAGGGTTGGAAAATGTACTCATAGTTAGACTTCGGAATTTTAGGCACCAAAAAGTTTAATTTTAGGCGCCTAAAATAGGTACTAAAAATAGGAAAATAGGCGCTAAAAATTAAAAATAGGCTCTAAAAATAATAGTATAAATTATTACATACCCCTTTTTATTAACATCTTTTGTTTTCAGTGAATCAGGTGATTCATTCAGTACACAACTTGCTCATTCGTAATTTTGGAAACAGTAAATTACCAACAGTTTCTCAAAGTTTTCGACTGTCAATCTCTCTCTTTTGTCTGTAGGGATCATCTTTGCTGCCGAAAACGATCTTTCCACTGAGACAGATGTTACAGGAGCATACTTAAATTTCGATACATTTTTCATTTCCACTTCGTCGGGGATGGTTTCATCCTCTCCCATCAAAACTTTCCCTATACGAGCCAACACAAGAAATCCCTCATTCTTCTTCACTACACTTTCCCACTTACACTGCACTTTTTCCCCAACTTTCCCCGTAGCACTTTGGATTTTCTTTTCGGCTTCGTTAACTACTGACACCTGTTCACTAAGTGGCTTTCCCGTAGCTTCCAACTTAGTGATCGTCGTAGGTAAGAATGAAAAATTTGACTTGATATATACAAGATCTCTTTTGAGAATGGGATCTTTGAAAAGTTCCTTCAAAACTGAAACACTTGCAATGTTTTCCACACCAGGAAGTTCGCCAACAACACCAGCAATAGCGTCCAAGTTCTCTGCGTAATACAAAGCTGCTTCAAGCCATGTTCCCCAGCGCGTTAGGACAGGTTGTGGAGGAAGAGAAATGCCAGGCAGTTTTTCTTTAAAGACAGCGATTCTCGATGGGGCTTTGCAAAAAGTTTTTTTCATGTTAGAAATGAGGGCATTGACTTGAGGAAATTCGTTCCTGATTGTTTCAGAAATTCTATGTAAAGCATGTGCTACACAGGTAACATGGATGAGGTTGGGGTAGAAAGGTTTTAGGTTCTTAAACGCAGCAATCATGTAAGAAGCTGCATCTGTGCAAAGAAGAAGAATTTTAGAATCATCCACACCACTAGGATACAGAAGTTGCAAACTTTTGTTCACGGTGTAAGCAATTGTCTGGGCACTCACTTTCTTAATTTCCTTGCTACTTAACAAGTGAGGAGTTGAAGGTCCATCTTCATCAAGTTTTCCTACAACAACATTCACTATGTATCTATTGCATGCATCAGTAGTCTCATCGACGCCTACCCAAATGCTGGAATCGCCAATATCCTTTCTGATTGTATCAAGTGTATTGTTGTATTCAGAATCCAAACACGTTTTCCTGAGTGTTGACTCACACGGTATCGATTGCTGGCACCACTTCTGTAAAAACTGTCGGAATGTTTCATTTTGAAGTGTGTTCCATGGGATGTTGGCAGCGACAAGGGCTCTAGCAAGATCCGCATTAAATGTGTTCGCAGTTCCAGATTCAGATCCAGATCCAGAAGGCTGAGTTAACTGTGTCTGTTTCTGTTGTTTCTTCGCTTTAGATTTGGCAAGATGTCCAGCACCATCAATGTGTTGCTTTAAGTGGCACTTCTTTTCCTGAGAAACCTTAAAAAAAAAAAAAACGCTTAGAAATATATTTTCAAATGCTTCTTACAAAACTAGTGAAGATGGTGGCGTTTTAACTTTAATTTCGGTTTCAAATTCTCTAATTTTCTTCGTGTACATTGCGACTAGTATTTTCAAACGGGTCAGTTCGGGTCAGCTTATTGTTGGACACCCTCAGTAACGGGTCGGGTCAGGTCAGCCTAACTCGGGTCACGAGTCTGGTATCGTTAGACCAACTCAGTTCACCAGTCGGGTCGGGTCAAACTATCTCGGGTGACCCGACTCGACCGGTGAACTGAGTTGGTCTAACGCTACCCGACCCGTGACCCGAGTTAGGCTGACCTGACCCGACCCGTTACTCGAGGGTGTCCAACCAAAAGTCGACCCGAACTGACCCGATTGAGAGCACTAATTGCGACAACTACCATCACTGTTTGCTTGCCTTTCTGGTCGTAATGTGCTTTTTTTTTTTTTAATCGGTGAACGTTACATTATTGATTTAAAGTTGACAAAAAGGCAAACTTGTTGGTCTACCTCGTTAAAGACCAATATACCCCAGTCCCATTTCGAATCAGAACAGATCAAATAAAAGACTAATCGATGAGCATTTTACTTCAGAATAATCCCCAATTTACAGACAGAAGCAATAAAATTGTATATCAATATCTGAGAAATAATATTTAATTTTAAGCACTTTAACTAATTTAATTTTAAGCACTATATTTTATTTAATTTCGAATGCTGACACACTCCAACTTGGCAAAAATTAAAACATAATTTGGCAATATTTTGTTTGAGATTTGGATGCCAAAATAATTGCATGAAAAATTTCAAAATATCGTCCCTTTAAAATTTTCTTTAAAACTGTAATTTACAAAATTTTTAACTGATTTGAACCAAATTTTCCCCAAAATATGATTAAAATGTTTCAGTGTGAAAATCAGTGACCTGTCAAAAATTTAAAATAAGGGCCGTTTTAAAATTTCAAAAATTCAAAATTTTTGCAACTATCAACTGACAGAAACCAAAGTTAGAACGAAAATAAAGTATTAGCAATGCCTTAGTTGAGCGTGAACATCAGCATGATACAATAAATAAAATTGGCGTTTTTTAATTTTTTTTTTGGAAATTAGTTGTCTCTTGCGGCCCTGCGACAAAAGGTGTATGGATATTCTTCATCAGGAGAGAGAGAGAGAGAGAGCAATCGATTAGAATTCCTTTTTTTTTTTTTTGGCTTTGGGGAGAGAACATCAGAGACAAATTCTTCCTTTCTTAAGATCTGTCCTAAAATAAAATTATCCGCAATTGTAATTCTTGTTAGACGAGTGTTAGACTGTTCTTTTCTTGCCCCTGTGTGGAATTTATTTGTCTGTAACTATGGATGGAAATCAATAGCATCTTAAGACAATAGACAGTAGCACCTCGAGCAAAATTGATAAATAAAAAAACAAAGAGACAAACAAGTTTCTGCTTCGTAAAACAAGTTCTGAGACAATCTATGAACCTCAAACGCCGTTATTTAACTATTAACAGATCTTTTCTTTCTTTTTCGAGAAAAATAACAAAAAAAAATGGCCTTTAAACATTTTTCCTATCTTTTATGCTTTTCAAGATATTGACATTTCTAGTTTTTCTTTCAAACTGAAATCCTCGTTTTTAGATATTTTCGGGATGAAAGGATATATCCAGTTTCCTTAACTTTTTAAAGATAATCAATATTGGCATTGCACATTTCTTCTTTCAAACTTTTGGAACTGTTGGCATTTAAAAAAAATTGAATCCCGCCTTTCTTAACTTCTTTCGTATTTTTTTTTTCTTTTGAAAAACGAGATAGCAAAAATATGTTTTCTTAAGCTCCTGAAACTGTCGAGTAATTGCTGGCATTAAACATTTTTCTCCGAAAAGAGGACCCCTTTTGGAGTTACTGACACAATATGTCAACTTTAACTTACATTGTTTTTAACCTTTACCGCTTTTTTTCGGGGGGGGAGTCCTTCGGAAAGAACCGAGAATGCCATGTCCGCTTTTCTCAAGATCCCCGAGAATCCCTAAAACTGTTGAATGTGTAAGTCTAGACACTTTCTTCCATTAGCACTTTCAAAACCATCGTTCATATATTTCATTTAAGCAGGCTGCTAGAAGTCTTTACATTTTAAAGATTTTCCTGTGTTACAGGATTATTTTTATGTTTTTTCTTAACTGATCTAAATTCCATGTAAATTAGATTTTCACGAGTTCAGCAGCTCAGTAACGTTGTCTCTTAAAATAGTTAACCTCCCATTGATAAAGCTTTTACTTTAGCTAGCTATACAGAAACAAGGAGGGGGGGTGTACAATTGATTTAATTAAATTTATAAATTCTGTAAATAAAAATAGCTTTTCTTACCTGCTTGCTGCACAATGGACAAAAGATTATTCTTCCATCGTATGTTAGATCTGGAAATTCTTGCAACCACTGGCGAATCAAGGTACTTTTTGAAGACTTCTCCTTTGGCATTGTTGCGTATGATACAAAACTTCTTTTTAAGAATCCTCAAGATCTGTGACTGGGCTGTAAGCCGTTGAGTCCAATTGTTCATGCGTTGTAGAGACGATGTATCGTTCTTGAACTACGTGTTTAAGATAAATCACTGCACTGACCCGAAAATGATACATGGATGGATACTCCAGTCAACTGAACCGCGTCACTTCATGAATCGTTTCTGTTCGTGGACTTTGGTTTTTCCCAAATATTGAAAGCGAAGACCCGAAGAGATTCTTGCTTCAATAGAGCTGTGTGTTGATTTGTGAATGTGTGTGTGTAAACTATTGTCCAAATTCCAGAGAGCTGAACGGATCACAGAAGAGCTGAAGTGAGCCGCTACAGAAGAGAAAAGGTGGAATAGTTCCAAGAATGCAGAACGGCAGGGAGGGGAATATTGGTTACTGCGATATGCACTTAGCAATAGCTTTGGTTTTGCCCCTGGGGAAAGAGAGACAGATAGAAAGAGATAGAGATCTTTCAGTACAGTGTCTGCAGGATGCAAAGGGATGGTTTGTCTTTGTCTTTCACAAATGGGCTTGACCTTGAGCAGAAATAGCTCAACTTTTAGAAACAATTTTTTACATACAACCACCCTCTGCGTTTCACTTCTTCATACGAGTTAGACTAAAATTAGCCTCGACAAACACACTCACTCTGCCTTCAGATTTGTCAATTAAATTTCACTCAACACTAAAAAAAAAGTTTATTTAAAAAATACAGGAATTTTGTATTTTTTGCAGTTTTAGGCATTTTTAGGCCAAAACGGCCAAAATAGGCGCTAAACTCCATTTTAGGCATTTTTAGGGCACATATAAAGTGTTTTAATAGGCTTAATTCCTCATGATTCGTAAAGATCCGAAGTATTTTTTACTTCCTATAAAGGGAACAAAATAGGCATTTGCCTTAAAATCCGAAGTCTACTCATAGTCTAATGCTTGTGTAATATCTTCTGTGTTATATAAGGGTCGCGGTATGTCGGAGGTGTGTTTATAGTCTTTTTCTATGTTACATAGGAGTGCTGTTCGTAGTCTCTGAGTTCACAGTGTTATGTATTCTATACAATGTTACGTATGGCCTGATAAAATGGAATGAATAGACCCCAAGTAGTCTTTGCTTGTTACATAGAAGTGCTGCTAAAATATGCGTTCGTAGTCTCTGTGCTCATAGTCTTATGTCATATTTGCTATGTGAAAATAGCAGTGGAAAAACACCCCTGTGCTATGTTAAATAGTGGTTAAAAAGTAGCCCATGCTCTGTTATGTTCGTAGTCTTTGTGCAATATCTGATTGGATTATGTGTTCATAAAAGACAGCGAATACACCCCCATTATTGTCAGTTATCTTAGTAGCCTTTGCTATGTTACATACTGTTATGTAATTTTTGCTCTATTAAAATAGGGATGTAAAATATGCCATACTCTTATATGAGCTCTGCTATGTTAACATAGGAATTGAAAAATAAGCCATGCTCTTTTATTAACTCTGCTATGTTACATAGTCTTATGTAATTTCTGGTATGTTAAAATAGACCATACTCTTTTATTAGCTCTGCTATGTTACATAGTGTTATGTAGTATGTGCTATGTTAAATAGGCGGTTGGAAAATGTTATCGATCTGCTATGTTTGTACTCTCTGTGTGATTTCTGCTATGTTAAGATAGGGGTTGAACGAATACATCCCTGCTATGTTACGTAGTCTTATGTATTATCTGCTATGTTCAAATAGGGGTTGAAAAAGTGATCATAAAAGAGAACAAGTACACTCCTAAAATGGAGGTCGTAAAAGACCATGGCTGGACGGTTCAGGGTGTTCGTAGTCTTATGTAATTTCTGCTAAGTTATGGAACGAATACATCCCTGCTATGTTACGTACTCTTATGTATTATCTGCTATGTCCAAAGGGCCAAGTGAGCGTGGCCGGAGGCGGGTCCAAAATGTGCGGGCATAGGGATAGTGGGCATACGTGAGCGGTGCCTAGTGGGCGTGGGCATACGTGAGCGGTGCCTAGTGGGCGTGGTCGGGGGCGGGTTCACGTGACCGGCACCAGCCAATCAGCGGAAGGGGGTGTGGCTTGTTTGCGCATGCGCAGTAGGAAAACAACAGCGCCAGGTGACCCCTCTCTACTGATTTGGTTCTGGCAACTTCTAACATAATACTTAAAAGTTCATTTTGAATTGTTTTAGATGTTTCCTTAAAGACAGTAGCTTTCTCCAAATGAGTTTTCATGGCTGTGTCAAGTTCTGCACTGAAATCAATGAGGCCACGAAAAGCACCTGGGTTTGAAGATCCTTCTGTCTCGTCATGACCTCGCATCGCTAATTCAAATGCACCACAAAACGTACACAATTAATTATAATATATAAAATATAACGATTATGTCTCACTCTTTAATTATGCAAAACTATATTTCGCCTATACTCACTGTCTAACTGCTGAGCTATATTGGCAGTACCAAATAAAGCTAACTGTAATACATTTTTCATATGGGTATTTGCAGCCTGGTGTCCTGTAATTCGTTCACTCAAATGATTAATATCTTTCATGCCTATTTCAGTCCAAGCACGTTCACCCCCAAAAAGTAAACAAGGAAAACAAAAGAAAGCATTTTTCCCCTCACAACCACAAAATCGGTCTGTGTTGTTATAATACTCGATTTTAAAAGAGCGCTGAAACTGTCTCTTACCTGTTTTGACTGTTTGATTGAATGTTAAAATTGGTGTTAGACGCCCTAACCTTTTCATTTCCACCTTCTCCACCATCGGGCTACGAGAAAACGAGGTCCTGAGAAGACTGCAAACTGAATTCATTTTCAGTTTTCTGTTACTGAGGTATATTTTAATATTTAAAATATCACTCAGAGGCCAAGAACAGAAACACTATCAAATTCTTCAAACACACACAATAAAACAGCACAATGGGATTTTCGATTGTAACAATGTTATCAGCAAAACCTCGGACACACTCTGCTTATCACTCCCTCTATTCTATTATTATTACTATTGCGAGTTTCTGGTTTGTTCTTTCAAACTGCCTCGATGCACGCAACACCCACGCCTTCATCGCTGGTGAGTGAAGGAATTCATAACTATTACAGAAGCTGAGTGGCAGTTGCCAAGGTGTCTGCAACTAGATGGAGACAATACAACAGGATAGGAGCGATGCAAGAATAAATGTGCTTTCCAATGTTAAGAAATAGAAGCTCTCTGCCATATGCTCAATGCTATTGGATCCAGTGGCTCGGATCTCCGAGACAGTATTGTGTAATTTGCTCTCTTTCTTTCAGTTTCTTGACATGATTTTTTAAGAGATTCATCAATACTGTTTTGTGCTAAAGAGCAAAGGATTATTTTTACGAAAACATTATTTTAAAATTAAAAAAAAATCTTTGGAGGTAAAAATCATTTACGGTTGCACAGCTGTGCAACATACAGTACTACCCGCCACTGAAAATAGATATCATGGAGAAACGGTATGAAGAGAAACTGATGCCCAAATTGTTAGCAGAATATTGCTGGACTATAATTCAGAACAGGGAGGACACTCATTACGATGAAAAAAATAAGACATTGTGTTCAAATATTGTCTATTCTTTGTGAATACTGCTATAAGCACTGAAACTACTATAACTTGAAAGTATTCTTGAAGGGCAGCAAAAATTAATATTTGGGCTCCCTAGAAAGATATAAATTGGTTTTCCCTAGATAAATATGAATTTTGGACCTCCCTAAAATTTAAATCTTAGTAAACACTTTTATTATTTACTTCTAAGGACTCCAGTAGTCGTTTTACTTATAAGTAGGACCATTATTACACGTATGATTTACCTTAAGTAAATATATTTTTCTCAGAAAAAAGAGCAGCAGCAGCAAATTAAATTACTTTCAGTTCTTTTGGAAATGCATGGTGGACCTATTCCATTCTCTACAGGTTAAATTGAGGGGACAATAGAATATTTAACATAACTTGAAGGTTTAAGAAACACATGTTATTTCTGGGGGCCTAATTGTGTAGTAGTTGTTTTATTGAAATAGGTCCAGATTACATTTTTGTTTCATTTAATATATTTTTACGTTATTTTGGGATGTGATACACTTATTTCTGCCTTATTTATATGTACAAATGTATGAACAACTCCAAAAATTAGTCACCACCTGCAATTCTCCCTTTCCTGCAATAGCAGGCAACCCGAAAACACTGCCGCTGGGGTGGTTGAGAATTAGAAAGGCGTTGGATCCAACCTCAATTTTGTTACAAATATAGCAGTGTGGCAAACTGCAAATAAGAATGAAATCAATTGTTAACACTGACGCCCTTTTTATAGTGAGGGCAATGGATGACATAAAAAGTTACAAAATGTTCTTACTTAAGAAGTTCAAAAAAGACGAATGGTAAGAAATGGATATAAGAGAAAAGAAGTTTCTCTCATTTTTCCCAAAAAATTTCGTAAAAAAAAGAAAAATGTTACTTAATGTAAAAGCTAAATATAAAAGCCTAACAGCATAAAAATAAACATTCACAGTAAACGGAAAGAGCGACATACACAGAATGAGGGACACCAGAGGCATAGCAGACTTGCGACGCTCACATGCAAGATAAACAGATGGGACCCTAGTTGTAAACCCAATTGTTATAATAATAATAATAATAATTATTATTATTATTATTATTATTAATAATAATATTATTATTATTATTAGTAGTAGTAGTGATGGTGGTAATATTAGTAGTAGTAGTAGTAAAAACTCGTTTCATTTCCAAAAGCTCTGCTTCTGGCTAAGAGCATGAGTGCACTTTTTGTCAATGAACGCTACCAAAGGCCAAAAGGGATGGGAGAGGAACAAAAACATTTCTTAAAATAAATTCTAGATCAAAGTTCGAAGCACTTGCTTTTGACAGATGCTTATTTTCTTTTCTGGAACAGAAAAATTCTGACGGCTAAGAAGTTACAGTATATAATATTGTAAATTTGCAAGTGGATTTGTTTATATTCCAATTTGTGATCATAAAGAAATTGTCATTAGAAGACATAATTGTAAAAATTAAGTTTTATTTCTTCATCTATAACAAGTCTTAGGGACCTCCTATACCTTTCCCCTCGAATATCGTTATCGAAAATTTATTATGTTGATATATCGATGTCGATATATTCGCGATATCGAATGTCGATATATGTCAATATCAATATCAATGATATTGATATATCGACATATCTCAAAGGCCTAGATCCGAGAAATGATGAAATAACAACAACAACAATAATAATAATAATAATAATAATAATAATAATAATAATAATAATATGAATATGAATATGAATGTGAATATATAGAGGATGCTTGAAACGTTCAAGTCACTTTCAAAATGAATGCGAAACTTAGGGTCAAATAAAATATTCATCTTCCATTAGAATTCTAGATCTCCGAGACACATCTAGCATAATGTCAAACGTTTAACACATACTTTGTTTCCGCGAATACATTCTAATAAACCCAATAGATAGCGTTGGTCACATCTTCAATCCCAGACTAGTAATGCGAACTGAACAAAAAGAAAGAAAGAAAGGAAGAAAAGAAATGAAAAAGAAAGAAAGAGAATATGAATGAATGCTACATTACTGCTAAATTTCTATCAGAAACACCCTCTATTATAATTCTAAACTCTATCATAATAAAAAGTTACAAATGTTCAAGAGGAAAATTGGATGTTCCTTATACTTGCAGCAGACCTCGCATGTTTCAAATTTCAAATATGAATAAAGCACATTGAATTATAGGGTGGAAACAAATTTTGTGTCGAACTAATAGAAATAAAATCTTGTTTTCAAATAACGAAAGAGGATGGCCATTTTCTAGTCATCTCCAAAGATTTATCTGTTCCGAACGATCTCATATATTGCGGATATAACGTTGTAATTCGCACAGTTGGAGCCATTATTTTATGCGAAAAAACTATATTACCTAGCAGGGAATCGAACAGGAATTTTCTGTGTGGAAGTCTTGTACGATAACCACTACTCCAACGATTGCTCTACTCAAACTTTGCTTAACAAGTGGTGTGGTGTTTCTTTCTGAGAACGATAACACGAAAAGTACTGCAGATCAATGAAGTGTTTCGAATGTTCAATGAAGTGCTGGTAATTTCCTTGCCCTTTTGACAATCAACATTCTTAAATCTCTCTATCATAATATAGATGTTTGCTTTCACATTCTTAGGGATTGCTAGTCCAGTATTAGAAGTCGATTCCTCACGATCACTTTGTTATAAAAAACAACTTGGGCGTGAACAGGACTCGAACCTTGGTTGTATAAGTGTACTGCTTGTAAGTCTGCTAAGTTACCAATACACTACCATGCCACATGAAGCTAAAATCCAAATTACGTCCTCAATATTACGTCCTATTCCGATTCTAATATTTTATTAACGATTAAACATTCTGATTTCGGTCATGTTAAATACTATCTTGTGGAGAATTCAAATTTAAATCAAAGAAAAACATACGAACAGAAGACATGAAGGAGAAAGTGGGCTTATTAATTTGAACTCTTAACTGGAACTGGTGCCTCAAACCGCTTTTTTTATTCACCAAAAGTATCTCCGTAACTTGTATCTATTATACTCAGTTATACTCGTTTTACAGTTATATTCAGTAAACTTGAACGACAAGGATACGAACATAGATACATCGGGGACATTTAGCCCATATATGCCTACTGGGTCGTTAACGACTCACTTTTTCGTTTCGAGGTAGTTTAATGTGGTCAAGAACAATTGCTCATTTTATGCTTGACTTCCATTCTCTGATGCCCTTTTTATTTGCCTTTATAGTTATTTGCATCTGACACAACTAGTTAATTATATACTTATTTTTCTTCGGGAACCTGTAATAGCTAGTTCTACTCACCCACCTTCCTCTACAAAACACATTGTACACCATACGCGCTTCCTTTTCCGAAACTTTGCATAGTGCTATTAGAAAGACAAGATAGCACTATAATTATGTTATGAGCCATACTGCATAACTTTGAGTATTATGTATTTTAGAAGTTATACAATTTCAGGTGGGTTGTTAACGACCCAGTGAGCAGATGGGTCGTTTTCGACCCAGTGGGTCTACTGTATTGAAGTCAATTGTTTGTACAGGAACTTGGTTTTCACATCATTTAGCAACAAAGAATACATGTTTTTACACAGAAATAATTTTATCGTAAGTTTATCGCCATGGTTGCAAGCAATTTATACAAGGCAAGACTGTTAGTTTTGGATTCAAAACGTGCGCAGCTTCTAGTAGATTAGATTATTCCCTGCAGTTTGATTCGTATCAAGGAAGAAGCGTCGCTGAACGAACTACGCATAATTTAGGTGAATTTAGGTGTTACGCATAGTTCTTATATTGGTTGAAAAAAATTCAAGCAATGTATAAGGACCTTTGTTTCTCCTTATTTTTTGACAATATCTTTACGTCATCAATGTAATTAGTGGAACTTTCAAAAAGAGCTTTCTGTGGAACAGGAACCGTAAAAGAATATCGCCTTAGAAAATGCCCTTTACTGGCACAAACACCTTCAAGAAAGAAAGACGTTGAACGTATGTTGCGACAGTTGATTTTACAAACAACGTTAATCGCAGTTAGGTGGAAGGGTTTAATATTGTGACTGTTCTCTCAACTGAATTTGACGTTCATCCTGTGCAAAGTGCCGAACGTTATTCCTCCCCAGAGAAGATAAAAGTAAAAATATCAATGGAGTCCAATACAGTAAAAATATGGGCACGGTGGATAGAATGGACCAAAATATGGAAGCTTACCGTATTGGTATCAGAGGCAAAAGGTGGCACTTACAATTTGCGTTTTGGATGCTCGATGTTGTATTGAATAATTCTTGACTTTTGGCAAGAACAAAAGGCCTAACCAGTGAAAGTTTAGTATTTCGAAGAGACGTAGTGCGGGCTCTACTGCAAAAGTATGGAATTAGTCCAAATGTACAGTACCTGGACCAACTACACCAAGAAATCCGGGAAGTCATATATCGCCAGTAGCACGCCGTCACGCTACAGAACAAACGATTATGTTGAAAAAAACTAATCAAAACGTAACGAACAATTATTTTTGTTCAATATATTTATATGCAGGGTGTCTCAAAAGTCCCTGACATAGGGTAACTCTGTTATTATAGAGTTACAACAAGATGTAAGAGGGAAAACCGTCTCCAAATGTCATGTTTTCAATCTAAAGTGAAGATTTTTTAAAATCGGAGTGTATGGAGTGTCCGTTCTTTCGTTTTTCAACATGTCCTTTTATTATAACAATTGCTGTTTTCCGAGCAACTATTTGATTTTTGTGGTTCACTTTTGACCTTGTATTTGCCTGTGACATTTAACCTCATACTAGTATTGAGTGTTCCTTGCTTGTTCCGCTGCTTCATTTTGATGTTCAACATGATTTCATACGGACATTGCGTTGTTTTCAGTGTATTCAAATGGGTTCTCAAGGTGACCTGTGACCTTGATCTGACCTTGACACTTGATTGACGCATATTTTGTCGGCTTGCGACGTAGAATCATACTATACCGCTTTTTCTTGGTTATCACTTCGATTTACGATTTTTTCAGGCTCTTTCAGAATTTACCATTGCAATCCCATAAGGAAAAAGTCGAAATTTGACGTTTGACCCTATATCTCTTCCATCTTTAGTACAAGTGACACGCTTCTATGGCGAAACAAATCTTATGTCCTTCGTCTAAAATTACACGAAATTGCACGGCTTTACCTCCTACCACTTTTGCACAGTGAACAAATGAAATTGACACACGAATTAATCAACCCTCTGTATTAACAATATAAATTGTTCTTAAATCTTTCGTTCACAATTTGGTTTCTTATCCACACAAAACTACAGATATGACAGATTTACTTCTTATACTCTGTAATTGGTACATAAGTAGTCGTCATTAAGTGGTCAAGGACTTATGTCCGGCACGATACAATGAAATTTATTTATTCGACGAACTGGAGAAAAATTAGTACCCAGTAATAAATGAAATAACACAATCCAGGAAAAATTACAGAAATAATAACATAATATGCAGTAATTTCGCCTTGCAAGTTCAAAAGTACGCGAATAATAATAATAATAATAATAGTAATAATAATAATAATGGCTCACCTTAACAGTTTAGTTGTATATTATTATTATTATTATTATTATTATTATTATTACTATTATTATTATTATTATTATTATTATTATTATTATTAGCTTACCTTTGAACTTCCACAGCAAAATTTCTGCATAATATGTTATTATTTCTGTAATTTTTCCTGGATTGTACGTTATTTCGCTTATTAGTGAGCACTAATTTGTATGTAGGTCGTCGAATAAATGAATTTCGTTCTGCATTTTGGTGTAAATAACCTTACAAGACGGAGACCTTAGTAAGAAGATAAGAGGTGATAAGCACACTTACGAAATAAGTAACGGGAGATTGTGCAAACGCGGTTGTAACGGTCTGCGCATTTGTATTCCCGAAGTGCTGGTTGAACCTTTGCTGCAGTACTACCATGACGACATGTTACTTAGGAAGCTTTTTCCGCTTCTTTCAGAATATTTCGTTTGGTCTAAGAGAGGAACAGCATCAGAAAATATACATTATGTGGCATATGTCAAAAGGCATCACCGCCTCAGTGTTACCAACCTGGACCACTGAATCCAGTGCTAGTAGAGAGACTAAACCACTTAATTTGTTTAGATTGGCTAGGGCCTCTACCGAGAGGGGATGGTAATGTAAAATATGTATTAGTCTGCATGGATGCTTTTTCGAAATTGATCGGCCTATATGCATGCAAGGCAGCTACGTCATGTTCGGCCATCAGAAAGCTTATAGAGTTCCTGAAACTATGTCCAAATGTGGATTTTGTGTTAGCCGATAATGGTACTCAATTTAAATCTCGGATGGAAAAACGAGATGAAAGAATTAGGGCTAAAGCAAATAACTAGTATGCCTTATTATTCTCAGGGAAATATGGCAGAAGTGAGTGTCAAATCCACAGTGCGAATGTTGAGAAAGTACTGTCACGACAGACAGACTCAATGGCCAAAATATTTAACGAAGGTGGAGAAGTGTTTGAATTCGGCCAAACACTTGCCAACAAACCTTAGTCCATATGAGGTACATTTTGGACAAACAATGTCAAAAGACATCGCACGATTATTTCAAATTCCAGAGATAAAAGATATAAAGGACGTAGAGTATTATGTAGAGATAGCATCCCAAAATCTAAAGAGTAGTGCAGAAAAGAGAAAGAGGGAATTTAATAAACGGCATGCAACAGTGCAATACGAGGTAGGAGAACATGTTTTAGGTAGGGTATTCCCACAATCTCATGCATTTTAAGGAATTACAAGGAAAATGTTATTATTGTATTCAGGGCCATTCACTATTCTGAAGAAGACAGAACACAATGTGTATGTTTTGGATGACCCTGTGACAAAAGAAGAGAAATGTAGGGGAAACGCCTACCTGATCAAAACGATGCAAGGTAAGGACACCGCACGAAGTCTGAGAAAGGTAGTGCGGTTAACAATAGAAAGTTGAGCTACCATCGAGAAAAAAAAGAAGAAAATCTATTCACGTGCAGACTCATCGATAGCTTTGTTAGTATACATTTAACTATATAGAGGTTTGATTTGTTTGTAGCGATAATTACTTATATATATATATATATATATATATATATATATATATATATATATATATATATAGATAGATAGATAGATAGATAGATAGATAGATAGATATAACAGGTTGTTTAACATTTAGAGGTGTTGAAATTTTAAATGTACTTAGGAATACATTGAAAATTCCAAAGGGGGATGTTATAGGAGGCACACATATAGCTATGTTTTATTTAAAAATTTATGGTAATTCCACCCGAAATTTTGGCATAATATTAGAATAATTTACATATCTATATGTGAATTAAGAATATAAATGTTAGTTTAGGATAGAAATATTTTCTTTTCACTTATTTCTGAAATCATGCATAGGATTAGCTTGATAACGTGAAGATGACTGGACATATATTTATAAATATATATATATATATATATATATATATATATATATATATATATATATATATAAAAGGTATTAGTATATATAAGTAATTAGTATATAAGGTATTTAAATAAACATTTTCATTTGGAATATAATAATATATGTGGGGAAGAAAACTGAACTTGGAAAGGCACCACTGAGAATTAAAAAAAAGAAAAAGAAAATGTTCTGTAGCAGTTAAAAACTGGGTACGTGCACACAGGATTGCTATCTACAGCTAAAGAAGCATCGTGGTATGAGAGATTTTTTTATCTAGGCCATATATTTAAATCATACTTTAACATAGTTAGGTAGGACTGAGCAGAGTTGCTAACGTTGCTGCAAATAGAGCTCTGGCGACACATATCCTATTCCAATACCTTTGTGTATTTCTGCTCAGATATTTTAGCAAAAGGGTTAGAATGCTCAAGAACAATAAGGTGTTAGATTTTCTTCAAGTGACCAGTTATCACACCAGAAACTTCGATAGCTTGGATTAGATCCCGCCAGCAAATCCAGTCTATATTTTTTCTCTTCAAAGCGCGGTTTCGACAGTGAAAAGCTGCTGCTCTTCCTGCGAGTGGGTTTCCTCCCCATTGAAAATAATGAATGCAGTCATATCCTAGCATTATTACATATTTAGAATTGTAGGAATGTAAGATAAGATGTAATTTTGGTCAGAGAAGAAGTTTTCGTTGTTACCTTTACTTTAAAACAAAAGCTTATAGCTTTACTGTGCTTGTTGTTGACATTGGTGTAATTGAGATAACAGCGATACGCAGTACCGTGAATGTCATAGCAGTCGACATATGTATATTTACTGATTATTAATTCTGAATTGAATGTCACTGCTGGAATCTGATGTAAATATCAGTGGAATATTTGGCATAATGTAATATAGAATAATGTTGATTCATGATAATTATTGTATAAAAAATTGAAAAACCGAGAGTAAGCGTGTGTGTGGAGGTTGCAAGAGATCACCACTAGAGTACTCTGGCGAGGTAAACAAAAGCACATGGACTGGGTTCGGCAAGGAAGGTTGTTTACAAAGAAAATGGATAGTGACGCCGGGAAAAACAATACGAAGACAAGTATTTAACAATTGGATAACAAAGAGTATGATACACCGTTTTAAAGCTTAGTATTTCCTCTATTCGGTGGTCAAACTCAATACAGTTGACAAGCAACAATAATCTAAGAATAAATTAAAGATTACGTGAAAGTGTACTACCCAGACATTTTAGCGACAAAACCATTAGGTCCGCGAAAAGGGGCTATACATTGAATTTTGGGTAGGTCAGGAGCGAGCCATTGAAAAACCAGGTTCTTTCCTCTGAAAGAAAACGGTTTGACAGGGCAGGAGTCAGTTAGTTGGTGTTAAGACGGGATACACAGAGGTCATCCTCTGTAAAAGTTAGAGCAAGACTCATCGTGACAATGATGTGTTTTGAAACAGAAACTTTAAAAAAAGGACGCCTCTCAGGAAAGCCCGCGTCCTAACAAAGAGTAAGGCATCAACCATCTGTCTACATGTCTCTCGTCACATTCAATTAGTACACTAAAGCAATTGTCGGGTGTATTCCGCGGTTTCTATCTTTTACGTAAGACATTTACAAGAGAGTCTGTTGTTGTGTAGATAGAAAGAAAGAAAGAAGGGTAAGTCAGAAGCAGGGTGCGAAATCCCGGGGGGACGGGAGGGATTTCCCCCCACCAAAAATTTTACACTTGCTTTTCCCCCTCACCAAAATCTGTAAGGGGGGACACCTTAATAGGAAAATATAAGTAGGTCTATAAAGAAAATTTTCAGACAAACAATAATTTTAAATGCATGCTGTTTTAAAAAACGTAGTTTATTTGTAAAAGGATCAGGTGTTTAACTTTTTCGGTTGTTCGATTGTTGACGAGATGAAGACCTTTATTCTCTAGCGTACAGTTGCATGTAAAATTCGTAAAATTTCTCAAACAGATTGTTTTTCAATTTCAGTGAACGAACCTACAAACAGGTTTGCGGATAAGCACTTGCTGTTATATGAACATATGTGGACGAAGAAAATAAACCTTGTTGTCGTTTTTATAAATTAGTGCCTGTAGAAAATGCCGATGCAAAATCCCTTAAAGAGAAAATTATTCAAGCATTTTCCGAAGATGGCATAGATATTTTTAATCTTAAAGAAAAACTGGTTAGGTTTAGTTCGGACGGGGATGCAGTGTTTACTGGGAGAAACGAAGGTGTTGCTGCTCAAATTAGAAGAAATGTCAACCCATGCCTAATTAGCGTACACTGCATGGCACAATGAATTGATCTTGTTTCTGAAAGAGTTTTTGGTATTGTGAATGCTGTTCACAACTTTGCATGTTTGTTAGGCGAACTTTACCAGGTGTTCAGTAAGTCATCTACAGCTGCAACACTTAAAAGTATCGCGACAGTCACAGATGCCGCAGGACAAAAATTTGAACGATTACAGTGGTTCGGATTTCACCTTAAAATGTAAGTCCACATTTCATAGCCTCGCTGCTGAAAAGGTTCATTAAACTTAAATCAGCAAATCAATCGTATTATAGTGTTTGTGCTTTTATTCTCTAAAGTTTAACGTCCTATGAATATTCACCACGGCTAAGGAAGACGGTCATGATGAGATGAATTATAATGGTTGATTAGGATAGTGGAAGGAAGCGAGAGGACCCCGAGAAAACCCCCACACAATTGTTTGTATACCACAAGCAGAATTTGGCGCGAGCTAGGATCCAACCGATGATTCCACGCACCTGAGGTGGGCGCTCTACCACTGAGGCAACACGGCTTTTTGTTGTCTATCAAGTATTTGTATTGAAATCATTATTTATAATAATATATTCTTGCTAATAATACAATATAGATACATAGTATTATTTAGACTTACAAAGGTGACCGTATATCTGAACGACCAAGCTGAAACACTACGTACATAGCGAAGAAACGAGAATTTCATAAATAATAATAAAAACTATACTCTGACTCTACAGCTCATGAGGATCTATGGCTTGCCAGGTGGAGCGCTTCAAGTTAGTAGTTCTAATGCTTGGTTAGGACATCGGTTCTCAGGGACTATTATTTCAGACTTATATATCTCTACTGCTATTTTCGCGAATGAAATCTTCAATATAATGGTAAACACAAGGGTACTGTGCTCCCACTAGAGTCTAACCCTGGACCATACGCACCGAAGTGTATATTAAATGCAGTAGATAAGTTACCAATTTTGGTTAAATGAATAAATAACATTAAAGTATTTTTAAATAACAATTACGACTAGTTTGAACATTTATTTTTATTATTATTATTATTATTATTATTATTATTATTATTATTAATCCATTAATATTTCAATTTTTTGGAGGCTCCACGAAGCATTAGTGTGGATCGCTGAACTTCTTCCCCCCCACCATTTTCAAATGATTTCGCACCCTGGTCAGAAGATAGGAAAGCGCGAGAGAAGATTATTTTGTTTTGATGGATAAAAAACCTGGAAACCAGGAGAAAAACCTTTGTCGGTCATGCTGCATGCAATAGGCAATTTACATGGCAAAACCACTCTGGGAAGGGGTGGTGAAAATCCATGTAAATAAGTCGGTAGTAATAAATTAAATTATGAAATTTGTTAATTTTAATACAAATCTGTATTGTCTGAAATGGGGGAGTGTTTTGTTAGTGGGGCATCTGTTATTTTTTAAGCGTGCAAATCTGTATTCATTCTCCATGGCCTCGCCAGGTCATCATCGGTTTGCATCAGCCACAGTTGCGTTGATTACCCCTGCTCTATACTGTTACCTCCGCACTGTTTCTTCTGCTTTAATGGTGTTCTGTCTGTGGTTGAATTTCTCTTCACAGTATCTGCGTAAGTGCTGCTGATGTAGATTTGTCCTGCAGTGGTTGTGATTGCATTGACTGTATTTCCGAAGATTTTTCTAGATGCTGCTTGCATGGCTATGGTTAGATTTCTGCGTTGTTGGTGGCTTGTGGTTGTTGTAAGTATGCATATCGTCCAAGTTACTATTTTGTTTGTTCCTATTTCAATTGCTTCTTGTATCCATTTCTTCATTTCACTGTTGAATTCTTCCGCTTTGCTGGATGTGTTTGTGGTGACTGGTGGTCCTGATAAGAGCCAGTAGTTGGTTTTGATTTGTCTTCTGTTGTCATTAGTGGTGGTGGTCTTCTTGGTTGTTGCGCTTTCGGTTTTCTTGGGCAACTACTGCTACCAGTACGGTAGGAGTCGCTGATGCACGTGGCACAAAAGTTGTTGTTCCTTGGTTTGTTGCACTCTTCTTTGTGTTGCTTGCCACAACGGTTGCAGACTCTCTCCACTTTGCACCAGTACCTCAGATGTCTGTACTGGTATCAGTTATGGCATGGCATCGGCCTAGGAAGCGTCTTCGACGTTTCTACTTTGTAGTGTTTTTGTTGTATACTCACTCCGGTTGCTAGTAGTTGGTTCACTTGCTGTGGGTCATCAGAGAAAATTCTTAGTAGTGGCGTTGGGCCTCTGTCCGTTTTGATTCTTATGATATTCCGGATATTGAGTTTTTGTTTCTTAACCCACTTTTCCCGAATTATTTTTTGTCACGAATTTTCTTCATATTTACACGAAATACTCAGTGAAGGGTTATAATCACAATTTTTCTGAAATATATGAGCTGTATCCTAAGTGTACTGTTTTAGGGGGTGGGTCGAAAATGACCCATCGGGAATTCCATTAGCTAGGCACAGGGGTTGTTTTCGACCCATTGGGAAAATGAGTTAAATTTTTTCAATAGGTTGTCTTTCAAAATATATCTGCTACTACAAACTAGAGTAATTGTTTACAGATATTTCAAATTATTACATTTCAGAGACAGCTTGCTTTGGTGTATGTGCAATGTTTGAACCGTAATAGCGCAAAGTTTTAACAGTTTATGAAGTATTTTTAATCTTTTTAAAGTCTAATTTCCTCTAATTTCTAGTATGAAAGGTTTGGCAGTCTAGTATCAAAGGCATGTGTTGTATATATACTGCACAATAAATTGTACAACATTTTGCATGTAGTATGTACCTACTTTATCACAGCAATGACGTATATTTATGCCTGAGTATGAAACGCATCGGAGCATTTATCATACAGAAATGTTTTGCATTTTTTGCAGTACCTGTTTGTCTTATTCCTGCACAAACCACATCTCCTGCGTAAACTTGAAACCAATACCTTATGACCTATGTTATCGTATCTTACAATTGAGATTTGGAAGTAGCAATTGAAATAATTGGTCTGCCTGGTCCAAGCTTTGAATTCCCATACTTCCTTAAAAGTACTTTGCAAATGCTTCTACGAATTTGCAGAAGGTCCCCAGTGCATCCAGCCTTCCTTGCCAGTAGCCAGCAGTTTACGGTAACAACTTCTAACATCCATACTAGAGCGGGAAATACCATTTCTTTCCACGAATGGAAGCACGATAGACCTAAAGATTTTCATCCAGTCTGTCCACGCCACCCATGTTTGCATTGTAGTTCAAAACCTCTGCTGGCATTTCTACTTGTATCCTCTTGCCAGACGCAGAGGAACGCCTTGATGTTATCTTCAATGGTTGGACACCGCTAGCTGTCGACAAAAGTGTTACAACGCTGTTATAATTTACTCTTACTGCCATAATACCCGTACTTTTCTCTCTCCGATAGTCGTATGTACCTCTTTTCAGTTTCTGAATATGCTTTACGTCTTTGAGTGGACAATTTCCTGTTCATGCTACTCGCACCGTCCCTGTAGCTTCAATGTCTCTTTCTTGAAGTTCTTGCACTAATTTCGTGGAAGTGAAGAAATTGTCAAAACAAAAAGAAAACGGGTTCTTTCAAAATATCAGAAAATTTCAGCACCACAGATCCACCAACTCCAAATTCTTTAACATAACTATGCTGATCTCTGTCTTTACTTTGATATACATCAAACTGTATTGCGTAACCAAGACGAGTAGCCATTACCCAAGCTTTGTATCCCCATCTTATTGGTTTACCTTTTAGATACTGTTTTGCCCCATGCCTACCATAATAGGGAATCATCGATTCATCGATACAAATGCTTTCTTCTGGGTTAAAATGCTCGATGAATTTTTTGGTAAGGAGGCACATTAGAGGACGCACTTTAGACAGTCTGTCATTCACATCAAGTTTGTTGTTGTCAGCTACATGTAACGCGTTCATTATTTCATCAAATCTATTACGGCTCATTGAGTTTGCAAGACTTTGATAAAGGATTCGCTTGTGATATTACAAATGTAGAAATATCACATATCAATAGTAATACAAGGAATACTCACCTTGAATCTGGCAACGGCATTTTGATTCGCGCCTCCTCTGCTGAACTTTTAGACAAAGTGGCACCTAGCTGCTGAAGAATTGAACTATCGGGGATCTTAAAAGCCATGTATGAAAAATAAAGCATCCAAAACATGTTTATAAAATGATTACCTTAATATCATTAATATCAAGGTAATTTAAATTAACTATTTCCGGACAAACAATTGGGGTTGAAAACGACCCAATGGGAAAAAGTGGGTTAAGTTCCATTTTTATTTCCTGTACATCTAAGTTGGTTGGTACACTTTTTACAACGCATGTATAGGTGGAGTCGTTTCTTCTGGTTTGCTTCCTCGCACTCCTGGTTTCTGGTTCAGCGATACGTAAATCGTCGTTTTCTCTATTATTTGGCAGGGGTGAAGAGTGGATTTGATTGCTTGCTGTTATGGGTGGTCGGTGCTCTGTCATCTGTTTTTCTCTGGGTGTTTGGTCCTGAAGAGGGCCGGTGTGCTTTTGCTTTTCTTCTTGGGTGGCTTCTTTCTTCTGTTTTCTTGACTTCACCAGAGTGAAGTCATTCGATTTTCTGGAGCTCTTTCTTCTTTGGTTTATTGGTGTGTGTGGTTTCTCCTACGGGGAGATCATCCTTGTGGGTTGTGGATTTCTTCCTATCGTGTTCTTGTTCGCCATATTTCTCATGGTGGGCTTCTTCTTCTGTGTTGTTAGCTTCTTCATCTTCCATGAAGTATGCTTGTGAGCCGAACTCACATGCTCTGAATAGACGAAGGAACATATTTCTTGTAACGAGATAAGTAAAAAGGAAAGTAATTTCCCTGTGTCCAGTTTTTTGAAACCTCACTTTTGTTAGGTCCATCTTCTTTGCTACAAGGTTCTTAATGTCCCTTCTTTTTTGAACCCTTTGAGCTCCTCCGTGGCTAAGCGGTTACCATACGCGCCTTTGGCGTGGGAGACCCGGGTTCGATTCCGGGAGCTCATGTGGTTCGGATTCCACGTTAATCAGTAGGTCCACGTCTCATATAGCCTCGCTGCTGAAAGGGACGCTAAACTAAAATCGACTCAACTCAATTTTTTGAACCCGCCGCTAAAGTTAGCTAGCGTTACTGGCAGGTCAAATTCTTTTGGGGCGTCTGGGTCGGTGATCTCTAAGGAAGCTTCCTCTTGCTCCGTCACGTCTTGCACGGTCAGCACTTTCCGGGTAGGAGTCATCTTTCTTGGACGCGGCATGATTGGTTGCATTTTGCACTTTGATCCTGAAAAGGGCATGTTAGTCTCTAATTTTCAACGTCTTGTGCCTCTCTATACTATCCCGGGGAGGTAGTATTGCGTTCCCGTCAGCCGACTGTCGCCAAAGGCTGTACAACCTATATGGCCAGCGCAAAGCTTGACTCACAATAGGGGGTCGAGCCGACGGAAGACAATGCCTATTTCCACAGGAAGCGGTGTGTGTTGAATGTGTTGTGAATTTATGCCTTTATTAAAAGACAGTGAAACATAGTTTCTCTTCTCTAATAGACTCTATGTAGAGTCGTTATGTATCTCAGCACACAGATCACTCTGTTGGTGAGCACACCTCAGTTAACACTGCAAGGTTTACTGGTGTGTCACGGCGCCTTCTCTTCTCTCGGCGTAAATCTTCATTCTCACTGCACTGAACTTCTTCTCTGCCGTCATCAGATGGTCTGTTTTGTGGGATAGGCACATTTAAATAGCAGAATCGCGAGGTTACTCGAGATTAAGTGTATTTTCTTCGTCTCGATCTGAAATATAAATTGTCGTAAGTCTGTCTCTGAACTTAACGTCATCTCGGTGTATGCTTTACGGGCAACACATGTTGCGAGACGAGATGTTAAAAAGAGGAGAGTTAGAATATTTTCGTAATAATGCAGAGACTGAGTTTTGAATTTGCAGCTAGGACAATGACTACTAGCATATAGCTCTCATATGTAGTTCGCCGTGTAATATATGTGTGACCAGTGTAGTGTGAACTTTGGAACTGAACCGTAGAAACAGCCTATTTCCAGAGACTTTGAGGCAATCCAGATTAGATTCATCCAGTAACACTGCATAAACCAGATGTCTTCAACTAGATCCAGAGATGCTAAGAAAGAGAGGTCAGTGCAGCGAAGAAACAACCAGAACGGCAGCCAGTAGCAGCAATTGATATAATCTAGGAGATTCCAGGATTCCGAGCGAACTTCAGTGAGAAGAGAGAGGACTGAAGAAAGAAGACAATGAAGAACACATCAAAACGACACGTGCACGAACTATGAACGACAATATATAAAAACCAAATTTTCATAGAAAGATATTAATAATTCATTATTTATTTTTTTATCGACCGGTCACTTCAATTTAATATTCGTGTGAATATAAAATATTTTTTTATTATGTGTGTATATCAGTGTGTAAAATCTGTGTAATATATGTATGGGAGTGGAGTGTCTACTCTATCACCATTTAAAAAATCAACAAAATCGCATGGAAGTCTTTGTTGTACGGATTCCAGACATGAATTAAGGTATGTGGAAAATTTCGCAAATGTTTTTTTTTTTTTTTTTTACAGAATGGCAAGAACATGAACAGACAAGAGTGTATGGTTGTAATCTGACCATTTCAATGGAGCATCTATGTTGAAGTAAATCCACTGATTACTTGAGTAAAGAGTATCTTGTGTATTTACAAATCACATAATCCTAAAAAAAAAAAAGCTCTACCGAATATTTCTTTTATGTTTCTAAAATTGTAATTAATCACAAGTAATTAATATAATTCATTTACATAACTTATATATATTTAAGTATTTCATTTGTTCAAATACATACGAATCTGGCTTTGTACAACGCGTTCACTGCAGCACACCACAAGTTGCTAGGACATTACATTGTACTTAAGGGTACATATAAACACTAAATGCAAACATTAGAAACTATTGGTACCATAACAAATAACGGTCTTATGTGCCACGCTAAATAACAGTATCTGAGTCTAATTTCGTGATAATGTTCGTAAAATTTGCGGTTCGCAAACGAACGCAAATAATGAAATAAATAATTATAATTGCATACCACGTATCGCAAAATAAAAAAGCCAAACTTTACATTTCGCTAACACATCCACTGCACAATAAAGCCGTATGAAACATTTTAAGACATTCATTAATTACTACCCAGCTGCAGCGTATGTAGGCTAAAAGAAAACTTGAACCTTTGATTTTTGTGATATTAATGCACAATTCACATATTTTAGCGTTTGGTGAAGTATCATATATAGTTTACCAAATATATAGGGGAGAGGGGGTACATTTGAACAGGGGGTACCTTTGAACATTTAAGATAACAGGCTAGAAATAATAGCATATCGGGTGGTTTCAAAAATTTTAGTTTGGCAAAACTGCGTTGCGTGACGGTCAACTGTTATCTGCCATTTTAGTGTAACTGTCGATGAACAGCAGTACTTTGTTACATTTGTGGGGTGGAAAGTTGGAATTTTTGTAAGATTTTTGACAGAAGCCTGTGTTTTGATATTATCTGCCATTCATTGCAGAAGCAAGTATATTAATTTACTTATCTAATGTTGCCCTTTGTATTTCACAATAGTTTGTACTATCTGGGTATTACCAAATTCTCCTTGGTCATGCCGGTTGGGGCAGTTTTGAACAAAAATTAGGGGGCACATTTGAACATTGTTCTGCCTATACTTTTCTGAAACTTATAAGTACCAGCAGCATGTTTGTGTTCTCAGACAGGGAAGACAAATGTTCAGTGTCAACTGCTAATATTGTGTGTAGACTTTCTAACCCCACAACTTCTGGAGAGACAAAGCGTACTGCAAAAATTCTGACATTTCATGTTGATTTGTAGAATTTTAGGGTAGAATAAATTTCGTGTCCAGTACCCGGTTAGTAGCGAAAAAAATGTAATTTCTTAGATCTCTTAGATTGCTAGTAGTAATAGGTTTTCCATTCAGCCTATCAGTATGACGAGCAAAATTAAAAAATGAATCATAATCATATTTTCACAGATATGCTACAATGATCATATTGTATTTATTTCTTTTGTATGAACTTACAAGTACGAGGAATGTCCTCAAGTAAGTGTAACATGCGTCATATGTACAAAAAATTTACATGAGTAAAATAAAGTAATATTACCTTGTCATGATATTTACGTACTCCTCAATCGTATAACAAGAATTTTCTAATAGAAATAATTTTAACTTTTGTCTGAACCTTTTCATATTTGCTTCATACTTTATATCAATAGGCAACATGTTGTACAACTTAACACCACCATAACTTACACTTTTTTGATACATTGCTGACCGGTGATTACACAAATGAAAATCATTCTTATTTCGCGTATTATGATTATGTACATCCTTATTTGTTACGAATGCCGATGAGTGTTCTTTCAAATACAAAAAGAGACGATACAAATATAAACTATCCAGAGGTAGTATATTGACCTCCTTAAACAAATGTCTACAAGAAAAATTCGGCTTCTTATCACAAAGTATTCTTATGGCTTTCTTCTGAATTTTGAAAACATTAAATCTCTGACTTGAATTTCCCCAGAACATGATACCATATTTCAAGATAGAGTTAAAACACGAATGGTACAAGGTTTTAGCTAATTTTAAATTTACCTTCTTTCTAATAATCCTTAGTGCATAACATATTCTATTTAATTTATTGATAACTGACTTTATATGAAATTCCCATGTCAGGTTATGATCTATAGTAAGACCTTTTTAAGTTTTCTTCAGTAGGAATGCGCACGAGATAAAATTTGAGGATGTCTCGTCTCGAAAATTTGCTGTAAAAGTGATGTCTCGACTCGAAAAACGTATATTTTTCTATTACAAGAGCTGTGTCTCGACTCGAATTTTCTCAGGAAAATTCTGTCTCGACTCGACTCGTGCGCATCCCTATTCTTCAGATCACACCTATGCTTATAGATATGTTGTCCACATATCCTTTTGTGTATGTGTGTGTGTAACGTATAACGTACAGTATATATACAGGCCCGTATTTAGGTAACTACTATTCTGTGCTCGAACACAGGACGTCACAATTTAGAGGGCGGCAAAATTTTGGATTTAAAAAAAAGATTCACAATAAAGTTATATTTAACACTATCACACTCAGAGTCCCGCGCAAGAGCGAGAAAATGTTTAATTCGCTCTAATTACAGTAGTTATTAATTAGTAGCTTAACTGATTATTTTTTTTTAAAAAAGTCATCCTCTCCTACTCCCATCTCAAGGGGGGAGGATGAACTTGAACATCATGAAAACTGATACCGTTAAACTCAGCGACCTCAAAAACAATGAATTCAACACTAATATCTGTCGTTTTCGATTACTTTTAAACTCTCGCCCGCCTCACTCGGGAGTTGAGTATGACCTTGAAGTTGAATTGGATTAAAACTGTCACTATTCATCTCAGTGACCCCAAAAACTATGAATTCAACTCAATTCAGATGTGTTTCCGAAGGGGAGGCAAATTATTTAGAACAAGAGGCGCACAATATACAAATACGGGCCTGCATATATGTTTCAGCAATTATTACTATTATTATTATTTCCTTGCCATACGCGATTGGTTAATTCTTGTGCCTTAAACCGTTAATGCTGCTTTGTTACATTAGCCTTGTTGTTCGTAAACGAATTCATCCTGAAAATAACGATTATTGTAGTAAAATAATGGTTTGTTCAAAACTGCCCCACGTATGTTCAAATCTACCCCATGCTTATTTCAATCTACCCCCCAAGGGGGTACATTTGAACGACACCCCCTGCGCCCTTGCACAGAATGACAAGATCAAACAAAGTACTCTATTTTATGGCAAATATAATGTATATTATATTTAGCTTTTGCTACATTTCTATAAGGAAATTTACTGAGTGTTTTTAAGCAAAAACGAATATTCGAAAACAGATGTTCAAATATACCCCCTCTCCCCTACTTTGCTAAGCTAACCAAAGCCAACCTACCTATCCTAACTCATATTTTATGTTTAAGAACAAACAGAAAGAAAAAAACACCTAATTTTAGTGAACCCCGTCAGCACTATATTACATAAGTTAAAACATATAACGAATTATTGTGCGTGAGCCCGTGTATAGTCAGTCTTTCTACTTGCTACTACTTGCATTTTGATCAATTTATTTACCTTTCAATTTATAATAATTTATAATTACTTTTGGCACACCAAATTTTGAAAGATTTATAGGTAAAATTCAATACTTCGCATGAAAAGACATATATCTATAAACAACAAATTTCTGCAAGCGATGGAATTAAATACAAAGTAACACGTCTGTATTTTATGTTTACAAGTGTAGGGTTACTAGTGTAAAATCCTTACAAGTACTTCACTACGGATAAAATAAGTGAATGCATATGAAAGATGGTTGTATTAGAAACTATTTTCCACGGATGTTGTATTTGTGCACAGTGTACAGAAGGTATATTTTATGTTTGTAAGTGGAACGCTAGAAGTATGAAATCGTGACAAGTATTGTTAAAACTAATATCATTGCCATAATCTACTCGTTTTTACTGTCCTCATTTTTGCATATACCAAACTTCGCTGACGCACCTGCTCCCTTCGGATGCACCCCCTCGCTAGAACTAGTTCCCTCCATCTTCGCCCTGCCGTGACTCGGTTAGATAGCATTCGTGCTTTTTTTCGTACGGAGTTTTTAGTAGCCTCCTAGGTTGTTCCGTGTTTTGCATTGCAGTTTTTATGCATACATCCGGGCGCCGTATGTATAGGTAAATCCTTGACGAATTTTAATTTGTCAACAATTGATTATGATGGTCCAATTAAAATTTAACTATGCTATTTGAGATATTTTCATGTTGCCTAGCGCAAATTATTTGGTAAACAATAAGAAGGAATTTGTGAAAGAATTGTAATTTTTGAACAATTATTTCGAGTGGCGGGGCAAAGTAAACCTGCACGAGAAATATCCCTAAATATATGCTTAAAACATTATGTCGAGATTCGCATGAAAGACAGTAGCGCGTTTCAAACTAATTCGATGAATTGTAACTACACATTAAATGAATGAGCTGACAAATACAGAAGATAACGTGCAGTTTGACAAGCTGGCGGCAAAGTAGAAATGTAAAAAATACACGAATTTTATGGTGAATATAATTATCTATTTCCAGAATAAGACCTATTTCATTGCATGTAGGCTACAACTCATACATCTAATCTTTGCAGAGATTTATAATATGGTAACAAAATAATAAATAAAAAAAATACTGAGTTAAGGCCAATGACTTTAAAATTTTAAGTTCTTAAGTAAGAGTTTACCTATACTAAGTATACCCTACGAAGAAATTTGATTCGTGACCTAATGGGTAATGCGAGAGACTTGGGGGACCATTCCGATATGGATTGCGTCAACGCAAAGCAATATTTACCATTTTGTTAGTGAGCATCGCCATAGCACTTATAATGACTTCCTGCATTTCTTGTAAGTAGAATTTTTTGAGCATAGCTTCCGAATGATCCTCTAGACGTGTGTTAGCAAGCGAAGGAGGTGAGTAATTATCTTGGTAACACCTACCAGCTACCACACAGCCAAATAAATTGTCTTTGCAAACTATCCTTTGCATTGCTTCAATTGCAACAAACCTTTTTTTTATTTCATTCATTCGTGTTTAAAAAAGAAATTGTAACAAGTCGGTAATATTTAGAGATAATATTGAATTGTTTCGATATAACTCCCCTACAGTGGCACGAGAATAAGTGTATTCACCGCACGAAAATAGCTATTAGGTAACTCTCGTAAACATATTTGTACCATATTGTTGAAATGTGAATTCGTATTAATAACTCAAAAACAGTTTATATCCACAACATTACGTTTGATTAGTCCCTTCAAGAACTCAAATGGGTTTCATTTCATTGTATGTCCATTCATTAATGTTTTATTTCGTTTTAGTTATTACTTCACGATTTCTCCAACGCTGAGGGAAAAAAGGTAATTTTGAGACATCGTTACCATCTTGTACAGCATAAAATTCTCAGCTTTTACAAAGTACCGAATATCTCGGTAAGTACTTCACTTATCGATCTCAAATAAACGTGGCAATGATCCTTATGACATAATAGTTTGCTCTATGAATTTTAAACCATACTGTACTAGGGACCAAGTTATTGCACTATTTCCAAACTCAACTTTTCTCTCTTCTGTTGTGGCAACACTGTTTAACTGATTCTTCCAAACTTGAAGTCATCTTAAAGAATTCTCCCCAGTATTTAATTTAATGTGCACAAATAGTTACTACTTCATTCCTTGTGTGTGCTAAAGGCGTTTAAATTTGACACATGTTTAACGTTATTTCTCAAAAAGTATGCAACACTGATCTGCGAGTGTCATCTCTTTCATCTTTGTTTTCATTACTGGTTCGAATTATGAAATTAAATTTAGGTCATTCCATTAAAAAAAAAACAACTTTATATTGGGTTGGCAACACTGTTCACCTGGTGAGGTTACATAATATATGGATAGATGTCCCCCTCCCTATAGTTACTTTTTGCAAACGTTCGCTTCTCTCCCTCTCTTGGTTCCTCTGTTATATAGGTGGGACATTATAAATGGTGCACCCAGTATAAATTTCACTCAAATTATGCCAAATATTGTATATTCACAAATACAGTAGGGGGCCCACGAGTTTTAGGGGGCCGGGGCCCCTTTCCCCCCCTCCCAAGATCGGCGCCCTCATGTTTCGGTCACCGACCGACTTTACGAAGCGAATTTTATTCATTCTTAAGGGAAAAATCAACAATATAAAAGGATAGTTATTTGATAGTAGAGTGCTAATTTCTTATATGCAAGTTCATCCTGGATTCGATAGTTATGCGCTCAGGGGGAAGCCCAAGGAAATTAATACATGAAGAAAAACCTTTCTCTACTATAAGTAATCTAAATTCTCTATTGAGTTCAACACAGAGACGCACAAACTTACGATGATAATTATGTTCATGAGCATTCTGATAATTTACCAGTGCTATTATCAAACTTCTTTACACATCAGCAATATTATTTCATCATAATATCTTTGCGCTAATTGTGTTTTCTTTAGAAATGGAACATACTCGTAAATTATTTATATTAGTCAATGTGAACATTTTCAAATTGGCTGAAGTGTTTTGAGCACATGAGTTTCCATTTAAACCAACAAATGAAAGATGTGGTCTCACAGTAATGATAACAAACTAGTTATAGTGGCTTATTACTGAATCAAGTAAAATGAAGTTTCTACTTTTATGTTCCACGAATGTCCTGTAGGCAAAGGGAGACGGATGATTAATGAAAGTGAATGATTTTAATTTTCGTACATACAAGCCATCCATCAACAGAGACGAAGGTTTCATCTACCTGACATCTGGATCCAGCTTCTCAGTACGAAAAGAACCATCAGCCAATCAGAGAACAGTTTCCACCAGCAAAATCAGAGCACGCCATTGGCCAACAAAAACAACCAATAGAAACACAGCAATTCCTAAAGACTACAATATAAATTGTACGACCAGCACATTTACACAGTTTTTGAACCACTGTTGCCACTTGGTACAATTGTACCAAATTCAGCCCTTTTTGTCATTCGTCGGCCCGTTGGTACCACGCTGGCATTTTCAGCCCCTTTTGTGAAAAATTGGTACAATTCTACCAAATTCAGCACTATTTAACAAATACTTGTCACATATTCAAAAGTGTTAGTAAGACATTCTCTACATCTCTTTCTTTTGATGTCTTTCAGGGAAGCTTCTAGGATCCTGGACCGGTTGTACCGTACATCTTTTTACAAATGTCACTTTACTTACCTTATATTCTTCTTACAGTCTATTACCCTCCTTCGGTCGTAAAATAGGCGAGAATAAAATGCAATGATTTATATTTTAATATTTTATTTATAACGTAATGTTTACACTCGAACTCGAAGATGATTGACTTGTTCCCAGTTTTATATTTTTTCATATATGGCCATAATACCGTTTTGGTTTATTAGTCACTTTGAAATAGAGGCGCGTTTGGTTTCCTTACAATACATACCTAAGATGATAACTGTTTTCCCTTTTAATTTGCGGCCTCTGTTATACTTCCTATGCGCAACAAAAGTTTCTTCTACTTGCAAGGTTGTTCGGGTTCCTCCTATTTTGATGTTTTTTAAAAAGTATTTAAAAAAGAGTACTTTCTCGACTTCCACTCTTGGGAGAGGGGGGTTGGAGTGTTTTAGAACTTCACCTCTTTTAGTTTCGTGTTATTATAGAGCCACTGGTATTACACTGGTATATAATAATGAATTCAGCCCTTTTTGTTTCAATTTGGTACTATTTTTCAGCCCACTCCAGAGATTGGACTGTGGCAACACTCTTTTGAACTAAATGGCAGAGCCTCTTTTCACGGGGCTAGTTTCTCATGGATGCATGCAAACACACACTCCACCCAATCAAATCAAACCAAACCAAAACCACTACCCACTCTGACGTCGCGACAGAACTCACGAAAAAAAAGTGGTAACACTTTGGACAAAGTAGCCGTTGGCTAGACGTTCCTTCCTCCCCCCGCTTCGGGGGAAAAACTGACCTGACTTGACTTGACTTGACTTGACACTCCAACACATAGCTCTGAAGATGTTGCCGCTGTATGGTAACGAAAGCTCAGCACAGCAACACTCACTCTGGCAGCAATCCCGAGAACATTAGATTAATAGTAGACGCCAGTAAAGCTTCAAGATCATATCGTTTTTCTTGATTTTGTCGAAAACTACAAATGCGCGTTTACCTTCAAAGCGTGTCATTTTGATATCTTTGAATAATATTAAACAAAAACTTAGATTTAATCATAATTTTAAGCTATTTCTTATTAACCATCCTGTATATTGCCGTTTTGCTAATGTCATAACGAAAAGCTTAATTCGTTCATGAGGAATGAAATGAAATCTTCAGAGGCCTATTTCTCAAAACTACTTGTCTTGTAATGTGTCTTTTACATGTAAAATATCGTGAAGTAAAATATTAGAATAATAGTAGGAGTTATTTCCAGGCCCGTGCTGGCCCACCGGGACACCGGGACGTGTCCCGGTGCGCCCTCCGAAATATCACAGTATAAATAAATACACAAGTTTTTAGTAATAAGTTCTTACAGTTTTATTGGTAAAGAACCCGTAAAAGGTGCAGTGCGCCCTTTACATTAGGCGCCCTTCCGAGACCACATCAAAGATGAACGAAGATTTTATTTACTCTTCTGTATAGCACAGTTCTGTACAATAAATACACACAGTTACTGTTGGCGAAAAACCCGTGAAAGGTACAGTGCGCCCTTTACATAAGGCGCCCTACGAAATATCACATTGTAGATAAGTTGTTTTAGTTATCCTGTATACCAGCTTTCTTTAATAAATTCAGTTACTGACTGGTAGTACAGAACCTGTGAAGAATACAAGGCGCCCTTTACATAAGATGCCCTGCGAAATATCACATTATTTTTTTTTTTTTAAATTATTCTTCTGTATTTCAGTTTTGTATTATAAATTCATACAGTTGCTATTGGCAGAGAACAGATAAAGAGTAGAATCACTTACAAAAATATTATAAAGTTATATAGCTATAAAACGAAACAATGTCATCCATCAAGAATAGTTCGGATAGTCAAACGTACGATGTATTTATGTAATACTACACTGACACTAGTCTCTAATTTACGATTTTTACGGCACCGAAGCTTTCACAGTCTTAATATGCATCCATATATCCGAGCATATTGATTGTTCCCGTGTGTTTTAAAGCAGTGTTAGGATAATCAGTACCTGTTGTATTTCTGAAATATAGCTGTATTAATTTCCGTAAAATGTGGTCTTCCTGTCACCACGACACGGCGCGTCCTCAGGTTGTGGATCGAGGAGAAGGCCTCTGGGATATAGAGGTTAGCTGCGAATATACTGAGTAAATAGTCGCGGATAGACAAGGGGTGATAATCCAGCTTGAGAATTTGGTGTGAGGCTAATAACCCCATCCTTTAAAAAAAATGTTCAGATAAGTTCGCAGAATCCTCGGATCAGAACTGATAACTTGGCACGAACTCCGCAAAGTAAAATAGACATGAGATTTGGAACATGAAATATAAGAAGACTCTATAGGGCAGGCGCGTTAAAATTTGTAAAAAATGAGTTTAGAAATAGAGGTTGGACCTAGTGGGATATCAGGAAGTTAGATGAGAAGGAAATGGAGAAGTCAAGTCGGGAAATTTTACGTTCTTTTACGGGGAACAAATTAAAAAATTACCAACTAAAAACAGGGCTTTCCGTTCACAAACGAATACGTAATATCAGCAATTACATAGGTTGAATTTGTTAATGATAGATTTTCTTTTACTTCTCTTAAGGGTCGGTGGTGTAATATTATTGTTTTAAATGCACATGCCCCAACAGAAAATAAAATAAGGACAGTAACAGAATACAGTTTTTACGAAAGAACAGAATGGGTATTTGATCTTCTCCTGCAATACCATATGAAAATTCTGTTAGGCTGTTTCAATGCGAAGGTAGGACCAAGCCGGTTATAGGGAATAAATGTTTGCATAAGGAAGATTGTGACAACGGCGTTAGACTCGTGAACTGTGCAATATCCAGAAACCTTATCTTGAAGATTACAAAATTCCAACATCGCGACATTCATAAATATACTTGGACTTCATCAGATGGAAAAACACATATTCAAACTGATCATGTTTTAATAGACAGAAAAGAACACACAGTCTGGCACAATTGATGTTCGGTCGTTCAGAGGAGTTGATTGTGATAGTAAGAGAGAGGCTATCGTGGAATAAAGGAAATATTCAATATCTGAAAACGGAGCGGTTTATTATTATTATTATTATTATTATTATTATTATTATTATTATTTTAATAAAGGAGAGTCAGGGGAGAGGGGAGCCAGATTGAAGTGTCGAATAGATTCTCGGTTTTAGAAGGTTCGGAGTGCACTAGTGTTCAAGATACTTGGTTGAAATTAGAGATAACATTAAAATTTCAGCAAAAGAAATAGTGGAGCACGCAGAAATACGTAGAAAACCATGGTTCAACCAGGAATGTACTAAAGTAGCACAGAAGAAACTGCGTTGGCTTCAAAATCCGAACGAAATAACTACATAAAATTTCATTGTCATCTGGCAGAAAACTTCTAAAACTTTTAGAACAAAGATTTTTGAAAGTTAAAATTAATTAACTTGAAGATAATAGTGAAAACAAAAACATTCGGGACATGTATAAATGCATCAACAAACTTAAGAAAGGCTATCAACTTCGTGCTTATATATTAAAGAAACCTAAAAGAACAGTTCTCACTGATACAGATAGCATCTTAAATAGATGGAAAGATTTCTTTGACGATTTGCTTAACACATAGCCAAAAACTAATGCGCGTGGAGGAAGTGAAATGCATGTAGCATAACCGTATATTCCAGAACCTAACCAGACAGAAATAGATATCACTATTAAAAAAAAAAAAAATAAATAAATAAACGTACGTATCCGGGTGTAGACGAAATTCTGGTTGACTTAATTTTAGCTGGAGGGAAAAAATGTAGAGGAAGATACACAAACTCATTCTCATTCTGGAACAAGGAGGAATTACCATAAGAGTGAAGAGAATCAATCATTGTTCCAGTTCAGAAGAAAAGCAACAAAACATATTTAATAATTATCGAGGCATTTCTCTTCTGTCAACATTCAATAAATCCTCTTAAACATTGTATTAGCAAGATTGACTCCATACGCAGATGAAATTATTGGAGATTATCAGAACGGATTTAGGTAAAATCAATGTGCGAATTAGATAATCTATATTGGGGGGGATAAAATTAGGCCAACAGGACACAATACTTCAAAATGAGACAATAATGTCTTACTCCCCCACACACACATAAATATGACATCTTTAATAAGTAAGAGATTTATTTATTCAATAATCTATTTACAATAACTATGTATGTATATATTGTCTGACATCCACACACCACACCTAATCTTTCTGAACGTGTTTAAATGTACTCACTCTTGTGCCCGTAGTTCTCTAAGGTTCATTTACTTAATAATTCGGCCCGAGCGATAGCCATGATCACAAGCATAGAGTCTATGTTAATTTTTCTACTCATATTGAAATCATTCATTTCGCGTTATTACACACAGCTTGAAAAAAAAAAAAAAACTACTTCAGTATTATGAAAACCACTAAAATTATCAGTTAAACCGGACTTACTTTATTTTTTAAAAAAATCTAGGTATTAGCCTATCATACGAGAAAAGGGTTGTTGTTGGTCCCGATTTCTGGCATCAAAGTCAAATGGAAGGCCAAATATTTGAAAAATCTCAATTCAAAGTTCGAGTTTGCGCTTCTACTCCCCGCTAAAGGTGCACTTTTCATTTTTTTTTTTTTTTTTTAATATCGATTCCGTGACAGCTCCAGAAGTCAACACTTACAATTACTTTACAGTTAGGTTACAGATGAGTTGATTCACTATGTGCTACGTTAAATGTTTTCCAGACAACATTATTCCCCCCGGTAATTCGCACCCTGGGTAAAATCGATCAACCATCGACCAGATATTTACCATTCGACTAATACTTGAAAAGAAATAATATAATACAACATCCTGGCACATCAATTATTGGCTTTAGACTCTGGTAGGAGGGAAACATTGTACAATATGCTTACAGAATTTGCAATACCGAAAAAGGTAGATTAATTAAGATATGTTTAAATGAATCCCAAAGTAAGGTTCGAGTAGAGAATTTCTTGTTCACGAGCTTTCACGTTGAGAATGACCTGAAACAAGAAGATGCGTTGTCGTCATTATTATTTAACTTTGTTCTGGAGAACACGATAAGGAAAATCACAGACAGCAATCAGGTCCTTGAGCTAAATTGTATTTGCCAGGTTATAGCGTATGCTGATGATGTAAATTTAATAGGTAATGATAGAATAATAGAAAGGAATGCAGAAAACTTAATTAACGCTTGCAGGGATATAGGCTTAAAAGTAAATGCAGAGGAAACTAAATAAATGGAAGTTTGTCGGGATCGTAATACTGCATTTTATGGATGCGTTAAAATACCAAATAATATTTTCTTTCGACAAAGTGGATACTTTCAAATATCTAGGATCATTATTAACAGACCAAAACCATAATCACTAAAAAAATTGATGTCAACTGAAAGCAGGGATTTCGTGCTATTATTCAGTTAAAAATCTTCTGTTGTCGCTAATTCTGTTGAGGAATTTGTAGCTCAAAATATAAAACGATAATCATGCCTGTTGTGCTGTATGGTTGCGAAACATGATCACTGACTCTGAGGGAAAATCGCAGACTAAAAGTATTTGAAAACAAGATTCTTAAACCAATATTCGAACTCCAAAAGAAACGGGAATGGGGAAAGGCGGAAACTTCATAAGGAGGAACTGCATAATTTTATACCGTTTACCAAACATTGTTAGGGTCATCAAGTCTAGGAGGCTCAAATGGTCAGGTTATGTAGCCAGAATGGAAGAAATTAGAAACGCTTTCGAAGTTTTGACTGGAAATCCAAATAGGAAAATGACCGTAAGGAAGACCAAGGTGCATATGGGAGGACAATATAAAATGGTTCTCGCAGAGATTGAAATATAAAGTAGAAACTGGTTTCAGTTTTCTAAGGTCAGAAATCAATGGAGAGCTTTTATAAACGCGGCAATGAACCTCCTGCGTCCATAGGCGTGCTATATTAAGTTGTTGATACATTTAGCTTCTTTTTATTTGACAGAAATGTTATTACAGGAACTAAAAGTTTTTCTGTAGTAAAGAGGATTTCGATTCAAGGTTAGCTATTTACCTTAATATTAAAACAAATTGGTGGTGATTTTGATATAAAATGGCACCCATACTCTTTCAAAGTCTCCCTCTCTCTCTCTCTCTCTCTCTCTCTCTCTCTCTCTCTATATATATATATATATATATATATATATATATATATATATATATATATATATATATATATTCCCGTTTGTATGGGCGCCCTTTTAGTAGACTTGTCCACCGCCCTCATTAGTATCCCAGCACGGCCCTGGTTATTTCTAAACACTAATGCTAATAAATCTAATTTATCGTGCCTTTATTATGTATACAACAGTGAAACCTGTCAATGTTGGCCACCACCGATTTCATTGAAAAGTTGCCAACTTACACAGATGGCCAACTTACATAAAACAAGTGTGATTGGTGTATTTTTACAAGATGATTTCTAGTATTACTTGACTATAAAATTTTAATAAGCAATGGTACGACAGGTACTTTAAAAATTGCATATAGAATATTTATTCTTTTATTTTTTGACACATATGCACATTCTAATTTTGCAGTTAACTATCTCTTGTTAATGAGCTACAAGTGTTGCCCTAGGAGCAAAAGGTGTTTTCAGAAAATCTTAAGGAAATTCATATCTTAAAACCTTCACTACCTTTCGACAAGCCGCCAGGTGCCAATAGTTGACAATTGAGAAGCTTAACTTTAACCTTGAGAATTTTCCGAAATTACTAAAGCTCCCAACTGATGAAAGAAATCCGATATAGCAAATGGTTTTACCAAAACAGCGTAAACAAATACGTACATCTATTTCCTACGTGCTTTTTCTTATTCACATCTTCCTTCACCACTCCTTTATCAGGGTAGTGTTCTGGCCATTGACCTCCAAGAACAAATCGTGAGAATCCATGCTTCTTTCTCTCCAGTCACAAATGCAGAACATCTGCCTCTCATATGGGAATACAAAATAATTAAGATAAATAACAAAACGGTATTTTGCGTGGCCAAGATACGCTGGTAAATTTATCATTATCATTATAGGATAAACATTGATCAATGCGGCCAATTTCCAAGATAGACAGGTGGCCAACTTACAGAGTAATGAGTAACAAATGTCTTACGAGAAAATGCAGGTTCAAAACGAACCAGGCCAAGATGAGGAGGTGGCCAACTTAGAGAGGTGGCCAAGTTGACAGGTTTTACTGTATTTGATTTTGAAAAGTTTTGCACTAGTATTACAAGATCAGTAGTACTGAGAAATAGGCCCCAGAAAGTCATGTGGTTACACACTAAGGCCAAAGAATACTGATGATCAATGCAAGAGAATGATAATGGAAAAATTGCTATAATACAGGCTATGTATTATGTTGCTTAATAACAATGGTGAATTCATCATTAGGTACTTACTTCCATGTTACTAATTTTGCTGGGCATAGTTTTATTTTCTGTATGTATACTTTTTAACATGTCTTGTATTTTTTCAAGGAAAAACAAAGAATAAGTAAGTAGTAGGTAAGGGGAACATATCTCACAAGTAAACCTTACGTTTGGGTGAATCGAGTTGCTGACTGAGACACATATGAGAAAGTAGTACTAAATGTGGTCAGTATTTCAGTGAAGTTATAGGTGCGAAGCTCCAGGGGTTTAGGAGATACAGCTACCAGAACATCACATGGAAGTACAGAATAGTCTTCATACAGTTGGAGGTAAAAGCCCTTTAAGACCTCTTGTAACGACAAAAGGTGAATAACAAATATATGGGAACATATTAGGACTAGGGGGAAGTCATATAGTAAGGGTATACCTGACGGCGGCCATCTTGAAATCCGCCATTTTGAATTAAGGTTAAGTTTTTAAAATAGGAATAGGGTCATGTGATACATGATTTAAGGCGCAAATTTACTCAGAAGAACAATGGAAACGTTAATTTTGATTTACGCGCATTTGGTAAAAAGTTACAGGGATATTAAATATTGTTGCAGCATATGTATTAGTCCTTTACTCCACTTTGTAAATTTTGTGTTAATGATAATAATTAAATAAAAAGCAGGTGGATAAATATTAGGTCTATGGTAAGAGTTGCCTTGATGGCGGCCATGTTCAAATCCGCCATTTTGAATCAGACAAAAGTTTTAAACAAAACGCATAACAGTGACACCTTATTAATAGCAAATTTTACCATAAATCCAAGGGTATAACCATTTTTGCTTTATCATTAACGAGCACAAAGGTAAATGGGAATAGAGTAATGCAGGATAGATGACTTCTGGCTAGAAGTTAATGAGAAATACAATGGTGGCGTTACAATGTTAGTTGTTTGATGCTATACTTGCACGCCATTTCGTTGTTTTTCTTGTATGCTGTTCACATCTATTTCTCGCTCGCTCTTGTCCTCACTGTACTATTGCTCACCTTGTCTGTGCCACGCACACACGACAACATCAATATTAATCCACCTGCTTTTTATTTAATAATTATCAATAACACAAAATTTACAAGGTTGGGTAAAGGACTAATACATATGCTGCAACAATATTTAATTTCCTTGTAACTTTTTACCAATTGCGCGTAAATCAAAATTAACGTCACCATTGTTCTTCTGAGTAAATTTGCGCCTTAAATCATGTATCACATGACCCTATTCCTATTTTAAAAACTTAACCTTAATTCAAAATGGCGGATTTCAAGATGGCCGCCGTCAGGTATACCCTTACTATATGACTTCCCCCTAGTCCTAATATGTACCCATATATTTGTTATTCACCTTTTGTCGTTAAAAGAGGTCTTAAAGGGCTTTTACCTCCAACTGTATGAAGACTATTCTGTACTTCCAGGTGATGTTCTGGTAGCTGTATCTCCTAAACCCCTGGAGCTTCGCACCTATAACTTCACTGAAATACTAACCACATTTAGTACTACTTTCTCATATGTGTCTCAGTCAGCAACTCGATTCACCAAAACGTAAGGTTTACTTGTCAGTTTTTTGGTAATTGAAGTAATGAGTATTTTCAATGAGAGTCTAATTACGCTAATAGCGCAATGAGTATTTTGCAATTGAACTCATGAACGAGTACGATGTATGTAATTGAACTTATAAAAGAGTATGGGATATTAATGATAATATGAATTAATTTTTTATATGACTTACATATGTAATTGTTACTTACGTATGCTATAATGTTTCGCGCAATGAGATGAACCCCTAATTACGATTTTTTTATGATTTACATATACATAATGTTCCGCACAATGAAACTAATTTGTAATTATTAATTTAAGTTGTTGTACCAATTAAAAATTATTGAATAAATAAATAAAATATTTACTTACCGCTGACGTTGTTTGGCGACGCACGCCGATGACACACGAACCGGACAGACCGCCCACAAAGTGGATTTACGATTTCGGAATAGTTATTGTAGAAAAATATATAAGCATACCGTATTAAGAATTATTATTGTCCATAAATAAATATATGCATTCTTTCTTTATCTTATATTGAATACACATACTTATTTTATGTTTAATGAATATATATATGCATAACACACATTTTTAAAAAAGTAAGAGCGTCACATAAAGCATTATTAAACCATGTAAATAAATTTAATTGTATGATACTTGATATGACGCAGTACATGTATTTTTCCTTTATATTACAGAATATACATACTTTTTGATATTAAATGTATATAGGTATAGGAATAAAACATAATATCGAAATTTTTTATTTTTTTATTGGTTTGTTTTTGGTTTAAATACACTATTTAAATAGAAAAAATGAATAATTGTTGTTTTTATTCACATAGTTATATATTTTCAATTGTATATTTTAATAATTGTTGTTTTTTATTCATATATTTGCATATTTAAAATATTAAAAAAGAATATTTACATATTTACAATATTAAAAAAAGAGTATTTTCATATATACAATATTTACATATTTACTACACTTGGAATATTTACATATTTACAATATTTAAAAAAATATTTACATTTATACAATATATACATATTTACATTGCATGATGATGCGTGTACGATGGTATTTAAAGCAATGCAGTATGGGGTATGAGGATAATATAATATCCAGTACTTGTGAATGCAAGAAAGAAACCCAATGATGTGAATAATTATATGCTATATCCGAGGCAGTATAGCAATGTTTTGCGAAATTGCCATAGTCATCTCCTTTCATTCATACAATTAATATATATACAATATTTACAATACTATTTACATATTTACAACACACTTACTCTTGTTTTGCATTCACACACTCCTCACAGAACAAGACTTTGCCTTCGATAACCATATGGAATACTACGGTAATCTGTTTCACTGTCAGGGTTTAGTCTTTGTCGTTTATTATTTACTTTACGATGTGTTTTACTTGTGTTTTAGAGACAATAGAAAACCCAGCCTTACGTACAATTCTCCCTGGAAACGTTAACTCTTTTTTCTCAATTTTGTTTTGAACTAATTTGTAAAAATGATCAAAATTAATTTCCTGCCGCGTTCTACTGTCTAAAGTGATTCCCCTAATTTTATATATATAATCAAATTTTCCCGTCCCAATTTCTTTCATTCTATACGCATAATTTTTAGCCCCTAATCCAATAAACATATCGATTTCCCACCCTTCTGGTACTTCATTAGTTAGTTCTCCCAGGTAGGATCCGATTGTAAGATTGGATTCTCTATTTCGTTGTTGTATAAACATAATGCTGTCTGTGTCACAATATAATATGGCTTCAGGCCCTACAGCAGTCAATAGGTCATGAAGACGAAGTCTTGCCCACGATGTGATGAACGAAGCAAGCACGACATTTGAAAACTTCCATGGTTTATTTTCGCTTTCAATGTCTTTGTAAGTGATTAGGAGATGGCGTTGACCAATGGGTGTTACTGTTTGTACTTCGTATTGCGGTGACAGCAGGTACGTCAAAAGTCTTTCCGGAGTGTCAACGACTTTTGATTGTGGAAGATCGGTTCTCTGTCCCCATTTTCCATAAAGTGAATTGAGGAATATTTTTGCAATATACCTCAGACCCGGGTTCGTTCTAATATTATTGTAATTTAATTGTATGCCTTCGTGGGCATGATACTCTTCAATGTATTTTTGTTTGTCTCCTTCGCTTTGACATGATGCAGGAAAACCTGAAGCCTCCTGCTTCATTTGAAGGAAAGAATTCACATAGTCTTTAAACAGACTATCCGAATTTTCTTCCTCGCCACCAACCAGGTTAAATTCCCAAACTTCCTTTATTTTGAGTATCTTATATCCGTTTTGAAGTGCTCTATGCAATTCTGGGGTGCAGAATGTGCCAGTAATAGCACGATCATTTTCACTATGCAAACATTCGGTAACACTTTCTTCCTCCATACATGTGCGACATAAGCCAAAAAGTAATCGGCCATGTGCAACATATGGCAGGATCGGAAAGAATAATTCACTTGGAGGCAAAACGGTACATTTAACCATACCATGAATTTTTCCCACATCTGGGAAAACCGGCCCCCTATGAATTTTTGGCGCACCCACTGGCAACGGTTTACGAGCCATTACCCAGGGGTAGAGGCTAGTGACATCTAGATACTGAATATACTCCTCATCAGTACACTCATACAAGGCATTAAAGCATTCAGTTCGCCCACCATTAAATCCGTGCTTGGGAACCAAATGATCAACAAGATCATTACACCGAGTTTTAATAAACTCTTGAATGGACTTGTCGGACTTCACCTGGTCATCCCATTCACACTCCCATTTCTCAACAACATTAAGATTATGTTCTTTTAAATATTGGGATTTAATAACGGTCGCTTCGTACCTTTGCTGCATGGTTGTACGATGGGGTGAGGATGCGTCAAGCTGTTCGTGACGCATATCAGGGTAACAGGTCAAACACCCATGGAAAAAACACCCATGAAATTCATAAACAGTATTACTAGATGGCTCATACCCATCCACCTTGTATTTTCCAAATCGTCTTTCGCCACCATTTCCTGAATGTTGAATTTCAGTACCTCTTGTTTTGCTCATATACCGCAACCATTGCAAAGCTTTTACACTTTGCCGGTCACGGTAATCAAATCCAAGAGGTGGAATAATTGCAATTGACTCTTTGGGTAAATACAAAGTGCAGTATGTAAGCATAGCAAGACTGGCTATGGTTCCGGATGAAATGAAACACTGGATTCCGCCAGTTTTCTCCTCTACCATATCCGAAAACTTGATAACCGCTTCTGCTAAAATTCTCACATCATTGCGGCAATACTCCAACATCTCTTTTTGCAGGTCATACTGCTCGCCACTTGCAGCACGTTCTTGGTGCCAGGCGATTAACTGTTGTTGTTCTTCCGGAGCACGATTTTCAGGATCAAAATACTTAATGTCCGGAATTTTGCCTACATAATTTTGATTACTTGGTGTATTGAACAAGTATGGGAAATCTCCCTTCTTTAAATTTCCAGAAAGACCTAATGATTTTGGGAGTTTTGATAATTTCACTCCCATATAAAGAAATGTATCGCGAAAGATTAAATGATTACCGACGCGCAACTCGGTAATTTTGTGCCCCGTCATTGTCATTGATGGTGTAAAATGTTGGGTTTCAATGAGATTTTTAAGACAGAAATGGATATCATAGCGTGATCCATTATGGCTCAGTACAATTGTACGTTCAAACTTCGGACGAGATATTAACACAAAGTTAATAAACTCGTCGATGTTTTTAAAAGAAATCTCGCGTTTTCCATTTTCATTTCCACATTCAAAGCATGGTATGTCTAAACTGCTACCCTTACATTTATAGCAAATCATTTGCGCGCAAACAAGATTTACTATATGCTCCTGTTCGTCCTCAGTATTCGTATCTAGAAGCATAGTCTCTACATCAAAGACTATGTACAAATACTTTTCTACCCGGGTAAGTTGATGTTTTTGCACATAACATACGTGGTCACGTTCAACATGCTTATAGCATGATTTACATAAACGTTCCCCGCATTTATGCACATAATTACGCCGACGTCTCAAATCAAACATAACACCACATTCATCACACACCCTAACCGTATCACATACACTCTTGCCTTGTTCGGTCGCATTTTTGTGATTGTCAAAGCACTCATTTGTCGGAAACAATCTATGGCAATCATCGCATTTTCGTTGCATATCAGAGGCCGATAACTCATGGTACTTTTCACAATATGTGCACTTAAATTCACACTTATGATAAATACCAGATTTATTGTACCCCTGCAAGCAATGATCACAAAATCCGTCGGTTCCAAAAAGTTTACGTACACTAGTTATCAGTTGGTAGTGATTATCTTCATATAAAATGTAAATTTGCTTACCACCCTTAATCCCCGGATATATTACATAAAATTCCCGTGTCATTTGATTTCTTTCGTATACAACGATCTGGTACTTGGGTGCGAGGTGGTTTTGTATTTTTTTCACGTCGTTCAAAGTACATCCATTTTGATCTGCAGCGTTTATTCCTAGTTTTATAGCTAGTTTCCTTGCCTGTTTCAACAATCGTTTCGGATTGTTCTTCAAATCATACACTTGAGCATATCGTTGTTCGGCCCTTGCCATCCCAAGAATTACACTATTTGGGAGGCAGTATACATCCTTTTCCATAGGAAGTAATTTATCTTCCAAGAAGTTACCCAATGGAAGATATTTCTTAATGGTTCGTTCACGTTTTCTACCTCTTCCCTTTCGGAGATGCACAGTATGCACCTTAAATGTGACGTCACCACCGATTAGGAACTCCTCATTACTGTTGAGGGTATTTTCCACTACGAAAAAGAGGACCTCAGGGTTCAATTCCGATTTTCTGCGCCATGACAGATAAATTGGTTTGTTTAACTTCGAGGCACTGCTCTCGATAGTTATACCTACAAAGGTGTTGTTGTCAACATCCTTTAATGTATGGGTCATTACAAAATCAAACAGATCACGTATATATTTTTCTGGATTTTCGATTCCATTTGAACTCATACACTTAATGGTTAGTTCTGTCCCCTTTAGCCCAAAGTAAGCATATGTGCGGGATGTACTCTTTACTACTTCAAATTGTTGTGCACCCATACCATCCATTGTCTTAGGTACTTCCTCAAATTTCACAGAACCAAATCCAGTTAAGTTCATAGGTTCCCCAGATCTTGCAGTGCTTGGCCCTGGTAAGTTTACAGGATTACCTAATAGCTCAGCAGCTGCATCATTAAGTAAACCATCAGTTTTACCTGCTAATAGCAGCTGCTTGAACTTTTCACAAGCTTGATTTTTTATACTATCCTCACGAAAAAATCCGCACTGATATAAATCAGAAATATCAGCAGCGGATTCACAGGTTGCCAAAATAATTTCCTGAACAGCCCCATAATGCCTAAATAGCGCTTGCAAAAAACGCTCATATTCAGGACTACGTACACGCACCCCGTTGCTATGAAATTTTTGTACTATCATCTTCCACGTGTAATAAACAACTTCGGCTGCCTCATATCCGAAGCGTTCTGCCATGATTAATAGTTCACTTAGGTCGTTTGCACTTGTACAAGCCATCTGTAATCAAATATTATATTGGTGTATATTTTATTAATATATGTTCAAGTTAAATTCACAGTATTTTTTCACTGACCGCACAACGATAATTGTAAACCACAAATTCAGCAAAGATTCAGTTTTAAGGATCCTTTCACAGCTGACGATAACTATAAATCACAGTGTTACGTGTCAGTTTACCAAACATGCGCTTAATACTTTACTATTTCACTGTAATACAACTTTGTTTAATCCACAAGATTTACCGAAAATTAAGTTCTAACTTTATTAACAATTTTACCAGTACTTGACGTTAACTTTAATAATACTTCCCGTAACTTTACCGACAATACATTTAAAAGCTTATCGGTAATTGTGCCACTAGTTGCCGTTAACTATAATAATAAAACTTCCCGTAACTTTTTTCAGTTTACCGAAGATATACTTTTAAGTTTATCGGTAAATCCTTCACTAGTTTCCGTTAACAACAATTTACAATTTGCCGTAATAAAATTTTCTTCAGGCTAATTGCACCAAGCAGTGTAAACCAGGAACGTCTTCACTTTTTCAATAATTCTTCAATACTGACTGACCGTGCAATTTTACCTATCTTATATACAAGAAAATATTGTAAATTCCAAACGAGTGTTCTCAAAAATTGACAAAGATTCCCGAAGTTTGTCGAAGTTTCCCGAAGTTTTCCGAAAATTACCAAAGTTTCCCGAAAATAAACTTATTGAAAATAACAAAACTTCCTACATTTTTCAAGACACCGACAATGGAATTAAAGTTTATCGGTAAATGCTACAATACTTCCCGATAACTATAAATGTGAATGCCACATAACTTTTAATTAAGTAATGTAAGTTTGCAATATCAACACGTAGTGTACAACGAAGAACGTCTTCAGTTTAGCACTATTACTTGTATAGTGCGCGTCGCAGCTTGCTGCGTTCGATTTATAAATTTCAATATGTAATCTCGTACCCAAATGCATTTAGTTTTGTAATCTCGTACCCAAATGCATTTAGTTTGTAATCGTGTACTCAGATGATTTAGTTTGTAATCTTGTAGAAAAAACGATAATCACACACTAATTTCCCGAAATAAATTTTCCAACACATAACAACAAAAGTATAACAACATGAACCAACAAAATAAAATAACAAGAAAAATATACATGATTCAAATACAACACAGAAAAAATTTATCAAAGAAAAATAATATACTAAAATATATAAGAAAGTTTAGAACAAATTATGTAACAGTTCACAACTTTTAAGAACAAGTTTCCTAATGTTTTCCCAACCCTGTTGTCTGTAAAACTTCTACATAAAGCGTACTAATTAAAATCGCATAGCAAGCAAAATACAAAAAAGGGTTAGTTTAGTCTCGTTAGTTTTAGATTAGAAAAATTCAACATAATAAATAAATAAAGGTTAGGTTAGTATCGTTACTTTAAAATAAAAATTCAACACAGAAATAAGACAAACGAAAGAGATTTAGTACCAAACACAAATAATAGAACAAAAAAAGAAAGAAAATATCATAGCAAGAAAATATGAAATTAAAAACAAAATAATAAATAAAATGGTTAGGTTACCTTAGCTTAGCTTAGAATAGAGAAATTGAACACAATAAGAAAAAAACATTTTAAGGAAGGAAAAGATTTAGTAGCAACCACAAATAATAGAACAAAAAAAGAAAATAGCATAGTAAGGAAATATATAAAAAAGAAGTTTAAACGAAATAATGAAAGAAAGAAATACAAAAAAGAAATAGGTTAGGAAAAAGGCTGCGTTAGTTTAAAACCAAAACCACAAATCATAGAAGCAAATTATTTAAGTTTACAACTTTTAACAACAAGTTTCCAAACATTTTTACAACGAATGTTATAAGTAACAGAAAAGAATAAATAATTAACATGATCCCAACAAAGTTATAGTTTCCAAAGTAAAGATACAATACAAAAGCAAAGTTTTCATAATTGAAAACGAAAGAATTAAAAACAATCATTAACAAAAGAAATTTATCAGTGAACAAAATTATCAAAGAAACAAATCAGTTTGATATTTTAATGTAAGCGTAACTTAATTTATTTCTAAAATGTTGTTGGTGAGTACTAACGATAGTTTTATTCATTAAGTAATAATTAGTGATATTTTTTTCTATCACTACTTTATATTTCGTGAAAATTAAGATTTATATTTGGAATTTACTTATAATGTAAAATTGTAATTATCAATACTTTGAATGTTTCAAACAAAATTATAGAACAGCTATGCTGTGAACGTATAATTCATTACATGAAACTCGTTAGTTCTAAATTTCAGTTCTTAATTCTTACGATTCGTAACAATTTTTTTCATTGTAATTCTTCGTATGCTTTTAACTGTGTAATGTCAATCTACATTATTTTTGAAATTGTAAGCTTGCAATTCTTCACACTTTCGTTTCATTACATGAAACTTTTTTCATTGCAATTCTTAATATGAACGGTTGCAAACAAATTTTATTTAAATTGTATCTATACAATTCTTCACACGTTTTGTAACTGTGTTAATTGTAAAATTCAATTGTTCATAATTAAGTTATTTTTGTGTAATTAATTTTAGTTATTCTTTATATTTGTTTTTTTTCACTAGATTAAAATCTTTTGTTTGTTACTTTGCTAATTCATTTATGTAGGTAAAAATATTTCTGTTTACTAACGAATTTAAAAAACTAACAAAAAATGTGTATGAACACTTACCGCCGCTGGAAGACAGGAAATCCTTATCTAAATGTTCTTAGATGACGAATAAAATATGAGTGTGGTAAATTCACAGTTGAGATGAAACACTTGAATGCTGTAATAATAAGAAACAATATTACTTTACATGAAACATTATGTTTGAAAAATGTGTATTACTAAACTACATGTTGAAAATATTAAATTCATGCTATCAAAAATTTTCGTATATGTTTAAGAAACGTAACATGTAATGAAAATATATGTAGTTACTAATAATTGTATATTTAAAAATAATTTGCATGTAAACATTAAATGCATGCTGTCAAAACTTTTTGGTATGCGTTTAAGAAACGTAACATGTAATGAAAATATATGTAGTTACTAATAATTGTATATTTAAAATTAATTTGCATATAAACATTAATTGCATGCTGTCAAAACTTTTCGTATGCGTTTAACAAACGTAACATGTAATGAAAATATATGTTGTTAGTAGTAATTGTATATTTAAAATTTATTTACACATAATGAAAGTATATATTGTAAACATTGAACTGTTGCATGCACGAAAAAAATTAACTGTCAACAAAAAAAAACAGTATGCTAAAAATATTTAAACATGACAAATCTAAAAATTAAAAACAAAAACTGCATCTTGTGTTCTTAAAAAACATTGCATGTTGAGAAAACTGCCTTGTTCTTAAAAAATTGCATGTTGTGTTCTTTAAAAAATGCATGTTGAAAATACAATCTTCAACACAAAACAAATGTACGGCTTTAAAAAAACTGCTGCTACATGCAAGAAAATGTTTTTAAGTGGCTAACAAAACTGCATTCTAAAAACGAACACGACAAACTTCAAATTAGAAACAAGAAAATTCTTAAAAATGCATGCAAGAAAAAATTTAACTTGTTGACAAAAACTACATATTGAAAATATTTAAGCATAACTACAAATTAGTACAAAAAAATTGATCTTATAAAAATTGCATGCAAGAAAAATTTTAACTGATGTTAACAAAACTGTATTCTAAAAACAAACACGACAAACTTGAAATAAAAAATATACATGTTTTTAAAAATAAGTGATGTGTGCAAGAAAGTTTTAAGTAGTGATAAAAGTATTCTGTTTTCCCATCTTATTTTCTTATTCTCTCGTATTATTTACAATAATATTCATCATTTAAGAATTAAATGTAGGTTATAACTACTGGCATGTAACTTAAAACTATGTGTGCTACTATTCCGAGACTAATTGCATGCCATAGAAAAAAAAACTTACATGTAAACAAAATAAATTCAAAAGAAAAGTGGAATGCAAGAAGAAATTTAACTGTTGTTAACAAAAAAAACGTTACGCAATAACAAAATGCATGCTTTAATTTTTTTAAAAGTAGTGTAAACTGCTACAACTTTGTGTTACGGAAACTAATGCATGTGAAAAAATAAACTTCTTTAGATATTATTAACTAATGTTTACTATGTAAAAATTCCTCGAGCAGACTTTATGATACTTACTTTAACTTCTGTGAACTTCGATACTTTGGAATTTCGTTCTAACTTCTCGTTACTAGTTTTCTACAATCTCCAATCTGTTGTCCTGAAATAAAAGAAATATCACTTGTAATTTATTTTCCTAATATTTTTGATTCGTTTCTTATTTCTTTTTTACGTTTTGCTTCTTATTTTTATTGGTTCGTATGACAGAGCATACTCGTAAGAGCAGCTACGCTGCGAACGTACAAGTAAGTCGTGTTATTTTAAATAACACTCATTGTTAAAATGCTATCAATATTAGAATGTTTAATCAAACTAACTTAACCTAACTTAAGCTAACCTTTCTTTTTATTTTTACTTTGTTTTAAATGTTCTTTTTTTACTTATATATTTGACTATTTCTACTTGTTCTTTAAATGTTCCTTTTTTATGTTTGACTATTTCTACTTGTTCTTTAAATGTTCCTTTTTTATGTTTGACTTTCTATTGATCTTTCAATGTTCCTTTTTTTATATGATTGACTATTTCTACTTGGTCTTTCAATGTTCTTTTTTATTTATTTAACCTCTCGTATTATTAACAGATTCGTTTTCTACGAAACTGTTTATTTATTGGTTCGTTTGCTGTGCAAACTCCTTATTTATTTAACCTCTCGTAATAAATTACTCGAACACTTCGTGTGAGCATACCAGATATGTTCCAAAAATACTAATCATTTATTCTCTCGTCTGTTACACAAACTCGTTTTTTTTTAATTTTAAAGATCAAATTTTATTTGAGAACTTGTAAATAATTCGCTTCTTATTTCACTATTTCGTATTATTTTCAATAATACTCTTGCAGCAACATAATTGGTCTATTTGAGTAATTTATTACAAAGGAATAAAAAATAATACCTTTGGTAGCAGAAAATATCTTGCTCCTCTGGTACTTTTGCTGGTCACTTCTGATACTTTTAGTACTACACCAGTAATAATGGTATTGCCACAAAAGAATTACCTAAAATATAACATAACATGTGTTAGAGCATATGTTGTAGTATATAATATAAAACCTTATATCTAACTATATATCTATATTTACATTAGAGATATATCTATATCTATAACTATATCTATATCTATCTATAACTATATCTGTATATCTATAACTATATCTATATCTATATCTATAACTATATCTATATCTATCAATATCTATAACTGTATATCTATATTTACATTACAGATATATCTATATCTATCTATATCTATAACTATATCTATATCTATCTACATTTATCTTATATGCTAGTATACTATATGGTATGCCTAATATAAGATATAAGAACATGATATTGAGTGTATCTAAAGATATCTATTTTCTGAAATATGTATAAATCATTTGGTTCTGTTAGAATTAAATTAAATTTTCAAATATCAGTACTATAAGATACTAGGAAGAGGTGGATTTTGTTCAAGAAAGGTATACAGGAGATGTCAATGGAGTTTTGATAAGTTATGAGTATTATAATGAGAGACCTAAAGGAAACATTTATAAAAAATGTCTACGAAAACAGAGTACAAAAAAACAGTACAAAGAAAAAACAAAGGCATGCATAAGAAGAAAACATCACAAAAACATGCATAAAGACAGATGACAAAACAACAAATTTGGATTATACACAAACAAAAAGCCTCTGTTATATACAGAAAGATAAAAGACAAGATAGCTAATGTCAAATAGCTTGGGTTAGGTTAAAGAAGATATAGAATAGCAGACAAACATCTTGAAAAATACCAGTAGTAGTGCTAATAATAGCAAATAGCAGCAGAAGCCAAGCAAGGAAAATACTAAACACAATAGAATAGTACTCAAGCATGTTAAGAAATTCCACTAGTAGTGCTAATAATACCAAATAGGAAAACAACCCAAGCAAGGAAAATACTAACCAGAATAAAATAGCAGACAATCATCTTGAGAAATATCACTAGTAGTGCTAATAATACCAAATAGCAGCAAAAGCCAAGCAACAAGTATACTAAACACAATGGAATAGCACCCAAACATCTTGAGAAATATCCCTAGTAGTGCTAATAATACCAAATAGCAGCAAAAGCCAAGCAACAAGTATACTAAACACAATGGAATAGCACCCAAACATCTTGAGAAATATCCCTAGTAGTGCTAATAATACCAAATAGCAGCAAAAGCCAAGCAACAAGTATACTAAACACAATAGAATAGCAGCCAAACATCTTGAGAAATATCAGTAGTAGTGCTAATAATATCAAATAGCAGAAGAAACCAAGCAAGAAGTATACTAAACAGAATAAAATATCAGATCATCATCTTGAGAAATTCCGGTAGTACTGCTAATAATACCAACTAGGAGAAGAACCCAAGCAAGGAGAATACTAAGGAGAAGAACCCAAGCAAAAAAGTATACTAAACAGACACAGATTAGCAAACAAGGGACATAAACTTTTCAAATAGCTTAAGATTAGTTCAGAATAGGAGCATTCCAAGAAAGAAAATCATGTATGAACTTATTAATATCTTCATATTGACTAATTAACAAAACCTAGAAACTTTTACTTAGTATTATTTACAAGAAAAAATTAGGTAATACGCAGAACTAAAAATAATAAGTTACATTAAGAAAAATTAAGCGTACAAAGACAGAAATATCAAAGAAGTGAAAACTTAATTCAAAATAAAATACTCAGATCATCTAGGTTAGATCGTACTAAAAGCCATCAGATATGAGTTGCAACATGAGATCACTAAAGAAACCAAGCAAAAAAAGATCTACCAAGCGCTACGAATGAAGTAACCATAGAAATAAATTAGAGCATCTTGAAACCAATTTAAAAACACATACTAGTAATAAAAAAGAGAAGCAGGAATAAGTTAACTGAAAATATAAAGTTTACTTAGAAGGCATGCTGTCAAAGTTAAGGTAAATTAAGTTGTAGTAGCATTAGGTTCCATAGGATCGCCAAACTCAAGCAGGAGAGGATATTATTTTGTAAGTGGTCTATAGAAAGAAATGCATGCAGAAAACTGAAAACAAATATTTTAAAATAGCAAAAGGTGAAATAGAATTTTAATACCGTAACACAAACAGCAAAGAAAAAGGACAAACAGAAAAATCAAGATAGATAACTACAAAGATATAGCTAAGTAGCTAAAGAGAAAAAATGAAAGATAGGTAACTACATAGAACTAGCTAACTAGCTGAAAAATGAAAGATAGGTAACTATATACAACTAGCTAACTAGCTGAAGAGAGAAATGAAAGATAGGTAACTACATAGAACTAGCTAAGTAGCTGAAGAGAGATAAAAGGTAGGTAACTACGTAGAACTAACTAACTAGCTGAAGAGAGAGATGAAAGATAGGTAACTACATGCATCTACTAAGTAGCTGAAGAAAGACATAAAAGAAAGATAAGTATACAGAACTAGCTAACTAGCTGAAGAGAAATGAAAGATAGGTAACTACATACATCTAACTAAGGAGCTGAAGAGAGACATAAAAGAAAGTATACAGAACTAGCTAAATAATTGAAGAAATAAAGAATTTTTGGTTAGAAAAAAAAAGCTATATAGGCAAAGATATACATTACAAGAAAGAAAGTAGGCCGTATGTTAAGTCATTTACATTAGGATCTTTAAAAAAATTGAAAATAATTCATAATTATTGCTGTCAACCAGTTTTGGATGTCGAGCAAAACGGACATACAACAAATTAAGTTTTAGTTCAGACTAGGAAGTGATGTTTCAGTTGGGAAACCAAAGCAAATCGTAAATAAAATAAATTTAGTTTGCATTAGGAAATAAAATCAGGAACAGTAGTGGCTAACAGAAAGTGGAAACTTGTAGGTAAGAAATCACGTAAGGAAAATTTCAGTTCATAGCAAGGACACAATAAGTGATAGCTATATTACTTTATCAGCAGTAATAGGTTATGTTAAATTAAGAAATCATTTAAACCTACAGTACTAATTAAAAGAAAAGATAAAAAACATAGTTGGAAGGACACAAGTTAGGGAAAGTTTAGTTAAAAGTCAAAATATAGTAATGCCAAAGCTAGACAAACACGTTGGTAATGCCAATAGATAAGAAAAAATCAAATTCCTAAAGAACAACACTTAAATATCATGTCAAGGGAAATTTGTTCCGTAAAATTTGTAGTATCAATAAGCTTATTCAAATTAGTGTAAGTCACCGTCACCTCTTTATGGTTTTATCGGTATTACAAAAAATATTTCCGTTATTTTGCTTCTTCGTTTCACGCAATAATAGTACAATTAACTTTAGTGTGCAGTAACATTTCCTTGTAAGCAAATTCTCGTTCACTTGGTATACTAATCCAACATTTCGTAACGTTTCCTTATAATCCTATTTTCTTCATACTCACATTTCGTACAAGTCATTGCAACACAAACTGTGTCAATGACACATCTGTTTACATCGATTTGCGTTCTATAGATACATAATTACCCGCTTCCATAATTTTATTGTCCTATTGTTACTTTATACTAAGGATACTTAGAATAATATAATATTACCGGAGTTTAGTTTAGTTACCAAAAGTGTAAAATAGTCTAAATTTAGCAAAACAAGTGCAATCAAAATAAATATATGTGGATTTTTTACCCTCTATATAATGAAAAAATTCTTTAATAAAAAATCAGGCGCAAACAACGTTCAGAAAACCACGGCAAGTGTATAACTGCTGCTAATTATAATCCTGTCGGCCATAAGCCAATAAAAGTTTCATGCCCCCCCCCCAAAAAAAATACTATGTACCACGGCACTAATACAAAATAACGTTGAAGGTAACCCAGTAAGAGGAAAACAAAAGATTCAATATCTAGACGCAGTCAACAAAGAGTAAATCTTAGGTGACATTTTTCTCCATGCTCGCATTTTGCAATATGTATGCTTCACATTTTCCCCCTTGCAACGCCAAATAATCAGCTAAAATTGAAAAGTACACACACTCAAACTATAGTCCCTTCGTTTTCATTTCCACACTAATTATCGGTATTCTCCACACCCACATTTCAAAGGTTTGCCATGCATTGTCCACTAAAACAACGCATAAATCTAATAATCATTAGATTACATCTTATCCTAATTTCTCAATTCCTTCATTTTTTAAAAACCAAGTTCTATTAGTCACAATAAATGAATTAGTTTCCAAACATGAACAATCTTTCTCCGTCCCCATCAAAATGTCCTTAACATCGTTTCAATGCATCTCATAAGTAAAACTCTGTTCATTCCCTGCTCTAACAATTCCTTATTGGTTCAGTGCAAACTATCACGAATCTATCAAAAATTACCAAACTTCTTACATAGGGTGCAACAAATAATGGTTCCCAAATGCAATGTTAACAACCCCCCTCGCAAATTTTCAATTCCCTCCTTTCTTATTAGCGCCTAAAAGTAGTATATGCAAATATTACTTTCCAATAAAAACTTGCATACATCTTTTTCCCTCCGTTCCTGTCTTTTGATATACTTAAAAGGTGTAAATACTTTCCAAGTTAGACTTCCTAAGTTTCTTTGCAATATACCAACGTAACTATAATAGTTATTATAATTAGTGCGGCTTAGCAGAATGAACATTATTATCTAAATTCCATTCGGTCTCCTCCTGATCTTCCAAAGAAAAAAAAATGTACAGAAATTCAGTTTTAGTTAGCTGCATTAGTTGTCAAAGATTATAATCTAATATTGTTTCAAAGAAACACATATATTTTTTTCAAGATGGGCAGGGTAATGCGTAAATAACACAATATTCTTCCTACCAAACAAGTAAGGCAATCCTACATTTTCCTGCTCCATACAATAAACAAAAAAACAAGTCCTGCTCCCAACAGAAATTCCAGCTACTATTATTTAAAATTTCCATCCCACCGTCACTATCTCATATAGCCAAAGTATATAAAATGCTCCACATCTTAGTCAAGAGCAATATTATTTTTAAAAGAACCCAAATTATGACATTAAAACTACCTTTTGTGTCTGCAGTACATCCAACTAATACAACACGTAGCCTAAAACATATTTTCACGCCATATTACTTAAAGAAATTCTTTCACGCCCTACCAAATCACATTAAAGTGAAAACAGTACTAAATATTAGCAATAAGTTTCTCTGTCTCTTTTCCACGTCTTTCTGCAATTCTATCTATTTTTTACAGAGTAGGCCTCAATTAATATTTTTGAGGTTCTGAAGCTAAGTAGTCAATATATCGCGTAAATTTTCTTTGTTATTTCATAGGCTTATCGACCATAATATTTTAATGTGTTCCATATTCATTATTAACGAACAGTTAAATGCATATATATACTATAGTGTAACACACAAGTGTCAAATACACCCCCGCCTCACAAAAAAGTATCGGTAGTGAAAAAATACTTAACTATAATAATACCTCAAGCGGGAAAAAGCATTAGTCTATGATATACAGACACAAATTTTGGGGGGGGAGCCTGAAGCCTGGGGGTCCAGAGCCTGGCTCTGTACATCATTGTAGGATCACATTTAAACAATTATAAACATTGAATCATTTTTTCAAATGTTACATCTACTATAAGTTCTTTCCATGCGTTCTTATCATGCAAACCAAGCGACAATTCAGTATTACTTAATTATTTTATATTCCCGGCATTTAATACACTTGTTACGGGTAAAATATAATACGTATATCTGCTTTAAAGATGCTCTTACAGAGTAATTCTCCAAAATAGTATCTGGCATAGTACGAAATCAGTTCCAAACAATGTCATACTCTAACTACATTCTATACTATGATCTCACTTTCCACAATGTAGTTAAGGAAAGAAGGCCACAATAATAGATGATCTTCTCACACAGTTTCAAATTCAAATATAAATCCAAAAATTTCACTTCTACTTCTTCTCATAAATCGTATATTGTTGCTTAAAAAACTGGCATTACTCCTGTCTTCAATTAATTTCCAGAGTAAGCACTAAAAAATTTAGGTGTATGTACAATAACCAGTAAGTCTTTCCAACAGTGGCGGCTCTTAAGGCCCCATTTTTAAAATCCTGTCTTTATTTAATTAAAAAACAAACAATAGGTGCTCCGTAAAACTACCGTTTTTTGGTCCCTCATATATAATACAGTACGCATTCCATCTCCTCATTGTTAAAATATGGAAAATCAAAACAGCTATAATAATAATAATAATAATAATAATAATAATAATAATAATAATAATAATAATAATAATAATAATAATAATAACAGAACTTCTTTCTTACTAAGCGGTTAACATACGTGTTTTTGGCATAACAAATTTCGGGCCAGTTCTAAGCAAAAGCTTACGTTTCACTTTAGGTCCACGTCTCGTATACCCTCAGTATTGAGCAATAGTTAACTACTGTAGTACATTAATTCTTACTAGTCATCAATGGTCTTCCAACATTATCTGTATTTCAGTTTTAATCACAAGTTCCAAAGTTAACCAAAACTAAAACAAAATATTTCAGTTCTCCTTATATTTACACTACGCAAATGCCTAATGGTACCTACGTTTCATATTGTTTTCCCACTCCCTCAAATAATATAATGAACAAAACGTCATTCCATATAAAGGTAAATACGTTATCTTAATTCTAGTATATTCAAGTGTAATGCGTTCTGTATTGCGCTAACAACGCAACTTAACTAAATTAATAAAAAAATAATAACTTACCTTTTCTTCTTCAAACTTCAGTTGTGAAACAGCATCTACCACAAACACACGAAAAATCAAGTATGAGTTTAACTTCCTTTTGCTCAAATCTTATATAGGGAAACGTAAAAGAAAAAAAAATACACGTGTGGCCGTCTTTTGTTCATTCAATCTACCTTAGAAAGAAACCCTACTGCAATAACCCACGGTCAAGTTCTGTTCCCACAGTAATACAAAAACGCTTCACCCAAAAGCATTTTTAACATTCTTTTGTTAACAAAAGTCAACTCAACAGTACAATACGGTAAATAATCACTTTTTTTTCAATACTTTTAAAAACATTCTCTTCCGAGTATCAATAGATATACCTGCACTCTCAGTTGGAGCTTGTTAGGATACACAAAAAGTTGGAAAATAAATCTTATTATGTTTCTTTTCTCTTTTCTTTCTTTTTAAATAGTAAAGGTTACGCGAATGAACCACAAACAATTTTTTTTGTACTTTGGAAAAAACTTTCTCCAGTTCAAGTCAAAAGGACACGGACATGATATATATTTTTCTTTACTATGTTCAATTCTTAACAACCTAAAAGTTACAATACAAATAGCTTCTTCTATTCAAACACGAGTATCTTTCATTTCACAAAATGTTTCATTCTCTCAAACTGAACTATTTCAGCCATCTCACATGCAGGTGTTACAAACCCAAGTCATTCTATATGTCTCCCTTAAGAACAAAGATACACAAAAACTGTATCTCCTTGCCTTTTCAAATCCGTGTGGTCTTTTCTTTAAAAATCACATAAATTTGGTCTACTGACATTAACTAAGATTCTTCTTCAGGTGAACAAAATGACTTAAACTCCTAGAAAATCAATACAATGCTTTGCAACGTCGTGTGTTTCCATTCAAACTCACGTCAAACAACAGTCTCAATTATTTCTCAAAGAAACAGGCGTTCTTAAAATTTCCAAATGTTTTCTCAAACAATAGCGCTCATTTCCGTTCTCGTCTTGTTACAACCAACCTCTAGGCAATCTAAAAAAAAAAGTCCCTAAACATATATCACATCTTCATGTCAAACGCTAACAATGTCCAAAATTTCTCGCTTCCAAGTCAAAAAAATAACAATATATCCTTCACCAGGTGTATGTCACAGATGTTCCAATACTTGGAATTTTAACTACATGTTTTCTCTCTCTGTCATGGCCAAAATACAATGTCTGTCAAACAATAATCTTCTAGGTATAAAATATTGTCTTCCGCTAATACACGTGTGCATGTTTCAACCACCCAGCACTAAATCCAAACTCTTACAAATCTCATAAATTTTCAATAATATGGTTCAAGAAATGTCAAATCAGCTCTAACCTCACCCCTTTCATCCACAAACAAAAAAAGTGTTCCCTTGTAATTCAAAAAAATCCCAAAACAGGGCATGTCACCCTCAATCGTTCACTTCCTCTTCGCGTCGGCAAAATATATTTGCTTTCTGTAAGCTTTTACGTAACATACAATAAAACCGTCTAGTTCACCAAACAAATCTTTCGCAATTCTCAAATAGATGGTAGCACTGTTCTTTTCTTCCTTTTATATAAAATATTTTAGTCAGCTAAAATATATTTGCGTTATACTTTATTTTTTTAGTTTATTATATAATATTAAAATCCATAGGAAAATTCGGTGGTTAAATAACACGTCAATTATGCTCAAACAAAAATTAAAAAAGTAAAGTGGTCACAAGTAAACAATTCGTCATCAGAAATAAATTTCCGACACGTATAGTGTGAGCTATTGCGAACACGTGCATTTCCTCCGAAAAAAAAAAAACTCCGGCATCACATGGTCAGTTCCGGTCTCAACGCGTTTGTGGGCGGTCTGTCCGGTTCGTGTGTCATCGGCGTGCGTCGCCAAACAACGTCAGCGGTAAGTAAATATTTTATTTATTTATTCAATAATTTTTAATTGGTACAACAACTTAAATTAATAATTACAAATTAGTTTCATTGTGCGGAACATTATGTATATGTAAATCATAAAAAAATCGTAATTAGGGGTTCATCTCATTGCGCGAAACATTATAGCATACGTAAGTAACAATTACATATGTAAGTCATATAAAAAATTAATTCATATTATCATTAATATCCCATACTCTTTTATAAGTTCAATTACATACATCGTACTCGTTCATGAGTTCAATTGCAAAATACTCATTGCGCTATTAGCGTAATTAGACTCTCATTGAAAATACTCATTACTTCAATTACCAAAAAACTGAGATATGTTCCCCTTACCTACTTAAGTAAATTAATATAACTAAAACGTGAACCTCATTTACCTCATACCAACGACTTCACTTTATAAACAATGTACTAAATATTACATCTAAACCAATTTGCTTCTATTTTTTAAAGATGTTTTATCAGTGTCTATTAGAATTATTTCCAAGTATCTTATGATTATTCACAAATAGCCTATAGACACATTATTTGAAGTGACAAGCACTTGTAGGCTGATTTTCTAAAAGCAAAAGAAAAAAGTATTTTTCATATAATAAAGAAATGACCACGTACTCACCTGAGTAGAAAAATGTGCTTCAAAATGGATAAAAGTTGGTTTTAAATATTCAAAACACAACAAAACGTCTTTTTAATGTTTTAAGCATGTTTTTAAACAATGGAGAAATCATGTTTTGAACATAAAACAATGTATTTTAAATCAATTTTAAGATTCGTGGTTCTAGTCACATAGTATAAGTATTTTTTCCTCACATAATGCTTCTTTGTTTTAATTGTATGTAAGTTATGGCAACAATTTGCTTTCGGATGTTGAAAAATGCAAGCACAATACAAGGAAAGATTAACAACTCCTTGTCCTTGTGTATCTGAAATAGATTTAAAGTCTCCGACCTCAAGATTTTAATGCTTTTGTAACTAGATGTTCAAATTAATCACTCCTTTGTGTATGATACAGAAATACATCGTGAAATTATTTATGTTGCTGACAAGAGCAGCAGTTAGAATATTAGTCTTTCGATATATCGTAATCTTATACTGCTAAAAAATTTACAGTAATCCATAACTGTTTCTTGTAATAATATTAAAACCACACGAGTTCTTGCCATTAGCTAACATTTCTTCTAGTTCTTCCATTATCTTTTATCTGGAATCCTTCGTTTCTTTGGCTTATATGGCATTAACATTGAACGCTAAGTTAAATATTCCAATTCATTACGTTAAGAAATTTACCTGAGTGGATGCACCAAAGCCAAGATCGAGTGACTCAATAGTGAAGTGTACAATTTCCGCGGTACAGGATCAACGGCTCGACTTAGAGCGTGAAAGCTAATCATTAAATTTCAAGTTTTCAGTTTTCACATTTCATATTCCTAATGTATGTGTGTTCAAATTTGAGAATTTACTATAAAAGTGGGTAGTAGAAATCTAAGGTTATCATCTCCAAGACTTTGAGTACTACAAAACAATAAATGTTCCATCTACACTTAGCTGTCCGGAAGATATGAAGAAAAGAAACATCAAATATTTCTCATTCTGGTGTACCACCCCTTCATAGAATGAAATATTGAAAGATTGGTCTAATTTTTGGTGACTAATTGAATACCACAAAGTTCAATCGTCTTAAAGCCGACTTAACATTAAGGAGGAAGAACCAACTGAGGATTTTGAGGAAAGGAGGCACGAAGATTAATTAAAGCAGTCCCCATCATTAAATATAAGACAATTTGAATGCTATGTAGTTTGATGGACTCATTCCGACAGACCTAGGTGTTAAGTAGATATGAAAGGAAAACTAACTGTCTTATTCCCTCTGAGACAAAAAGAAAGTACAGAGACAAAAATATTGCTCTTTTTAAAATGTTCCTTTTTTAAGTGATCTCAAAATTTGATCAGCAACAAATCCTAGCCACTCGAAAATGAATTCTAATACCTATGACATTACTCATAATTGTGTTGATAATACAAACTTACAATAATACGTTTGATGTTTTGAAGTGGTATGAAAGTATATTGTGACGAAGAAAGTCAGTTTATAAAATAACACAGTCGGTGGAGAAATTTGAATTCGTATTGATGATAGCGTTTTCAGCTGCTTGCGTTTCCCTTAGAAATGCGTTTCTAGCAGTACAGATGATCTTATAGGGCGTTTACACTTAGTCGATTTGCGTTCGATTCAGTTGAATTGACGTCACTTTCAACTTAATCGACCGTGTAAACAGGACTTCAACTTAATCGCTTGTTGATCGAAAGCGACTAATCGACTAGCAAATGAATTGAAAGACGTTCTATTTTCTGTGGTCGATTCTATTTTTTTCTGCTATAACACCGCAAATTGTACCAATTACTTTTTGCTTGGACATCTTTAAAATTGCCAGTCGATTTCGAATCGACCAGAGGAGAGCGAGTCGACAAGCAGCATTCAATTTCGGTTAAAACAATTGAACACATCCATCGATCTCATTCGGTCTAGTTGCTTCGATTTAGTCGCAAATGCAGCGAGTCGATTTAGCCGTGCGACTAAATCGACCAAGTGTAAACGCCCCATTAGTTGGAACAAGTTGTACCAATTAATTTTTATATCTTTTGAAGGATACTCTCGTTGTTGTTAATTTCTTTCTAGTTTCCAATATATGAACTTTAATAAATAAACCTAATTTCAAGTTGTTTTTTTTTCCTTCCTACATCGAATTCATAACGCATAAGAAACTTTGGTTTTTCTCACTTCCATTAAATTCTGAATGATTGAGAACTAAATCACTATTAATCAATGAGTTATAACACTGTTTATACACAGAATAACACACAGGTATACTTTGTGCATTTGACTGGAGTACGTTCACTAGTAAAAGAGCTCCACTAACAAACGTGCCACTTTCAGCAGCGGTATTGCAAAAAATATTTATAAGAATACTCTGTTACACTTCAAGAATATATATGTACTGTAATACATTGTTTTTATTGGTTGATAGGTTTGAAGTTGCACGTTCCAGTTGAGCACCCGCGACAATTTGAGACACGGACCGACCTACAGCTTACTGTAAAATCGAAATTATGTAAGTTCCCACAGGCAATTGAGACAGTCAGTCAATGTGTTATGTAAAAGTACAAGCGTAAATATGTTGGCGACTTATGGTTTCGTGTAAATTAACAAACAGGAAGGTGCCTGAGCTTAGATATTAGCACAAAATTTATGATAAAACTGAAGAACAGTAATATGACTACATGTAAGTTCCTTTTTGAAAGTCACTCTCCTCCGGGAGTTTCTAGAGACAGTGTTTTCTAAAGCATGTCATTTAACCTTCCAGGATTTAATACTTTGTTTTGAAACAAGAAAGATTTAAAAGTATATTTTAAAAACATGTGCCTAAAACAAAATTAATAAAATGCTCTTTTAAAACGGTTCAAACTAAAAGCATTTGTCAAAAGCTACTTTAAACATTTATTGAAAATGTCTTAATTACTCGTATATAACCTTGTAGTGAACTAATAAAATGCACTGTTTTTATCCTATCTGTTTAGAATTAGTTACCATTTTATTTACTATATCTGCAAATGTAACATTTTAATTATCCGCTATTTACTTCAGGGAAATTTTAATTAATCTTCAATTTTCGGGTCGAAATTAATACGGTGTGCCTTAATTATCAAATTAGATGTGTTTTTCACAACACAATAATCTTATATCAGGGGTATTGTGTAGTCTGATGGTAACAGTACGATATAGTTTGTGTGCTTTGTGAAGTCTCATATAAATTCACATATTTAGCAAATTAAAACATGACTATGTTGTGAGATTTCTTAAGTGGGAGTTTCATCTTTAAATAACGATGACCTGTTATTTATTCCAACCAAAGAGAGAAATTCCTTTACTTTGAATAATTTCAATGATAAATGAGATTGTTGCAAGAAAGGAACCAAACCCGACTATATAAAAAAGTACTTGCACACTTTGTAGTGAAAAGGCAGTATGTACTTCATCACATGGATCTTTACATGTGCCTTCAATTCTAGCTTTTCTTATTTCGTCCATCATCCATTTAAAAATTAGCCCGCCGTTTCTCAGTCTTCCTAGCAAAGCATTAATTCTAGGATGTAAAAGAGATCCCTTAGGCAGTCCAATACCTACAGCTAACATTCCTACGCTTTCTTTCATGATGTGAAATTCGTTATTACAACTCGAGCAAGCATGAAATTTGTAACCGTAATATTCAATGAAATCCTGAGTACCAGCAACTGCTATTCTTCGATATTTTATTAAGTTATCGATAAGCTCGTCAAAATTTCCTCTTACTTCGTATCTTTTAAACAACGACCATAGAATTCGATTTGAGGAGTCATTGAAAGCACTTTGGAAAATCCGCAAACCTTTCGGATTTAAGACAGAATCTGCGAGTTTTTGTAGAGTGTCGATATCAGGAAAATAATGCGGAGAGGTAAATAAACTTACTACCTGCCCTTGAAACAGTGATGCCATTATTAGACAATAATAAAGCCAGGAAAAAAATATGACTCTGAGCGAATTGCTTGTTGGTTCGACTGCAGAGCTCTGAACAAGAGCGACCTTCAGCACATTTAAAACAATTTTAGGAATATTTTGCTCTTCATCATTCAGCCGTTTACTGCATACATAAAATATTCTTAGTATGAAAATCATGACAAAAAATGTCACAGAAATCAAGTACCAGACAATATTGTCATAAAGTAACAACAGTGTCTGTGCTGGTGGTATTTCTTCGCCTTTTGGTACCATAATAGACATTCGTAGAACAACTGCATAGTCGCTACAGTCAATAACTTCGCAACGTTGAGGTGTCATTCCAATAGAGCAATGAGCTATGTCCACTTCTTCCCGAACAAGACTTCCCATTACTCCTGTCCATGATCCATTTAGAAGTTGATGACCATGTTGGAATAAGCCATACGTTTTAGCTGGTTTCATCGTATAATTTATATGTTCTTCTAGAGATTGAAGAATGGTTTCAAAGTAACCAGCAACTTTATCTTCACCATCATCACCTTCCCAAAAAGAAAATAACGGTGGAAAATTCCCATAAACATTCGCTCCATATATCGTAAATCCATGAAGATTTGATGTTTTTCTGGGTGAATACGCTGCAGTAAACATATGCTCAAGTATGCTTAATGTCTCTATTGTAGCACTTCTATGATAAAATGCATTTAAGAATGGATTATACGATGTCACGAAAATCTCTCTTTTCATGGATGCAATTGAGTGTGGATTTTGAGCTCTTTGAGAACAAATTGCTGTCGATAATACTGCAATTTTGACTATTTTTACTTTCCATAAATCACGTAATACCACCTTGGTGTTTTCTTGCCCAACACCTTCAGAAAGATATATGACTAGAAATTTGGCACGACGATTTATAAAATGAAATGTCTGAAACATGTTAATATATTCCAATATTTGAAAATCTCGCATGAACACTATAAACACATCGTCATCTCGTGATACAATTTTATTGTGAAGCTGAAATCCTATGTTTGTATTTATTATACGTAATGATACGTTCATTTTTATGGGAATTTGGTAAAGAAATAAGGATAATTCGTTGTCATTTTGTGCATAAAGAACGCTGACAAGTTGTGTGCTTGAAAATGATTTGGAAACCAAACCCAGAATTGAATTCAAAACCTCAACACAAAGTAAATTGCTGGTTACATCATACTTCACCATTAATGCGTTTCTTAATCCCACTGTTGTTGGTAACTTTCCATTTCCCAGGCACATAATTATTAATGTCCCGAATACAAACATTTGTAAGCCATACATTGTGGATCTTCACAGTTCTAATTCATGCTGTACAACCAAAGATTATCTTCAGTGTTTCTTTTAATCTGGAAGAAAGATGGAAATCTATCAGTAGCATTTATAATTATTCATATTAGGGAAAGGGATATAAGATCAGACACTTCATATTTCTTTTCAGAGGCTTATAGCAATATTTCCATCGTAAGAAGCTCATTTGGTGATATCAATAAAACGGACAAGTTACTCATTAGTCCCAATTTTGAAGTAGTTACTCGCATTGGTATCAATAAAAAGAGAACTGAGCACTACTCGTCTCGGCTGACCTCGGAGAAGGCCCGCCCTTTTGAAGTAACCACACCTCTATTCTCGAGCCGAATAACTACTCCGCGTTTGACATAAATAAAAATCAAAGACTCCTCTGTGATGCTAGTAACTTCTCCAAATTTCTGAAGCAAGCTAAATAGGTGACTCCGTGTGAAATATGGCAGAGTATATGATTGTTTTGCTACATGGAAAAACTTATAATCTGCTTAGAAATGTTGCAAATGGAGATTACAAAAAACATTATGGGTTCATGAAAGAAAATGTATAGTGGTTAGCACAACATTTTTTTAGGAGAATCAACCGAAAATCGGGGTGGTGCAGTACGTAATGACGAAAAGATGCAGGTTTTCTTGCGTTACGTGAGTGATCCGGGATTCCAAGTCGGAATGTCAGGGGATTCTGGTGTGGTGCAAAGTACTGTGTCTATGACTACTACAAATGTAATGGATGCGATTATTGCGAACCGGAAGAGTGCGTAATATGCAAACAGCAAAGGCAGAGTGTCAAGAACAATATACATTTCCGGATGCTATCGGAGCACTTGACTATACACCACTTGGCAATAAAAGAAAAAAAAACTAGTATTTTGGAGACGAATACGCTAATAGGAAGAGTTCCTTCGTGGCTAAGCGGTTAGCGTACATGCCTTTGGCATGGGAGACCCGCGTTCGATTCCCGGTGGGAGCTCATGTGGTTCGGATTCCACGTTAATCAGTGGGTCTCGTCTCATATAGCCTCGCTACTGAAAAGGACGTTAAACTCAAAATCAACTCAACTCAACATTGATAGGAAGGGTGTATTTTGTTTATGTCAAGGTGAAAGGGGACACGTATGGTGTGGAAAACGCAATCAGATGGACGTGCTTTATGACATGACTGGCTGGACTTTTTAAAAAAAAAAAAGGAAACAAAGGGGCTAGGTGTCTGATTTCGTTCTTAAAGCCAAACGATCTACAAAGACTTGGGCAATACGTGATATGCGCTTGTCGTGTTAATCTTCATATTGCTGGATTCGAATCAAAATCCATCAGCTCCAACAGGTTCGTTCCCATGGTTTCAGTGTTACTTTCTTGTTTCCCGTTTTCTTCTTTCTTTCTTCTTTTCTTTTTTCTTTCTTTCTTTCTTCTTTTCTTTTTTATCTTTCTTTCTTTCTTTCTTTCTTTTTTTTTGTTTTATTCTCGCTCGAATATTAAAGATTCTCTTTTGAATTTGTGTCTTAGTCGTAAATGTATTTGATATTTCGTTGTATTTCACTGTAATTGCCTTCTAAGCTTCGGCTTTCCTTCGTTTGCTTTCTGGTAACTTTCACTTTGAAAGTACCACTGGAAATTCTTTTATACTATCCACAAATGCACTTTAATTGAAATTTTCGATGCCACTTGTCCCTTCCATGGCGTTTAGAATACTGCGCCATAGGTTAATCACAACGAAATGACCGCCCGACAGATGGGAGAAATTAATAACTACTTTGCCCCACAAAAGTTTGGAACGGCTCCTAATCGGATTTTTGTCTTTTTACGAAATAAGCATATCATACTGAGTTAAGTGATAGTTTGGGTGTGGCTACACTATATGTAGTTCTCCAGATATAAGGTATACAAAAAATGTTTGATTGAATGAAATATATTGAATTTTTTGGATCAGGGAAGACAAAATTTTTAAACGGCCTTTGAATCCTTTTTTTTTTTTTTTTTTTTTTTTTTTACGGAATAAGCACACGATACTGAGTAAATTGTTAATTTCGATTTGGCTACACTTTATGTAGTTCCCAAAATATGGGACGTACAAGAAAATGTTTGATTGTATGAAATATATTGAATTTTTTGAATGAGGCCACAAAATTTTTGAACGGTCCCTAAATCGAGTTTTCATATTTTTTTACGGAATAAGCATGTCATACTGAGTAAATTGTTAATTTTCGTTTGGCTACACATTATGTAGTTCTCAAAATAAGGGGCGTACAAGAAAATGTTTGATTGTATGGAATACATTGAATTTTGTGAATCAGGGGCAGGGCCGTTTTTAACCTCCTAGCGCCCTAGGCACTTCAAATTCTTACGCCCCCTTATTTCCAGAGCATCCCCTCCTTCAGTTATTACTTTGTCAGTTTTGGTTCGGGAGGGATTTTCTTTTAATTCTCTTACTCTTTTCCCCTTCTTTGTTTTTGCTGTTTGGAGAGTATTTCCATTATCTACCACCTATCAGGTACGTAGCCAGGGGGAAGTCCGGGGGGTCCAGATTCCCCCTTCGAGACCAGAAATGAAAAAATTAAGGAAGGATGAAAAAAATGAAATGAAAAAAGAAGGATCGCGTTAAAAAAAATTAAAAATCAGGAAGCTTTTGGTTACTCTTCCTTATGAAGAGATTTGTATTACTTAAAATACATGGTGGCGAGGTGAGCGAGATATCCAGGAAGAGTCAGGGAATTTGAAATTTCTAGAAAAGTTACGGAATTCTCAGAATTTCTAGAAGAGTTACGGAATTCTCAGAATTTCTGCTACAAGTCAGGGGGATTTCAAGGGAGATTTCATGCTTCCGAAAGTATAGTACCGTTGTGTAACAACGTGGACATTTTTTATCATAAATTTTCGTCATCGCATCCTTGCAGTATGAAACATGTTATTTCAAAAACAATTTTCTACTGCTCGTTTAACCTGTCATTGGAACAGACAGTAGTTGACGGAATAATAAAAACAAAAATTTGTATGGAAAGAAAGTTATGTTAACATTTGATTCAACAGAGAAAGGAACGCAGATATTGTAAACTATTTTACAAGATATCATTGAGTATGTACTTTTTATAATAGTGAATATGTATTTTTTATAATAGTTGGGACCATAATGAAAGGAAAATTGTTATATTTGAACGAACAGAGGAAGGATGTAAATATTGTAAAAACTTTTTCAGCACTTTTATTATTATTATTATTATTATTATTATTATTATTATTATTATTATTATTATTATTATTATTATTTTACTCGAGATTTCTCATAGTTTGTTATTAAAATACTTACCAACATATCCTCATTTTATTGTCCTAACAAACCAATATATGTTGATAATAAAGTAGTTTAGATTGATCGAGCTCCTGGGCATTCAGAATTTCATGCCACGCCCCCCCTCCCCCGTTACAAAATCCTGGCTGAACGAACCAATATATGTTCCAGTAAAATAGTTTAGAATGATCGAACCCCTGTTGTGATGACCACAGTATTTCATGGTACGGACCCCCCTCCCCCCTTCACGAATTCCTGGCTACGTGCCTGCACTTATGAACCCATGCATGTACAGGAGATTGAAATTTATTTGGGCGCACTTTACATTGAACTCATCAAAAGTATATAACAATTGTTGTTTTCTTTTTTATTCTTTCATCATGTTGATGTTCAGTTTATCATATTGAGTGACAAGCTATTAGTTTATAATGGATGGAGGTTGCATTTATAGGTTTCTCGTAAATTATTATAATTAAAAAGTGCACAAGGAATCATTTCCACAGGCTCGGCTTTTGTCTGCTAATAGCAGGAAACACGTATTTTCACTAATATTAGTACAGTTAACAGTCTGTTTTCATCCCCCAGTTATCCTCCGACAACTATCCTTAAGTATTCTTATTTATCAACAATATAAATCTTTATTTTCAATTAACGAAGGTAAAATTATACGTAATACATTTACCTTAACTGCCGAGATCTAGTTTGTTTGTAACGAGGGAGCTCAACCGGAACGGAAGTGATGTTTTCTGCACCAGCGTATTTTATTTTTTTCTCTTTCGCCCTTCAATTTATGCGCCCCCAAATCTTTTGCGCCCTAGGCACGTGCCTAGCATGCCTAAGCGGAAAAGCGGCCCTGATCAGGGGCCACAAAACTTTTGAACGGTCCCTAAATCGAGTTTTTTTTTTTTTTTTTTTTTTTTTACGGAATAAGCACATCATTGTGAGTAAATTTTTAGTTTTGGCTTGGCTACACTATATGTAGTTCTCAAAATAAGGGGCGTCCAAGAAAATGTTTGATTGTATGAAATATATCGAATTTTTTGAATGAGGCCACAAAATTTTTGAACGGTCCCTAAATCGAGTTTTCATATTTTTTTACGGAATAAGCATGTCATACTGAGTAAATTGTTAATTTTCGTTTGGCTACACATTATGTAGTTCTCAAAATAAGGGGCGTACAAGAAAATGTTTGATTGTATGGAATACATTGAATTTTGTGAATCAGGGGCAGGGCCGTTTTTAACCTCCTAGCGCCCTAGGCACTTCAAATTCTTACGCCCCCTTATTTCCAGAGCATCCCCTCCTTCAGTTATTACTTTGTCAGTTTTGGTTCGGGAGGGATTTTCTTTTAATTCTCTTACTCTTTTCCCCTTCTTTGTTTTTGCTGTTTGGAGAGTATTTCCATTATCTACCACCTATCAGGTACGTAGCCAGGGGGAAGTCCGGGGGGTCCAGATTCCCCCTTCGAGACCAGAAATGAAAAAATTAAGGAAGGATGAAAAAAATGAAATGAAAAAAGAAGGATCGCGTTAAAAAAAATTAAAAATCAGGAAGCTTTTGGTTACTCTTCCTTATGAAGAGATTTGTATTACTTAAAATACATGGTGGCGAGGTGAGCGAGATATCCAGGAAGAGTCAGGGAATTTGAAATTTCTAGAAAAGTTACGGAATTCTCAGAATTTCTAGAAGAGTTACGGAATTCTCAGAATTTCTGCTACAAGTCAGGGGGATTTCAAGGGAGATTTCATGCTTCCGAAAGTATAGTACCGTTGTGTAACAACGTGGACATTTTTTATCATAAATTTTCGTCATCGCATCCTTGCAGTATGAAACATGTTATTTCAAAAACAATTTTCTACTGCTCGTTTAACCTGTCATTGGAACAGACAGTAGTTGACGGAATAATAAAAACAAAAATTTGTATGGAAAGAAAGTTATGTTAACATTTGATTCAACAGAGAAAGGAACGCAGATATTGTAAACTATTTTACAAGATATCATTGAGTATGTACTTTTTATAATAGTGAATATGTATTTTTTATAATAGTTGGGACCATAATGAAAGGAAAATTGTTATATTTGAACGAACAGAGGAAGGATGTAAATATTGTAAAAACTTTTTCAGCACTTTTATTATTATTATTATTATTATTATTATTATTATTATTATTATTATTATTATTATTATTATTATTATTATTATTATTATTTTACTCGAGATTTCTCATAGTTTGTTATTAAAATACTTACCAACATATCCTCATTTTATTGTCCTAACAAACCAATATATGTTGATAATAAAGTAGTTTAGATTGATCGAGCTCCTGGGCATTCAGAATTTCATGCCACGCCCCCCCTCCCCCGTTACAAAATCCTGGCTGAACGAACCAATATATGTTCCAGTAAAATAGTTTAGAATGATCGAACCCCTGTTGTGATGACCACAGTATTTCATGGTACGGACCCCCCTCCCCCCTTCACGAATTCCTGGCTACGTGCCTGCACTTATGAACCCATGCATGTACAGGAGATTGAAATTTATTTGGGCGCACTTTACATTGAACTCATCAAAAGTATATAACAATTGTTGTTTTCTTTTTTATTCTTTCATCATGTTGATGTTCAGTTTATCATATTGAGTGACAAGCTATTAGTTTATAATGGATGGAGGTTGCATTTATAGGTTTCTCGTAAATTATTATAATTAAAAAGTGCACAAGGAATCATTTCCACAGGCTCGGCTTTTGTCTGCTAATAGCAGGAAACACGTATTTTCACTAATATTAGTACAGTTAACAGTCTGTTTTCATCCCCCAGTTATCCTCCGACAACTATCCTTAAGTATTCTTATTTATCAACAATATAAATCTTTATTTTCAATTAACGAAGGTAAAATTATACGTATTACATTTACCTTAACTGCCGAGATCTAGTTTGTTTGTAACGAGGGAGCTCAACCGGAACGGAAGTGATGTTTTCTGCACCAGCGTATTTTATTTTTTTCTCTTTCGCCCTTCAATTTATGCGCCCCCAAATCTTTTGCGCCCTAGGCACGTGCCTAGCATGCCTAAGCGGAAAAGCGGCCCTGATCAGGGGCCACAAAACTTGAACGGTCCCTAAATCGAGTTTTTTTTTTTTTTTTTTTTTTTTTTTTTTTTTTTTTTTTACGGAATAAGCACATCATTGTGAGTAAATTTTTAGTTTTGGCTTGGCTACACTATATGTAGTTCTCAAAATAAGGGGCGTCCAAGAAAATGTTTGATTGTATGAAATATATCGAATTTTTTGGATGAGGGGCCTCAAAATTTTTGATTGGTTCTTAAATCCAGTTTTCGTATTTTTTTACGGAATAAGCAAATCATACTGAGTAAATTGTTAGTTTTGGCTTCACTACACTATATGTAATTCTCGAGATATAAGGCCAGAAGAAAATTATATTGAATCTTTTGATCCAAAAATAAAGTTAGAGGCAGTGTATGTAGAAATCCTTGCACATATATATAATGCTAAAACAAGTAATGACACTGATCATGTAAAGTTTTTAAGCAGTTAACAACTCATATATTCCTCTATCGAGTAAAAGCAGTGTTGTAATATAGATCTGGAGTTCTTTCTGGATTAAGCAATAGAGTTCTGAGTCTTTATATCTTTAGGAAGTTTATTGTAAAAAATGATTACCCACGTATTTACACCCTTTTTCATATAATACAGTTCTGTGTTCTACAATAGAAAAGTTTTGTTTGTCTCTAGTATCATGATTATGTTGTTCTTCTACTTGTGTAAGGACACTCTGTAGGTATCTCTTTACAAATATCAATAAATTTAAGATATACAAACAAGGCACTGGAAGTGTGCTAAGTTTCTTAAATATTGGTTCGCAGTGATCTTTTGATTTAACAGTTGTTATCATCCTCAATATTTGTTTTTGTACTGTAAAAATTAGCCACTTGGACTTTGTATTTCCCAAAATATAATGCTATATGTTAAATTCGACTGGAATAACCCAAAGTAAGTTGTTTTTAAAGTAGAATATTTTAACTTGTTTAAAGTATTTTAATTGGAAAATAAATCAGATTTATTAAGATTATAATGTGGTACGAGAGTTTGATCTTAATTGCTCATTTGTTTTCTCCTGTTGCAGAAAGAACATGACGGCTGAACTGGCATTGTGCACGAAGGAACAACAGAACATAATGACCCGATTTATTTGGTCTGAAGGTTTCAGAGACTGCAATTCATCGGAGACATTCAACACAACTCGGGACAAGTGCTTTAAAGGACAGAAAAGTGTACGAGTGGATAGAAAAAGTGGCCGAACAAGCGTGGCACACGAAGTAGCAGGACGTGCGTCAACCTCCATCACTTCTTTGACTGTTTCAACAATTAAGGCGACGAAGTTTTGAGCAGAATCGTTACAGAAGTTGTGAATCTCTGATCATGAGTCAGAGTCCAAAGAGAAAGTATGGAGTGGAAATACTCAGGATCACTAATGAAAAAGAAAAATAATAAAGATTCAAAATACCGCGGGAAAGATTATGTTTGGGACCGAAAAGGACCTATAATGAAAGACCACCCGGAAAGGAGGCGCAAAGTTAATAATACAAGATAAAGTTATTTGCTTGCCAACAATCTGTAGCCAGTAATTCGCAGGTAACGGTGATATATATATATATATATATATATATATATATATATATATATATATATATATATATATATATATATATATTGTCGAAGACAGTATTTTTGTCGTAATGCTCACTATCCTTTGTCCTTTGTTCTTCCTTGGTGCACACTGCCAGCGAAGTGTGCATATTCTCTTTGGAATAGAGTTAAGAAAATGGAGTAAAGATCAAACTTTTGTAGCATTACTAATAGTGTAACCTTATAACATACAAGGCAGAAAACAGTCCGCATAATCTACAGAGAGAGATTGACTGATATTTTTTGTTATAAGAAGACGTTCTTAACGTTATGCTAAAGCAATAACAGTAAAGGTATGATTTGTTTTACAAAAAAACTTTTCTGTATGTAAAAGAAAATGTCTAAACGTTTATGAGGGTGTTAGCCTAATACTTCAGTTAGGTTTGATGTTAAGCAGATTTTCTTTCATGTAAAGAAATGGACACTAAAGACTACTAAACAAATAGTTGAATTTCACAGTTATATCACCAGATGATGTATGTTTTGAATTGGATGTAGTTTGTGAGAAATATTATATTATTTTTCCTGACTTGACACTTGGTAAAGAACAGGTATAGTCTGTATCGGAAAGTATGACAATAAGTAATTTCCTTTCTAATTGATAAAAATGTTTGTTTATTTTTTTTCAAGGAACAAACAAAAAAAGTTCCTCAAGATTCTACTAAAATTCGACTTTGGGAAAATTAATTAGGATACTTCCGAAATAATTGTTAATTTTTGACATAATTTGTACTCCTTAAGCTTTCTCAATTATCAGCACTGCTTAGAATTGGAATTAAAATTGAATGCATTCCTAGTAGAAACATAATATGTTCCGAAATAGGATTTCTTAACTTTCTGGTTATTGTGAAAGGTAGCTTGCGTTTCGTTTAAGACTTAACTCTAACCGATTTTCATGATGCATAATATATGCTTTCTCTTAGGCTTTTCAACAGTCTGTCGCTTAAGAATAAATCAGTCAAAAGGAATCAGTGAGTGTGCATCACCAAGAGAAAGTATTGAAATGTATCTTTCCCGCTAGTTATTACATTAATATGGAGCACAGCGTCTGAGCCTTTCCAGGATGGTTATTTATGTATTATTTTTGGTTGAGCACAATTCACCTTCAACTTTAAGGAAATGTTTGAGGGCGAGTTCGTTTTAAAAAAAAATAAATAAATAAAAATGGAACTTTCGTAAAAATCATGTAAGTGCCCTTGGATAACTAGGAACTATTTTCTACCTTACATTGAAACTGATGATATTTAAATGTTATCATTTCTTATATATATATATATATATATATATATATATATATATATATATATATATATATATATATATATATATATATATATATATATATATATATACAGTGGCGGCGTAAGGCAAACTGGGGCCCAGGGCCAGTGAAGTTGATCGGGGCCCCTTTTCGAACAATCGTGATTTATACACTTCTATTTTTGACATTCATTTACATAATCATTTTTTCTGTTTACTCCTCCCCCTTTTCCATTGCTGTGTGTGTTTAGATCATTTTAATCTGATATATATTAAACAAATGGGGTGACATTCAGCGTCCCTGTCTATTTTTTTAATACTTAGAACCGCCTTCAGGCTGGTATCTAAAAATAAAACTGGAGCAGGACTATCATTGCATATTGTTTTCTTTTTCTATTCATTTTTAAACAAAGGACACGATAGGAAAAATATTAGGGATACAAGTGTAACGGAAACTACAACCCGCAACAGAAATAATATAATCTTAAGAACAAACAAAACTTAACAATCAAGAATCCAGAATTTATCCTACACCAATACTCGTACTATCCTAGTATCAACGCGTACTGTAATTAGATGGAATAGTGGAGGGATTGCTCCTAATAATACATTTGAGAAAAATTTACCTACAAAATGTAACAATGAGCTGAAAAAATTGCAAATAATAAAACCGATGCGATTTCTAAATGTAAGCTCTATGTTTTCTAGAATTCTTTGTTCGGTTCTCGCCTTTGGTATGTCTCCTGTGAAATTTCTCATGAGTTAGTTTATTCATAGTTTCTTCCTGTCTGATTTTGCGCTATATGGGTTTTATTTGATTAGATTTTTCTTCTACAATTAGCCCCATTCACTTTAACATTAGGTTCCTCTCCAGTGATCATACACAATGCTTAACTTTTTTTTTTTTTTTTTTTTTTTTACACCGAACTATCAGTAAATAATGGCTAGAATAGATTTCTCTCCTTTGTGTCATCTTCATTTATCTTTCACCAGGTTTCTCTCCAGTGATAATGTACGATCTATTTAGTCCCACTACTTTAGCCGAAGTATCAATGAATAGTTAAGCCCTAGAATATTTCTCTCCTCCTTGTCTATTTTACTATTGTTTCCAGATTTCACATTTGTTTTATGATTATATTATTTTGTATTTAGTAATTCAGTCCTGTTTATATTCTATCACTTATGACTATTTCCATTACCTCTTACTAACACAGTATTAGAATATATTATAACAGAAAATCCTGAATGTATTGACAGGCCCGCAACTAGGGTTTCTGTCACCCGGGGCAAACACACAATTCGGCGCCCCCCCCAGGTTTAGTCGGAAAGTATCACTTACTTATGGATTGCAACTGTAAATAACATTCTTAATGAAACCAGTTATATCGATTTTTAAGTACTTTAATCAAACTTACTTTAACCACAAGAATATATTACATTCGTTATGTGCTCACAAGTTTTAAGAATAATTTTGTACATAAATTTTGTTTTAATGTTGTATGAAGAAATCAAAACAAAATGAACTAGAAAATATCTGCCACATTATACAGTTATTAATTGAAATAACACATTTAGTTTTAATAACCCGAAGAATAATTATGAACATACGCTTTCATATTAAAATAAGAAACTAATACAAAATAAACTAGAAAATTTCTAGTACATCATAAAGTTATAATTGAAATAACATTTAGTTCTAATAAACCCAAAAATAATTTTGTACATAAGCTTTCATTTAAAAATATAAAAACAATACAAAATAAACTTGAAAATATCTGGTATATTATAAATAGAGCAACCCAAAAGCATAAAAAGCATAATAGCAATTTAGACATATGGTTGGTACCTTGAACATGGGTGTGGTTGTCTAAGGGTCCAGAAGAAGCTAATTTTAAAGAATAATAAAGCATAATTTTAGAAAATAAAGCATAATTTAAAATATATAGCATAATTCTTGGAAATTCTATTTAACTGCAAGTTTAACATATACTATATTAATATTTTTTTAAAAAATATTTATACTGCAAAATCATTGAGAACATAACAATGCAACAATGAAAAGCTTATTTTTATTTCTGTAAATTTTTCGGTGTAATCCTTTGATGTGGAGAAAAGAAGAAAACTTTCCATCAACAATGAAGCACAAAAGAACTCCACACTATATTGTTATGTGTACCTCTCGAACATGAGCACTTTCTGTACTTTTTGTGCACCTTTCTGTATATATGCACCTCTAAGGTGCACATAAGTGATAGAAAAAACTGATTCGAGCAAAGCATATCTCTTTACAGTGCATTAACTAGAAAGTTCATTAAATATGAAAGAAATTGCTTCATAAAATATTAATAAATAGATCAAGATATTTAGATTATTTAATGTATAGTAAATATTATACATTATACACGATTAATGTAAAACAATGATTGAAATTAACAATAAAGCATAATAAAGCATAAGTTGGACTGATAGATAACAATTCAAAATGCCTCGAAAAGCTCTCAAGCAAAACTAATAGATAAAACATCATATCACTCGCAAAATCCCTTGGTAGGCGTACAAGAAACAATGAAATACACCGAGGCGTGTAACTTATCTTTTCCGCCACAAAACTGCCCTCTAGCTTAAAAACATTACAGCAATTACGTAACATTACAGGGGCGCGTCTGAGCTAAACTCTTCAGCCACCAGCAAGCAACAAAAATCGGTAACTTTTCGCCCCCGCCCCTATTGATAACAGCGTTTTAAACTTCAGAGCTGTTCTCAATGGAATTATAGAGCTTCTTCGTGGCTAAGCGGTTAGCGTACGCGCCTTTGGCGTGGGAGACCCGGGTTCGATTCCTGGCGGGAGCTCATGTGGTTCGGATTCCACGTTAATCAGTAGGTCCACGTCTCATATAGCCTTGCTGCTGAAAGGGACGTTAAACTTAAAATCAACTCAACTCAATGGAATTATACAGACCAACAGCTCCTTGTGGTAGGAAAAGGAAAGGGGGGCGGATTCTCTGTGGTCGCCCAAGGGAACAAATGCATGCAATATTAAGTTTTTAATGTATGACATTACACCTATTTAGATGAGACTCTCTCTCTCTCTCTCTCTCTAAAAGAGGTCCCATGGAAAAGGCCAAGTAAACTTTTGATTTCTTTTAACCTCTAGAATAAGTTTCTCAAGGGAAAGGGTGCGATTTTTAAAACAATTGATATACTATCTTCTTTCTGGCGCCCCCTTCAACCACGCGCCCGGGGCACGTGCCCCCTCTGCCCCCCCTTAGTTGCGGCCCTGTGTATTGAATAATTAGGGATATATTATAGATTAAATATGTAAGCACAGAATTCTACTACGGGTTATACCATCCTACTTTTCATTACCAGCTATCACCAGTCAATTGACAGATCTTAACTGCTTTTTATTACTCTTTTGGTACTTTTGTATTTTATTGCCTTTACTTGAAAGATGAAACTACTTTCGACAGTAGTTCCACTACCATATTAACCTGTCTTCCACCAACATTCAGAATGATACCTTCCTTGCTTTGGTAGCAGCGATAGTCTCAACTTCATTATCAAACTCCAAAGTGGACGCTAGTTCATTTTCGATAGAAAGAATATCCAGATTCGTGAATCTTTCTTGACTCATTGTAGAGCGCAAGTATAATTTTATCAATTTCATTTTGCTGAAGGACCTTTCACACGATGCGACAGACACATGCAGTGTTATCGAAATCTGGAGAGCGGTTGGCAAACTTTAGTAAATTTCAAGCTCCATTGAAGATACATATTTCAGGATGCCTTGTGGGGAAAAGTCAAGCTGTTCTTTAGCTTTCTGAGCACACCTTAGTGAACGGATTATATTCTTGCAATCCTGAAATAATTCTAAGCCATCCAGGTCATTCGGGTAGAACAAAGCCAAATCAGAGCAACATGCTTTTAGCCTGTCCTCGCTCTCATCATCTAACTGCTGCACAAACTTGGCCATAGAACACAGGAATCCAAATCTGTCGTTCAGGTCATGCATCTGAGTAAAATGATCATACACTTGTCTCCTCATCTCATCTAGAATTTCATTGATAGAGCGCTTCACTTTGGCCTGTGCAGTCTCATTCTTTGCTTCTCCAGGCATGCATCTCTTTCTCCTGTGTGTATCCACAGTTATGTTCCATGCCTTGCAACTTTCTTTAGCTGTAAATATGATTTCCTTGCCCAGCTCAGTCCCCAGGTATCAATGGTGTCAACCAGGCTCTGTAGCTGAATAATGTTTGATTGAAACTCACATCCTCAGATTGAAGGAATTTTTGGATCCGATCAACATATAAGAGGCTGCAGACCAGAAATACACATTAAAGCGATGAAGTTAAATGACTGGATGCTTGCTAAAAGAAGACCAGTATCTCCTCTAGCATCAAGTGTTTCAGTCCAAGTGTCACGCAGATCTTCCAACAGATTAATTACTTCATCCAATTGACTAGAAAGTGCCTTCAAAGCTTCTATTTTTGAACTCCGTCTAGTGTCAGTTTTACGTTTCAGACCAATCTTTACGTGATTTTGCAGCACATTCCATCGGTGACTAGATCTAGAGAAGAAGACGAAAAACGTTCCATTGCTCCAAACAAAGTGTTCGTCAGAACGTTAACGTGCGCAGCATGTAAGCCACAATGTTCAATGAATTATTGTTACAAGGAACGAAAATGACCAAAAGACTTATATTCCGTATCAAAGTTTGAACTCCAGAATATTGCCCGGTGATTATAGGTTGATTTTATCACAAGATTGGCCTCTGCAATCATAATATCAAGCCTATCACGTTGTAGTTACTTCAGTATTTCAGCATAAATGCTCTCAGCAGTTTTTCCTTTGACAGAGATAAAATCAATAAATGCTTCCCGAACTTGAACAGAATCACGTTGTATGTCAACAAATCGAAAGATTTGTGGCAACTGTTCCACATGAGAACAATCAGGAATTGAATTAAATATAATGCTGAAGTATTTTGAATATTTGAACACTTGTTTTCTTATTGAACATTTTCTTCATTCTAAATTTGTGGACTGAAATGTAAATTCATATACCAAAAAACAAGAGCAGAAATGGGGAAACCAGTTAAGCAAAAGGGTTTTGCTCGCTGAAAATTTGACTTGTAAAGGACAAAAGAAAAAGACAGAAGAAAATTAACTGAATCTGCGACTATAGCGTCTGCACCAAAGAGCTTTCAGTTAGCAACAGAATGCTAGTACCGTAATAAAGCATTACGTTCATCCCTTCTTTCTGAACTAATATGTGAACAAATAAATAAACAGTGATGTTTTAGGAAGCAGGCTAGCAGATGGGGCCCCATTACTTGCATCATAAGACCTTAGAATGTAAACAACCCAATATACTTTGACTTTCTTTTATTATATTTTAATCTACACAGCTTTTTCCTTTAAATTTCTCTGAGGTTAATGAACAAAGTGAAACTTTTATTTTATTCATACGTATTTTAATCCACATACATTTTTTTCCTTTAAATTTCTTTGGGGCCCCAAGAGAGTAAAACTTTTATTTTATTTATTTTTCACCTACATTCAACTTTTGTCTTTGATTTTCTTGGGGTCCCAAGAAAGTGAAACGTTTACTTTATTTTTCACCTATATTCAGAGCTTTTTCCTTTAAATTTCTTTGGGAGCCTCCAAGATAATGCAACTTTTATTTTACTTATTTTTAATATGCATTCAGTTTTTTCTTTAAATTTCTTTCGGGTCTCCGAGAGAGTAGGGTCTAAGATTATAGCTTGTATAGCTTATACTGAAATCCGGCACTAATTAGCTTTATTAGACAGATATTTCTGTTGTTTCATCCGTTAGTTGGTGTAATATTGATCGACAATTAATTGCGTTTCCTTTTAGGAAAGGTGTGGTTTATAAACCTTGACAGCCGTTGTACGGCTCATGCTAACAAAGTTCCTTATTAATTATCTTTTACCTACCGTCGGGGGCCCCCAGAAAGTGGGGCCCGGGGCGATGGCACCGCTCGCCCCGCTCTTACGCCGCTACTGTATATATATATATATATATATATATATATATATATATATATATATATATATATATATATATATATATATACAAATTATTCTTACTTTTAATGGCGCGGTACATCAAGTAACGATATTGTGTAGTTAATCTTCTGTATGCACTACCAAAGAATTCTGAAAAATTATTTTGGGATTTAGCTATAACATTAAAAATATTTTTTTATAGACTTATTTATTTCAGAATGTAATTCGTAGGTTAAAAGTTAGTACGATAATATGCTTTTAGAACTACAATATTTTACATTATACACCGGTATGGTTAGTTTTTTAGTTAGTTGTTTAAAGCAAACACTAATAACTAAACTCAATTTATAGTAAACTCCTGAAATGCACATTCTTAGCACCGGGAATAACCGGTTTATGGAAAATATTTGAGTCTTCTTCCCCCTTAGGTACGTATTTCGATGAACATGTAATGATAAAAACACAGAAGGTACTCTACTTTTGGTATAACTTTTGGATTAAGCTCCACAAGTGGCGAACGAAAATTACAAAATTTACGAGGAAATTGAAGGAATTATACGAAATTTGAGCATCAGACAAACAAGACAGGTCAAAAGGTCATCAAAATCATCAGTTTACGGTTATTAGAGTCCAGAAGGTATAACGTCGTTGGGTTTCCGCCTTTGGACCTGCTCGTCACTGGGGGTGTAGCAAAAGGATAGCCAGTCAAAAACTTTCAGATTTGCCTAACTTACTCATCGCGAGGGTGGTGATTGGCCATCCTCGTACTACACCCTCAGTGACGAGCAGATCGAAGCGTGGGAAGGCAACGACGTTATAGACTACCTTCTAGACTTTAATTATGGATAAAAATGAAATTTAATCTTAGACTAGAGAAGAGTGGGGCAAAAATACACACAGTTTTTGAATGCTCAAATCTCCGTCTTAAAGAGAAACAAAAGTTTGTAATTTTCATGTGACAATCTTCAAACATTCTTCTTTTAGAGTTAACAGGCACGTAGCCAAGGGGGGTCCGGGGGGTCCTGATCCCCCCTTCGGATAAAACAGAAAGAAACGATAAAAAGAAGAATCAGCGTTGAAAATAGATGCTACAACAAAGCTCTGATAACTGCACATTACCCTGTGCCTTTCACCTCCTGACGAGGTGTTAAATATAATGGCATGGAAAGGAAAAAGGAGGTTGGTATTGGAAATATTTGTTAGAGACAGAATGAGAAAGTTATTGACGTGTGATTTACTGTCGGTTTCAAATTACAAGTTAAATAAGCAGTAGCCAATGAGATGCGAACTAGAGCACAGTGTTGTCGGCATGTGCTTTCCTCATTGTTTCCTCTTCACTCCGGCCTTACGAGGAACGCATTAGCGGAATTACTTGCAATACATGGCGGCGAATGAACGGGATATCCTGAATAATTTGGGGAATTTGAAATTTCTAAAAAAGTTACGTAATTCTCAGCATTCCTGCTACTAGTCAGGGAAATTTCAAGATTTCGAAAACATAATGCCATTCTGCAATAGTATGGACATCTATCTTTTTTTTTTTTTTTTTTTTGCCATCGCTTCCCTGCAGTATCAAACATGCTATTTCAGAAAAAAGTTTTTTACTGATCCTTTAACTTGTCATTTGGAACAGGCAGTAGTTGGCGGAATAATAAAAACAAAATATTATGAAGAAAGAAAGTTCTGTTAACATTTGATCAACTGAGAAGGGAACACAGATATTGTAAAATATTTTACAAGACATGTACTTTTTATAACGTCGAGGTCATAATGAAAGGAAAATTGTTATATTTGAATAAACAGATGAAGGAACGTAGATATTGTACAATCTTTTTCAATATTACTTTTATGTTCTTTTACTCGAGATTTCTTCATAGTTTATTAAAATACGTACTAACATATTTTCATTTTAATGCCCTAACAAACCAATTATGTTGCCAGTAAAATAGTTTAGAATGATCGAGCCTTTTGTATGATAAACACAGTATCTCATGTCACGTGTCCCCCCCCCCGTTACGAAATCCGGACTAAAAGAACCAATATATATTGCCAGTAAAATGTTTTAGAATGATCGAGCCCCTGGTGATTTTAATGTCACGGACCTACCCCATTACGAAATCCTGGCTACGTGCCTAGATTTAGTATGTTTCCAATTAATAATTTCGAGATTCTGGCTTCAATAAACGATTATTTAATCATTGACAAAATCGCACTTTTGTCCCACCAGTGAGGTAATAGTTCTCATGAGAAGGACTAAGAGCATGGAACAGTAAAAATAAACAACAGTAATGTTGTAAATGTGTATTAACATTACATTAAATACCAGGTACGTAGCCAGAATTTCGTAATGGGGGGTCCGTGACATGAAATACTGTGGTTATCACACCAGGGGCTCGATCAATCTAAACTTTTTACTGGCAAGATATACAGGGTGGCCCAAAAGTAGGTATACAGACTGCATCAATCAAGTATGACATTTTAATTGGTAAAGATAATGATTTTATTTGCTTTGGTTTGTTCCGAGCTTAAGGTGTAAGTGAAAATAAATTAAGAACAGATAAGATAGAAACTAAGACCCCATTGCCACGTTACATGAATCTTGTAGCTGTCATAAAAAAAAATCTTGAAACCCTATCATATTTCACCATGTAAACATTGTCTTGAAAGGGACATGCAGCATTTTTTCCCATCTTGCAAGGAGTTGAACCATGTGCAACTTTCTGGGACGTCTTGCTTGCTACCTGCTATAGCCCTCCTGCTGATAAAGGAAAAAAAAAAACAGTTTCGTCGCTTCCGAAACAACGGATTCTTTTGCACAGGTAGGGGAAAGTGCACCAAAATACACGTTTTTAATGAGAAGGTTCACTATTTGTCCACTAGAGTGCAGTACTGCATGGTTGGAGGTACCTTTCTTGTTTTCAGGAAGTTGTAACATGTAAACAGTAAATAGAAAGATTGGGTTGCAAGTTTTTTTTAAAGACAGCTACAAGATCTATGTAAAATGGAAACGTGGTCTAAGTCAATACCTGTATGGATAACAATAAGTAAATGATATAAAATGTCATGACCGATCAGTACGGGACTGTATACCTACTTTTGGGCCAATCTGTATTGGTTTGTTAGGATAATATTCTATAATATCCACATTCTTTCCTCTGTTCAAATATAACAATTTTCCTTTCATTATCACCTCAACTATTATAAAAAGTACATATCCACTATTATAAAAAGTATATATCCAATAATGTAAAATCTATTACAATATATGCGTTCCTTTTCCTGTTGAATCAAATATTAACAAAACTTTCTTTCTACATAACTTTTGTTTTTATTCCGTCAACTATAGTATGTTCCAAATGACATGTTAAAGGAGCAGTAGAAAACTGTTTCCGAAATAACATTTTTTATACTGTAAAAAAGTGATGACGAAAAATTGATAAAAAAAAATGTCCACACTATCACAGAACGACACTATGTTTTCGAAAACTTGAAATGTCCCTGACGTTTGTTTTTTCTTGGCATGCTTCCCGCCTAAAGAGTGGATCTGTCTGCAACGAATTGTTGCCATGCCACGATTAAGTTGGCAGTTACAATCGCTAGGAAACACAGCAAAACGCGACACCACTCACAAATCACTGTAATACATTTGTTCGTGGGTAGCAACTGTGCACTTCAAATACCCGCCAAATAGCAATCACCTCATTTGATAGGCTGGCTGACAACTAACATCCTCTACACGACAAACCAAATAACACGTCCATTGGATTAAAACGTTCACGTGAGTTGAATTGATTTTGAGTTTAACGTCCCTTTCAGCAGCGAGGCTATACAAGATGGGACCTACTGATTAACGCGGAATCCGAACCACATGAGCTCCCGCCGGGAGTCGAACCCAGGTCTCCCACGCCAACGTTCACGTGAGTGCTAGCAGAAAATACTTTAAAAGTCAACAATGTGCACTGGCGGGAAGTATGCCAAGATAAAACAAACGTACTCTAGTAACAGAAATTCTGAGAATTCTGTAACTTTTCCAGAAATTTCAAATTCCCTGACTTTTCCAGGATATTCCGTTCATTCGCCACTATGTATTGCAAGTAATTCGGCTAATGTGTTCCTAGTAAGGCTGGAATGGAGTGGAAACAATGAGAAGGGCACATATCGACAACGCTGTGCTCAAGTGTGTGATGGGCACATATCATTGGTAGAATATTGCTTATAAAACTTGAGTTTCGAAATGACAGTAAAACACACGTCAATAACTTTCTTATTTTGTCTAACAAATATTTTTCTCGTGTCCATTTTGTTTTATCCTTCCTTATTATTTTTTTCATTTCTGGTTCCGAAGGGGAAGGGTCCGGACCTCCTCCCACTTGGCTACGTGCCTGCGTATCATATAAGTTCAACCGAACTCATCCAATCTAGATCAAATTTCATATGATGCTGGAACTTGAACTACTGTATGAACTTGTGAAATATCATAGTGTGCAGACTTTTGGGTCCTGAGTTATATGTAAAATTAAAATGAAATGAAGGATTATTTAATTATGACTATGCACAAGTTTTGCTAGTGAAAAGTTCAAATTCAATTAAAAAATAAGTTTCAAACCTGAGTTCAAATGCCTCCAACATTACGAGTATTTACTAAATCCTTTTCCATTGTCTACTCCTCTGCAGAGTTTATGTGTAACTAGAAGAACAGAAATGAAAATTCCGAATAAATTACGTCAAAATATGTCAATATAATCTAACATTGCGTGTAATAAGCGGAGGTCACACACACAAGTCGTGATATATGTATATATTATCAGAAATAGAAATAATAACTATGCTTTCCAAACGTGTTGGTGAATGAAATCCATATCTATTGATGTAATGAATTGTTAATACGTAATGAGATTGTTCATATTAATCAATATTATGAGCAGTTCTTTTTCACATAAATGTAACTAAATAAGCTACAGAAGAATATATGGGAAACTCATTAAACAAAGAATTCAACTCCACTTTTGGTCATCTTGGACATATTTCGTTTTTAACATCACTACCTGAAGCTTCTTTTAGTATTTGAAATATTCACGTCCAGATATTGTAAATAATTTTTAGTTTTTTTTTTTTTTTAATGTTTACTTTTCCATTTCTTTAAACGGAGCATACAAACTTTGTCTCATTTTATCTGGAATTCAATCCCTTGTGCTCTAAATGACACATGTAATCACTCAACTTCAGATCCTTGAGTAAATATTTATACTAGTATATATGGTATTCACCTAAAACAGAGCTATTGTTCCTTGTTCCTTTTAAAATAGGCATTGCATAAATTGAAATAAATATCAAAACTTATTACATAAATGAAAAGAGTAAGACAAACATTTATAATACAATCAATCAATAACAGCAAAACATATGTCCACAACACACACACATACACTCACATATACTTACATGTATATATACACATACTTGAATAGAAATACATTCACGCATATACATATATCGCCTATCGTACATTCATACACATATGCATACATATACAACTGAAGTATACTCCAACTTACTTCTAATAAGCATATTAAATAAAGTTATTGAAGTTCTGTAGTTTGTTAGATCTTTTGAATTCCTCAGTAAAAAAAAAAAAAAAAAAAAAAAAAAATTCTGAGTGATTCATTAACGCATTTTTCTATATGTGCCTTGAAGTTAAGTTTACTATCTAGTAATATGCCTAAGTAGTCTTTTATAGTAGCTGTTCTGGTAATTACTGTATTATTAATTGTATATTCGAAGTTGCCTGGAGTATGTGATTGCAAAAGATTTGCTAATATTAAAGTGTAGCTTATTTCTTATAACTATTATAACATTTATTTAAACCATCTTGCAACTTTAAACAATCAGCGTAATTCGTTATTTTCTTGTATAACTTAATGTCATCGGCAAATAAAAGACACTTAGAAAACTTAACAACACGTGGCAAATCATTTAGGAATAATAGAAAAATAATGGTCCTAAATTATGCCAGACCTTACTTCTAAAGTGATTTTACATTTTTATTTCATTTTTACATGTACATGTATTAATGCAGCATAGTATGAAAACAAGTGTCATGCACAGGATAATTAGGAAAAATCCCGTTTTGAACGGGTAACGGAGCAATACTGCTTTCTTCTCTTCATAACAATGGGTTTGGGTTTTTAAATCGTTAAGTATTCCAACGGGAAAATCACCATCGACATTTAAGGCGAAAATACTTTCGCGTGCGCGTCTGCTTTTTTGTCCCTAGATAATAGGGCGTATATAGAGGGGTCCTATCCCCTCTCCGATTTTTTTAAAGATTTATAACTTTAGGTGAAATTTATCTATTTCGTGCCTCAAGCTAGTTCCATTTAAAAAAAAAAAAATATGCCCCTACCAAATATCAGTAACTTTTGTGAAAAAAAGTGACATTTTCATAAACGTTGCTATACTTTTTCCTTAATGCTTAACCTTTTAAATTTTATTACCTATTTTTATCCTATTAAAAATCGAATCTTCATTATTCGATTAAAAAAGTACCAATAGACCTTTTTACTTTTTTATTTCAAGACTGAAGGCATTGTAGAACATGTTACATATGCTTTCACGCCTTTCTGCGTCGAGACATAGTGTGTGATGACATCATAAATTTAAAAAGATATTTTTTGTTATGCCTATTATTCTTTTTTTTTCTTGCAGGCTTACATTTTGCATTCAAAAGACTGAAATTTTGCACACTCGTTCAGTGCACCCCTTACTTTTTTCAGATGTTTTCAGATCTCTGCGTGAAAACAGGGGGGTCCAGAGGGGAAAATGTAAAAAAAAAAAAGATATTTTTAACAAAATAGCTTTTTTGCGATTCAGATGGAGACATATAAATGGTACCGTTTGAAAGGCTGTTCTATTCTGAAGAGAATGACGTACGAACCATGATCCTTGGATAAATAGGGATGTTTCAGGAAACTGTTACCTAAGATTCTGTTTTATAAGTGAATCTGGGGGATTTGGGGGATATTATTTTTCGCGGGCTTACTTTTGCACCTAGAAGATTGAAATTTTGCACATTTATTCAATGCACCCCTTAGTATTTTTCAGTGTTTCAGATCTCTATCTTGAAACAGGGGGTTGGTCCAGAGGGGTAAAAAGTAAAAAAGGATATTTTTAACAGAAAATCCCTTTCTTCGTGATTTTTCCGCCCCAGATACACGATGGAACATTTGAATGATAGGATTGAAAATCTTCTTTATTATGAAGAGAATAATATACAAATCACGACCCTAGGATAAATAGAGATGTCTGAGGAAATTTTTATATTACATGTGGGTTATCTGGGGCATTGTGGGGATGTTCTTAGTTCATTGTTAAATATTTTCCCCGCCCTTACTATTCAAGATAGCTTGAAATTTTATACACACATTTAGTACACCCCTTAGTATTTCCCACTTGATTTTGAGATATGTAAGTTAACACAAGAGAGTCCAGAGGGGATGAAAATTTGAAAAAAAAAAATCAGAAAAATCCCATTTTCTCTTAAAATTTTCCGCTTCAGGGACATGATAGGGAAATGTGAATGTTGCCGTTTCAAAGGTTGTTTTATTCTGAAGAGAATGAGGTATAAACCATGATCCTAGGATAAATATTGATGATAATGTAGCTGCTTGACTGGAAGTCCATAATTTTCCTTTTAAAAAAAGCCATAATTTAAAAGGGTTAAGAAACATTGTTTGGGATTAACAGAGGTTAACAATTGGGGATTAATTCAAAATTCAACCCTAATATTTTCACTTAAATGGCATAATTAGCATTTAATACTAATTCCTAATGCTTTTTCTTCAGTTCGCGACTTATAATTTACGAGGAGAAAGATTTGATTTAAATCAAAAAAATCAACAAAAATGATTTTTTTTTTTAAAAAAATCATGATTTCTTTCCACCCTCCTAATAATACTACCCACGAAGGGAACAGTAGAGTCGACGGGCCTTGCTACCCAGTATCGACAACTAGTCACCTGTTCTATTTTCTCCTTTCGTTTTTCTACCTAGGTATGCTTGACAGTTGACTCTTCCTTTTCCCCGTATAGTGTACCCATCGAGGGACGCCATCCCTCATACGTGACGGGCTAACATGCCCATCGATGCCGCAAGCCCAAAAATCTAAAATTCTAAATCCTCCTTCTCCACGCAAAAAAAAAAAAAAAAAAACTGCCTTTTCTTTTATGACAGATACTTCTTACATACCGCTATGCTCAGGGGACCGAGACTTTTACGAAAACAGTTGCAAAAACAGAAAATATTTTTTTAAAAAATAATTTTCTTTCTTATTTCAACAAGAAGAGGAGCATGTCATGTAAACAATCGAAATAAGGTCTAAAAGAAAAGTATAAGAGAATTTCAACGTATCTGTTATTGTTAAGTCGATTGAAAGTCTGAAAGTTTCTCTGAAAAGAAAAAGAAATTAAGATTTTCTGCCTTTCTTCTCCAAGTACTTTTTTTTCGCAACTTTTTTCCCATTCTACTTCCTGTTCTCTTTGATAAACATTTTTATCAGAATCAGAAGCATCGATTTTCCTTCTAAATGCGCTAGATTTTTTTAAGAAGAAAAAAAAACTCGAACGACTTATGCCAAATGCCTGAAGAAGCATGGAGAGGATAATTTTCAACATATGAACAGAGAGGAATTCTCTCTCTCTCTCCTTTTTTTTTTAAACCTTTGTTGGAAAACAATATTTACGTTTTCATATCGCACCTTCTCGAGAAAAGTGACACAAGTCAAAAAACCTAAACGTCCAAGTTCGTATCCCTCGAGGGAAAAATTACATAACTCGTAACTTGTTTTAAAGTTATTTTATAATCACATTTTTTTTCTTTTATGTCTAAAAGTGTTGTAAATATAGCTTTAAAATTATCCCGAAATCAGAGTGTATTGGAACAAAAATGACAAATTTCGTGTTATGTCACTTTTCTCGCGAGGGATACGAACTTGGACCTTTAGTTTTTTCACTTGTGTCACTTTTTTCGAGAAGGTGCAATATCACACGCTTCTTATAACCTCTCGCGATGGAGAAGTGACGAATGTGAAAGTGATGTAAGATTTTGGCTACTCCCTCACCCCTAAACCCTGTTCGGGTACGGACTAAGCTCTAAGCTGAGATAAACAAAGTAGCGTTGTCAACCTGATCAGAAGATATTATCGTTCGTAGCACTTAAAATTGTTTTTGTCGTAAAATTATCGTATCTTTTTTTCCAGTCTCAATATCAAGTTTTATTATTATTATTATTATTATTATTATTATTATTATTATTATTTTTACAGCTAGAACAATATTTAACTATCTGCAATAGGAAACAAGATCGAAGCTTAATTCTTTAACATTATCGAAAAAAGTTATTTTCTTTCAACACTTCATATGTTTACCTGTGAAAACTTATCTACATTAAGTACCTAGTAAATACTCCTTCTCGATTGGTTTCTTCTGTGCGTGGTAGTGGTCCCTGATTTGATTACAGGTGGGATCATGGGTGCACGGTATACTAATAATGGTTTGGATCAATGTTCCAATATCTTTCATCTCATACAGTCTAACCAACCAGCAGTTTAACAAAAGTATTTAAATTGTTATCCGATTAACTTTAATTTGCCTGCATTATTTTACCTTCTCAAGACGTTGGTCGTCTTTGTAATGTTTCGCATAATTTCGTCTGTTGCAAAATTCAATTTCTTTCTTACGCAATGAATGATTCTTTTTTTTAATTTCAAATATTTCCGGAGTAATTTTTACTTCTTACCAGGCAGTGGCATGGCGTGACACTTTCACAGTTGTTACCGGTTGTTGGTTTTACAAGTATCTCTAGTTTTTCAATATCAGACAATCTAGTCCGTTTTTCATTTTAGCGTATCAATCATTTTAAACTATATGCATTGGCAACGATTTTTCAAGGGGGAGTCAAATCCCACTTCATTTATCTTGATCTTTTGAAAAGTGTGGCTTTTCAGGTTCTTCCATTTTTACTAAATATAATCTAAAGTCTCTCAATGAACTTAGATATTCTTCAAAGTCATTTATTTTTTTCTGCAAAAACTTACATAATGAATTTCCTTCTGTAAGATAGTGAACAAGATTTCTTATCTTGACCCTATAACATAAAAAAAAAAAAACAGTTTAAGTAAAAAAAAAATTAAGTCAAACTTTGAAGGGTTTGGTAGAATTTTGCTGCACGAACTCTGGTTTGAGAATCTCATTCGTCGATATTTTCGTCATGGATTTAAAGAGTCCTAACAGTTCATCTTTAAAGCTATACAGCACATCATTTATCCTACTTCTATAGTTCCACCTTGTGTTTGAGGCTGTTGGGATACTTTTGTTGACTACACAGGCCGGTAGCCAGCCCAAAAATGTAGAGGGGCGGCTGAAGTTAAGGGGACCAGATCCAACCTTATTATACTTCATCACCATATTATAGTTCATTTCAAAGCCTACTATGAAAATCTTAGAGGGGCAGCAAAAATTTAGGGGAACCCGGCCCCCCTAAACCCCCCTGAATACGGGCCTGTGACTACATAGTCCAAAGCATTTGTTCTTTTTGAAGACTTTGAGAATAAAGAAGCAAGTCACGACATAGTTTTACACCGTTTTGTACAGTCAACGGACTTTTCTAACACTAAATGAAGCTTATGGGCATGACAATGAAAAAAATAGACTTCTGTATATCTTTGTTTAACAAGAGGCTGCTGCTTCCTACCTCATCAACCATTACCGAAGCTCCATCGTATGTTTGAGCAACAGGTTTTCAGTATTGAAAACTATTGATATGCCATATTGACTTGATCCCTAGTCTTCCGTTGCAAGCGCTGCTATCGGCTGAAGGAAATCCACTCGCTTTCTCTCGCTTAGCAACAGCTGAACCCTTATTGGCTCAACGCGTGTGTGTGTGAGGGTGTGAGCGTTAGTTCGCATTTTTGCCACGGCTCAAGTCATTTTGGCAGCACAATAGTCAGACTGTCAAACACAATGCGAACAGTCAAACTACGGTATAGTGAAGACGATTGCACAGTTCTTTTTCAACACATCAAACTGCATCAAAGTGCAAATTCAACTAGTAGGCTAGAGGCTAGGGCTGGAAATTTGCTGAATCGAAAGTAGGTATTCTATACTAAATTAAAAACAAAATATTTTCAACTTAATGAGCATAAATCTTAAATAATAATAAATATACGAATTAGAAGGAGCGCCGGGAAACATCTCTACTTCTCTCCAGGGGTGCCCACAAAGGGGGGCTATGACGCAAACTGCGTCATTGAAATATTTGGGGGGGTTAAAAATATATATAAATATGTTTGAGGGGGTGTAAAAATTAATCGAAAATATTTTTTTTTCAATTTAAGAACACCTACGGATAAACAATTGGGGGGATGCGTCATGGACATAAGGGGGGGTGGGCACCACTGCTTCTCTCTAATTATCATTACTATGAAATTGTATACTGTTAAGACAATGAAAGAACTTTACGAATACGGAAATTACAGCCAAGTTTCCATACTTGGATTAGGAAGCAAACGAAACAGCATAGTTGAATCACACTGCCAGCTCGATCCTCTATAGCGAGAGGAGAGCGAGTAGAATAAACATGCTGATGATATTCTAGATTCTCCTTGTTTTGACAGGGAACGTTCCTATTTTTTCCTGTTCCACTCAGCCGAACGGTAACATAAGGGCCATTCCGAACGTCCAAATACGAGCGCGCAGGATGCTTCTGGCCGTAGAGTGAGTATTATAATAATCACTCTACGCTTCTGGCACTGGCTGGCACGCTGAAAGGTGCTTCTGAAGTGAATAACCGCTATCGGGGTTCGCGTTACCTCTGAAATCTATGGTATAACAACAATATGTTCCTATTTGGCGCTGGCAGTGTAAATGCGGTATAGGCCGTCCGAACTTTTTTTTTTAAAAAAAAAAAGAAAGGAAAGGAAAGGAAAATATGATGAAATTTAGAGACATATGAAAACAACGAAAAACTGTCATATTTTTACCGTTACCGCCGGTAACAGCGGTAATATGCACTACTCGTCCCTGTTACCAGGACCAGAGATGGAGTGGGTCAGTGAGTCGGTGGCAGAGTTGGCGTGGGTCAATGAAAACTTGACCCACCACCCACCGTAACCCACTGACCCACCACCCACCGTGACCCACTCTGACCCACGACCCACCGTGACCCACCACCCACGGTGACCCACTCTGACCCACCACCAACCGTGACCCACCACCCACCATGAACCACTCTCATCCACTGTGACCTATTCTGACTAACCAAAATCCATCGTCATCAACTCTGAACACGATTCACGGCCTCTTCTGCACTGACTAAAGAGTTTACACTTATAATAAAACATGACTGTGAAATTGTCACTAATCGGAGTTTGAATTTCTAGTCAATCGCTCAAGCACCGCTCTGTCAGAATAACGGTGGATCTGATCTTTATGATATAAAATGGTAAAGTGTTTGTCAGTGAGGAAATTGAAACAGTTAGAGGTGAGGGGAAATTAGTGTGTGCGTAAAATATACTTGCACTAAGAGAGTATTCTTGCAAGTGTTAATTTCTCATCGCATTCCAAAAGAAACTTCTATTCGCAGGAAAATACCCCTGTACAATATGGAAAAAGTTATGGTTTCTCAGTTCACAGTATTTTTCTCATAAAAGACTTGAAAAATCAGTTTTTCATAGTGTATAAAGGTGCTCGGGTACCCTATGTGAGAGCATCTCCATAAAGTATGCTCATAATTGTAATTCGTGTAATCACTAAACACCACGTTAAATTTAAGTTACAAATATGCATAATTGCAATTATTATGAATATTTATTGGAAGTAGTTTACCTAAAGCAAAGAAGAGACTTACTAAAAAATAGGTACAGAGTTGAATAGCACAAATAAACCATTAGTAATACAAGGAGGCCTATAATACAAGTTAGACAATGTTTGAGCATTAGTCAATTTCTAATATCAGTCATCTGTAAATTCATAAGGGGAAGTCCCCGTTCGCACTCTGTCGTGGAAATTGATAATACTTCTACCCGATTTCTGCAACTCCTCATCGACAATCTGCTTGTTAGACTTAAGTCTGATGAAAGAAAACGAAAAAAAAAAAAAACACAAAATGAAGAAAAAATAATGTGCAATGTACTGGAGAGGAGTCGCTAAAATTAATTCTCTTTAACGAGGACGATTACGAAACATCACCTACTAATTGAAATCCAGATTATTCTCCAATAAAGTAAATTCCAATAAACTTTCTTGTTATTGTTCGTCCCTCAATACATACTAGAGATGCAAGGGCTCGGAAAAAAACCGGCTTTTTTGGAAAAAAACTCGGTTTTTTCTGCTTTGCTTTTTTGCTTCGGAAATTTTGGGCTTTTTTCAAAATACTGCTTTAAATTGATAAAACAGACTTTGTATCGCTTCTCTATAACACAAAAAATCATTTAATTAGTGGTTGATGCTGATAATAATATAAAACATCGAAAATAAACTATGAATTTCGAAAAAATATTTCAAACAATTTTTCTTCAACATACTTACATTATGAATTCCACAGGATTAACCAATGTATATAATAAGAATTTTTTAACCTCCTATATACAAAAGTAAGCAGAGTTGGCAAGAACCGTGGTTGTTTTTGAAAATGCCAAAAACCCGTTTTTTGGGGGATGTTTAAACCAGGCTTTTTTGGTTTAAACCAGGCTTTTTTGACTTAGATTTTTTGCTTTGTGTATTTATATTACATATTCACAGAAATAGCCTAAGTTTGTTTCGCCTTGATGTTATTATGCAACAGCGGGGTTATGCCGGAAGAACTCCCATAAGCTTAAAGAAGTGCGGTCAGTAAATTTCTTAAGTTGAGAATCTCTCGCCCTAGCCATTGGGAAAATCCCGTCATTACTTGAAATGTAAGACAATAACGGGAAAATCCTGTTATTGCTTTGCATGTAAAATTTAAAGGTCAACGTACCATAATCAGTACGCTAAAACTGAGGTATTAAATTACAAATTTAGTACCGGTACGTAGATATCATTGAAAGTCCAATCCAAGCTAATGTTGGAAGCTACGTAGGCAATCGATAAATTTTGCCAATTTCTATCAATATATTTAAGCAATATTGGCTTCTTTATAAAACAACACGCATTTAGGCATGTAGAAATATACAATTTGGTTTGTTTCGTATATTTAGGCTTAACATCCTTACGAAATACCGAGGTTATCAAGGAGAAGACTTTCGCTTAAACTGACATCCGAACCGCTACTTGGGTTACGCATGAAAGAAGGATTGTGGTTCGACCGAGAATTGAATATGGGACACCTTAATTAACAGGTGAAAGGGAAATAAAACTATTGCAGTGGTTTGATATCTGGAAACGTTACCATGAAGTTCACACGATTCGCATTTTTCATTCTTTTTATTTTTGTGGTTTAAACCAGTTATTAAAAAAAAAGTTGGTGTAAATCAGCCAACACTAAAAGTAAACACTTCTTTTTAAAGAATACACAAATAACTAGCAAAATAGTATGTAGTATTTTTACTTCAAAATATTCCATACCCTCTTTTTGAAACAAAATAAAATTAAAATAAAACATAAGAAAAATACTTAGATTTATATGATACACTTAAAGGCTGCACATCTAGAGCTTTTGGTTCTGTATATTCTTGAAATTCTACAGTTAAGTTTTATAGAACCACCATCACAGTTTACCCAATCCTCAAGTTTTCTGAATTTTTAACAAGAGGGATTCAACATATCATTACGGACCCCCCCCCCGAAAAAAAGACTACGGAATATATTTAAGTTAAGCTAAATACAACTGCACAACAAACATGACTGAGTAATTAGCTTTTGCGGTTCTATCGGGAAGTCCGGGATTCAACCAGCGTTCGACCATTCTGACAAAGCTTTTCTTCATTCCATCTGTGAATGTAGAAATAGTGCGTGTACTCTGATTTGAGCGACTTCCTTTTTTACTGTTTTTAAAATCGTTATTATTACTAATTACCAGCAGTGACGGTTTTGCGAAGGTTAGCGGGGCGGTCTTTCGGACTGAAGCCCGTTCCCCAAAGTTACGGAATGTCTGCAACAAACGAAATATCTATTATTTATGCCTTTACTCATAAACTTTAAGCTCCCGTCAAATAAAAATTACGAATGTTTAAAAAAACTAAACATTAGTAAGAAACCCTTCCCAAAATACTTTTCTAAATCCGCCACTGATTCTCAGTATAAAATGATTTTTAAAGTTGTATCCGGAAGATTATTACTAAACATATAAACGAAACGAAATATTAGTTATGCCTGTACTCATAAACTTCAAGCACTTCCCAAATAAAATTAGGACTTTTTAGAAAACGAAACAATCAGAAAAAACCCTCCTAAAGTACTTTTCTAAATCCGCTACTGATTATTTGTATAAATTGGTATTCAAGGTTGTATCAGGAAAATTATTGCTAAATCACTTCACAGCTACAGTATAACAGAAATGTGGAAGTACGGTTTGACGGATATATTGAAAAACGTACGCTTTGACGGATAAATAGAAAAACGGGCAAGTTTTACTTTTGCGCTAGAAACTAGAGTACTAAAAGCTCTTAGAAATGAAACACGGATGACAAACTAGAGAAGAAAAAAGATGTCGATAACTCAAAAGTTAAAATAAAGTTAAATAGCCTCTAAAAATTACCCTCAAATACTACATTCTTCATGTTAGCTTTAATTCGTAAAACATGTGCTCCATCCATCTTGATGGTGAATTTCAGAGCGAAATATCACATTCAGGTCATGGAATTCTTATCTAACTATAGAATATACTATAGGAAAGCTATTTAGATAGAAAAATCATGAAGTTGAAAAAAGCCAAAATTTCCAAAATTCTCGTTTTTTTTTCAAAAAAGCCGGCTTTTTATGTGAAAAAAACCATCGATTCAAAAAAGCCGGCTTTTTTGCATCTCTAATACATACTCATCTCATTGTTAATTATCCCATTGTTAATTATCCCCGGACTCCCGAAGAAAACTCATCGAAACAACTTATTGACCGTGCCAATAGCGACTACTCTCAGTCATGACTCCGTTTTCTTTCATTTAGAAATAGAAAAGAAAGAGAAGAAAGTAGAAGGGTAAAAGAAGGAGGTAGGAAAAGAAGAAAGAAAAGAAATAGGGTATTTTAATAAGAAACAGATTACTGGATAATTCCGGAAATATAGTAAAAGGTCGGGAAAGTCGTTGAAAGATGAATCATTCTAAATGTTATTAACGACTAATCAATTTTGGAATGCTTCGGAATAGACACATGTTCCCTCATACCACCCAGACCTAGCTCCAGGCACTACGTTCGTGGGGTTGCCCAGATCTAGACCAGGAAACGAGAAAAGTGAAATCATTCTTTGTACTGTTATACCAACCGGTGATTGATAACCATCCAGCATCTGAACTCTGTTCTTTAGGATCGACCACACATATGAATTAGCCAAGAGGAAAAAAAAATCAGACTTATAAACTCAATATAAATTTATGTATCGTATCAATAAGAATTTCAACTTCCTGGAAGAAAGATGTCGTATTTAGGCTCATCCTGCTATTTTTGTTTCACTCCTAGAGCCGATTTAAACCATTAGTAGCGGTCCTTCATGACCTAGGTTATTTACCTTAACACATCTATTAAAACATGACACATATATTGCAGATGTTAATACAACAAATGATATCACTAAAATGACTTAAATTAAATCTATCATGCATTCACGCGCTCACTCACTCAGGACAGTGTATATATGTTTAAAGGAAAATCAACTAGCTACAAGGGTACAAATAGTTTATTACATTCATAGTGAAAAGAAAAGACAAAACAAATAATTATGAAGAAAATATTAAAAGCACAAGTTCTTGGTTATATATTAATAGAGTACATAGTGTTATATTTTAGTAAATTTTTATATATTCAATCATATTGACAAATGGAAAGAAAAAAAATAATTACATGTATCATATCTTAGACATGCTAAAGCAAAATTATGATTTGCGACATACGCAAAGAAGACACTTATTTCACTTTAAAAAAAATTTGGACAAAGAGGAAAGAAAAGAAAAAAAAACTTTTTAGGTGTATTAGAACTTATATGAGTCTCTACCTCACATTGATCAATAAAATATTAATAATTTTGAGCGTTCAAATCACAAATCACGCACTAGTCGTAGTGTCCAAAACATTTCGCTCCATTTAACTTAGTTTGTGTGTATATATATATATATATATATATATATATATATATATATATATATAACTAGTGGTTTACAAAAACCATTCATCGACTATATTTGGTTTGTAACTCTTAACAGTTTATATCTGCAATCGCACACTGCTACGTTTATACCCATCTAGGGATTTCGAGAAAATCACTTACACCAGAGGATGTTTCTCCTCTTAGACGGTCTATTTCCAAACTTATTAATTGAATAATTTCAAGTTATTTATCCAACACTGGGACACGTCATGAGACCTTGCCTTTAGATCACTTTTGTATATATGTATACACGGTTCGGATTAAAAAAAAACAATCTTCCACAGGTGTACGGAGTATGATGGTTCAAATTGAGGATGGAAAAAAAAACTGGTCAAGTCACAGGATACATATGCAGGTGAGAAGGATTCAAGGTGCACTTTCCACAATGATTTTAGGTTAGTTGTTCAGGGATAATATTCGTTATGATGTGGGTTACGTTTAGACCTACCGTTACTTTTCAATACATGCCATTACATAATTACAGAGGTTATTATTTACATCGATTCAGAAGAAAAGGAAAATTACTTGAGTGCACGGCGGTATTCTTGACAAAATCTACATTCTTAAATTCGTCGGAAAACTCACTGGTAAACTATAGCAACCAATACACGTTTAGGGGGACAGACACGAGCGCTCTTACATATATTCATATAATACATTTAATATCATACTTTTACTTTAAAATCATATTCACATACTAATTACATATACATTTCGACGTATTCATTTCTCTCTCTATATATATATATTTATAATAAATGCGCACGCATTTAAATTAATCACCCCAACAATAAATTTTTTGAAAAGGTTGCAACATTGTCCAAGAAAACAAATGACTTCCGACATTACATATGAAAAAGAAAATTGATTTTTTCACCTGATACCGCGCGTCTATAAATTTTAACTTTTATATAATCAATTCGTGCTTAAATAATAAAAAAAAAACTTTGTGAGGCAGGCACGTAACATAGAACATTCCTAAAGATATAAATAGATAAATCAAAGTACAATTTCTGGGCCCAGATCAACTACAAGGTAATCGAAAACCAAAACAGAAAGGAAAGTGACCAATGGATTAAAAAAAAACTTAAGAGGACGACGGTGACAGAACGTAATTGAAGTGTCGTCAAATATGAAGTCTTTGTTCATTTCGGCGATAGGTCAAAATGTGACGGAGGACCCAATCACTATCTACTTTATCCATGAATCGTGTCTTGCAACGTCTCAGCTGGTAATTTCAGATCAGAGTTGTACGTTAAATAAATCGTAAGCGACAAGTTCGAAATCGAGGGAGGGGGGAAGGTTGAAAATTAAAAAAAAAAACTTGAAGAAATGAAGACAGAGAGAGAGATAGGGAAGAAGGAAGACGAAGAATAGGGGCGCCAAAGACTTAAGTGAGAAATAACTAACGCTACAAAGATAGAAGTCGAATTTCGCTCTCAACAAATCCATAGCCAAATTATTCTTAACATGCCAAAAGGGTGGTCTACTCAAATACGTAGACTCAAGGGGGCGCCCTGCTGCCAAGGATGCAAGTTCTGTGTCCATCAGATCCCAATCCCACAAGAGTTTGTTTGTAAGATTGAAATCCGAGCCCCGTATCCGGCCCAGACCAGCAGGATAAAAGGAGAGGGGGAAGGGACCAGGTAACTGCGTCCCCAATTTTGAAATCTCTAAGTAAGAAAAAAAAACATTCGACCCCTCAGAAGAACTAAGAAGGTTCAAGGACAGTAAAGAAATTAGAGTAATAACTAAGATATCCCTAATTAGTGATTTGCCAAAATAAAAAAAAATTAAATAAACTGAATTTTGGATCGGTGATTTCTATTGCCAAACTTCACCGATAGCTCCCCTTCGCAGAATGCGCTAAATTCTGAGGCATCGATTAATTTCCATCACTATCTAGTTTGAAAACTGAGAAAAGAAAACGAAAATATTCAAGGGGGGAGGGGTCGATGCCCGGGTACGGGAAATAAATTTCAATAACTAATTGTTTTAATTCTGTAACCCTGTCAGAGCTGTCGCCTTTATAAACATTGTAAGCTAGCCCGAGTAGGTAACGTGAAGAAAAAAAATCTCACAGAGCAGGATATTCTATTTTTTAAAACCGACCAGAAAATATAATTCACTACAGCCCTGATGTATAACTACTACTGTCTTTTCACAATTTATTATTCAATATGTCTAGTCAGCGATTATATGATGCTACCCATTCTATCAGATGGTATTACTATGGTTGATTATTACTATAACCCATTAAACTACAAAGTATTACCATAGTCCGACTATATATCGCCCTCCGGTCCGCGTGATATTATGGTGCAGGGGTCAGAACCCGAGATGTTTGTAGCTACACGTATCTATTCAATATCTATATATCAACACGCGGCGAAGTATTCACTGGGCTACTATATATTTAACTATATGGGTGTTCTATCTTCTATATTCATTTACTACAATATTCATACACTTTCATATTCATATTCGTATTAATATTCATATTATATTCATATCATCATTCTTTTCATTCACTACGACGCTATATTTTACAAACACCCTGTCTCCTCTATCTACGCACAGCCTATATACACATTTCATCATAACACTTTAAAATCTATAATCACTACAAACATTTCCCATTCCGATCACCGCACGACAACCTCACTCGAACTCAAGACTCTTTCACCACGCACACAATACTATGTAATACCTGGTAGCTTTATTAAGAACGAAAAAAAAAATCCTACGTATGTTCACTGAAAATAGAATTATCTGCGATAATATTTAATGTTTATGAAATTCTGCAGAAACAATAAAATTATTCTGCAGCCACAAAGAAAAAATGAACATTTAATATAATTTCAAAGCGAAGAACTAGCATCATATCGCCCGACTTCTGTTAAAAATTACGTATAGTTTATTTACTTAAATATTTCGATTTCTAGACTAAGCAGAATGTTGAAATTTTCAGGATATATTAATTTTGGGTCACTTGACCTAACTGTACATCCATATAGGCTGTGAATTATACCTTCTAGGTTTTATTTCGAAAAGAAAGGTCAATTTCACGGAAACTAAATCACTAAGCACCTCGACATACGAATGGCGGTTAGTACTGACTTTCGACACTAGAGGCTAGCGACGATATGATCAACCCTTGAACAACTGAATGTGACCTTGTACACGGAATTATTGTACTATATTACGTTCACTTTTAAATATTGTGTATGAGTTCACTTAATGACGGAATAATAAACAATTTATCGCATAGTAAATACTACACTGTCCATATTTAATTATCTCACACACTCTTTCATCGCTTAACTACCACTACCACTGATACTACATTACAAATATACACATACTACTCAAACTACAAGACACATCATGCCAATACACACCAATCATCACTATCATTAATACATGTTATACTAATAAATATACACAGAAAACATTCATATTTTACCATTTTAAATCGGCTCGAAAGGAAAGGGGAAGAAAGAAACAAGGCCAACTGGCCCTTGTATTTACTAAATCACATTCTTGAGTGTTTAATTAATGCCCCGAGGGGACGTATCGAAGTATTAACTAACAATAGGACCCCTGCCCTGAAGGGGCAGGAACCCGGAACAAACTACATGTTCAACTCATCCCGCTGGAAGCCGTACTCCCAATTTGGGAGTCAGATAGGAGCCCTTACTGTAAATTTACACGTGCATTATGATTACTATCCTAACTACAACAAAATTAAATGCCGCCATGTATGTAAAAAAAAAATCACTCGCTACCTACATAAACAAATCTATAATGGACAGGTCTTGTAACCCTCAATTAGCAGGAAAATTGGAAGGTGAAAAATATCAGGGGAAAACACTGATCTTCAGAACCGGTGTTAGGAAAAGGAAAAACGGAAATCACACTACTTCGGAATCCTGTCCATAGCGATCGGTGGATGCAATCATGGCGTCACTATATTGCACTTACTATTTCAGCTTTTTAGTCCAGTTTTACTATGAAATTTAATAGTTCATGGCTCCTCAAGACTTCCAGTGATTGTACATGTTAATAAAATCCCAAATATTACCTTGTTTGCAGCTTTTCTAGCTCCTTTTGACCTTTTAAGCTAGACGATCAGAATCTAGTGTCTTCAGTAACACTTCCCGGCATGGAATGGAAATAATTGCGCCCTAATATCATAGCGTGGGTTTATCAATCAATCAAAACAAAGCATTTTTGGCGGTGGGGCTTTGAAACAAATAAAATTTGGTAAAATCTGGATTAAACTAGTTTTTAGAGGGACCTAGGTATCTAAAGAGAGGTGAAGGGTGGTCCTGAAAATTCTGTCGAATTTTAGATTGGTTATTTAATCTGAAGAGTTCCGTCCAATAGTGGATCTATATTTTCAGATAGCACTGACACCGTAAGAATTGTAATAATCCATTTACATATCCATATACAAGACTTATAACTAATTTAATATATAAATAAAGATATTGATTCCCAAAACTATAATCCGTAATGAATTTTTTACAGTTTTCCATGTTAATTTGAAATAGAATAACGAACAATATTATGAATTATATGAACAGCCAGAAATTTTTTGTTGAACGTCAAGTACAGTCGGTGCAAAAAATTTCGGGCACCCTCCTATTAAAAACATAATCTCATTAGACTGTAATGGCATATTACACTGATAACGATCTCGTTGGTCAGTTTTGAAATACTCAGCAAGAAGTATCATATCTCAATCACCATACAACATCTTTTCCATATCGACCATGTCAGTTGGCAATGTCGACTCATGGAGAACAGAAACTTCACCTACCACGCCTTCGATAGGGAATCTTGTGAATAAAGTATCAATTAAAGCCTGATGAACTGAAGATTTCTTATTTGTTTATAAATTTAATTTTTGTAATTACACATGAAGGTTTGATGCCATTACCAAGTTCCCTCCCCCGTCTAGAAAGCGAAAGGGAACGAGGTTCCTGGAAAGTGTTCAGAGGTGAATGGGAATTTCTCTCCTTCTTCAACTTCAATTACCACACTGCTGTTTGCCATGTGCCAAATTACGATGAATTTCAATTAAATTATCATAGTATAACTATTTCCTTGTTGAATTATCAATACTTTTCAGTGGAAAAAAGGATGAAATTTGAAAGTTCCAAATCAAGGTAAGTAGACCAACATAAAGGGGAAAAAAGTGTAAAATTTTCCATATAATTATGCGTACAATCCAAACTTAAAATTTCCGTGTAATTAAGCTCACAGTACAAATTTTATGCCTATTTTTCTCACAACTTTATGGGTTGATTGCCCTGTGCTGTGAGCGCTCCATATAATTAACATAAGATTCAGTAATTATTATAGCAGAAAGCAATGGATATATGAAGCCAAGCACTGTGTTTTTTGTTTCTGATTTTTTTTCTTAAATAACATCGATCGTTTTCGATCATTTTTACAAACCAACTCACTACCAATTTTCCATATATAGAAAGTGCCCCCCCCCCCACATAAAGGAGAATTTTAAAAAAATGCTAGGACACATTCTGTTTATTTTCAATAAAGAGTTAATACACAGAATTTCAGCTCCGTAAGTTTAACGGCTTGCGAGATACTCATTTTTTTCGCAAAAATTTGGATCCTCACTACCTCCTTAGGATATTATGCATTATAATAAAAGCAATATAACATTCCAATTTGGATTAAGGCCTAACTATATACCAAAAGTAATTTCATTTGATTTTGCAATTTGACCGTGATGATCAGGCACACATAGTTACATTCATTTTTTTTAATAAAATTTATATATTACAGTGATTCAAAAATGTATTTTTTCCAGTAGTTAGCTCCTCTAAAAACTCACAGATCTCGAAAGCCAAGTAGTAGTATAAGTCTTATTGTTATTATTACAATTAAAAATATCAATATCCAAAAGCGCCTGAAGTTCTTTTTTCACTTGGTTAGATATACTCACCTCAGGTAAGTAGACAGAAACAAGTGGAAAAGGAAGGGAAATGAAGGTCTTGGAAGTAAAACGAAGATAAATTTACCAGTCTTCAGAAGATACTGTCTACAATGCAGTGAGCAGAGAGGGTCGGTAGATCATACTGAGTCGGTGGGTCGCAGTGGGTCACGGTGGGTGGTGGGTCGCAGTGGGTCATGGTGGGTGGTGGGTCACAGTGGGTCATGGTGGGTGGTGGGTCGCAGTGGGTCACGGTGGGTGGTGGGTCACAGTGGGTCATGGTGGGTGGTGGGTCGCAGTGGGTCACGGTGGGTCACATACAGTTGACCCACGACCCACTGACCCACTCAGAAAACTTGACCCACTGACCCACTTCAACTCTGGTCGGTGGGTCAAGTTTTCTGAGTGGGTCAGTGGGTCAATAGCATGTGACCCACTGTGACCCACCACCCACCGTGACCCACTGCGACCCACCACCCACCATGACCCACTGTGACCCACCACCCACCATGACCCACTGCGACACACCGACACTGTATGATCTACCGACCCACTCTGCTCACTGCATTGTAGACAGTATCTTCTGAAGACTGGTAAATTTGTCTTCGTTTTACTTTCAAGACATTCATTTCCCTTCCTTTTCCATTTGTTTCTGTCTACTTACCTAAGGTGAGTATATCTAACCAAGTGAAAAAAAGAACTTCAGGCACTTTTGGATATTGATATTTTTAATTGTAATATTAGCAATAGGACTTATACTACTACTTGGCTTTTGAGATCTGTGAGTTTTTAGTGGAGCTAATTACTAGAAAAAATACATTTTTGAATCACTGTAATATAAATTATTATATAAAAATTGAATGTAACTATGTGTACCTGATCATCACCGTCAAATTGCAAAGTCAAATGAAATTACTTTTGGTATATAGTTAGGCCTCAATCCGAATTGGGATGTTATATTGCTTTCATTATAATGGATAATATCCTAAGGAGGTAGTGAGGATCCGAATTTTTGCGAAAAAAAAAAGTATCTAGCACGCCGTTAAACATACATAAAATTTTTACTGTAAGCTTAATTACACGGAAGTTTTAAGTTTGGATTGTACGCATAATTACATGGAAAATTTTACACTTTTTTTTTTCCTTTACGTTGGTCTACTTACCTTGATTTTGAACTTTCAAATTTCATCATTTTTTCCACTGAAAAGTATCGATATCATCAAGGAAATAATTATACTATGATAATTTAATTGAAATTCATCGTAATTTGGGACATGGCAAACATTAGTGTTTTAAAAGGGGAAGAAGGAGGGAAATTCCCATTCACCTCTGAACACTTTCCAGGAACCTCGTTCCCTTTCGCTTTCTAGACGGGAGAGGGAACTTGGTAATGGCATCAAACCTTCATGTGAAATTACAAAGATTAAATTTATAAACAAATAAGAAATCATCAGTTTATCAAGCTTTAATTAATAATTTATTCACAAGATCCCCTATCGAAGGCGTGGTAGCTGAAGTTTCTGTTCTCCATAAATCGACATTGCTAACTGACATGGTCGATATGGAAAAGATGTTGTATGATGATAGAGATATGATACTTCTTGCTGAGTATTTCAAAACTGACTAAGAAAAATCGTTATCAGATTTAAGTCTAACAAGCAGATTGTCAATGAGGAGTTGCAGAAATCGGATAGAAGTATTATCAATTTCCACGACAGAGTGCGAACGGGGATTTTCCCTTATGAATTTACAGATGACTGATATTAGAAATAGACTAAGTGCTCAAACATTGTCTAACTTGTTGTTCATCAATGTTAATGGCCCACCGCTAGACAAGGTCAAAGTAGACGAGCTAGTTATTTCTTGGCTGAAGGATGGACATCATTCCGCTGCGGATCATTTACCACGAAAAAGTTCTAGAGGCCAACAGGAAATAAATCCGATTTCAGATTTGTTTTAAGGTGGAAAATTACGAGTTATGGAAAATGTATACTTTTATTACTAATTGCTTATTTGTGCTATTCAACTTTGTACCTAATTTTTAATAAGTCTCTTCTTTGCTTTAGGTAAACTACTTTGAATAAATATTCATAATAATTGCAATTATGCATATTTGTGACTTAAATTTAACGTGGTGTTTTTAGTGATTACACAAATTACAATTATGAGCATACTTTATGGAGGGTACCCGAGCACCTTTATACACTACGAAAAACTGATTTTCCAAGTCTTTTGTGAGAAAAATACTGTGAACTGAGAAACCATAACTTTTTCCATATTGTACAGGGGTATTTTCCTGCGAATAGAAGTTTCTTTTGGAATGCATTGAGAAATTAACACTTGCAAGAATACTCTCTTAGTACCAGTATATTTTAGGCACACACTAATTTCCCCCCACCTCGGACTGTTTCAATTTTTTAACTGGCAAATACCTTACCATATTATACCGTAAAGGTCAGATCCAACGTTATTGTAACAGAGTGGTGCTTGAGCGATTGACTAGAAATTCAAACTCCGATTAGTGACAATTTCACAGTCTTGTTTTATTACAAGTGTAAACTCTTTAGTCAGTAAAGAAGAGGCCGTGGATCGTGTTCAGAGTTGATGACGATGGATTTTGGTGAGTCAGAGTAGGTAACAGTGGATGACAGTGGTTCATGGTGGGTGGTGGATCGTGGGTCAAGTTTTCATTGACCCACGCCAACTTTGACCACGACTTGTTAAATTATCGTATATTTTTCTACTATCGTATAGTAGCTATCGTACATTGTACACAGATCAAAATAATTGTATGATTCGATTATTATCGTACATGTTGGCAACGCTGAACAAAGCCACGTGAAACTAAATCTCGCTGCTTTGCTATTTTCCTACCGACGCTTGTGCTCATGGGCGTCTCTGGCGGGGGGGGGAAGGCGGGGGAAGCGTTCCCCCCAATATTTTGAAGTAGAAAATATTCAATATTTTATTCTAATTTAATTTATTTACTAACGACAGAATAACATAAATATTAGTCTAATAATTGAGGAGTTCGATGTAATAAGGACGTAAGCGAGTTTACGCCCTTTTTGCATGAAACGCATTTGTGGCTTTTACCATGCTTGTTTAGCTTCCTGGTAATATTTCAGTTCAATATCGGAATAAAATGCTTCATATTACATTGTTTTATGTAAGAAAAAACACTTCTTAAACTTTCAAGATCGTTTTTCTCCAACCGCATGCTTCATACGTACGCCCTTATTATATCAAACTCCTCAATATATATATATATATATATATATATATATATATATATATATATATATATATATATATATATATATATATATATATATATATATATATATATTAATATAATATTGAGGTTATGAAACGATTATAACAAAGTTCTTAATATGCGTTAGGGTGCCTATGAAGGTAAGCAGAAAGGTAACAAATGGAATCGAAGTTAATAAACAGGTTGGGCTAGGTAGTACCATTCAAATCACTTTCTTTGATGTCCCCCCAAATTTTAAATGCCAGAGACGCCAGTGCTTGTACTCCTCCGCAAAATAGTTCATATGGTTTGATCATTACTTTTACTATGAAGCTCCATATAAAACTGCTACGTTATTATAAATGACAAAAATATAATACGGATTATCTAATAATACTGCAATCAAGTATGGTTAATGAAACAATACAAATAAACACTACGCATGCGCAGTAATTATGGCGCCAATTCAATTGCGGACACGTGTTCTGCTTTTAAGTCTGAAAGATGGCTGGCATGAATCCCGGTTGCGCGAGTGTTGTGGTGGAACACCATCAAAGTTAACCTTTATTCACTAAGCAACAATTGTTTACAAGCGAAATTCAAATATATTTTTTAAAATCTTTCGACTTTTCTCTTTCTTTTCTGCTGCTGCTGTAAGTATCTGAACAACATGAGACAGTATTATCAAGTATAATTTGCTCCATCCCGTGGGGAGTGGGAGTGATACATGACTAGCCAATCGTATTTGTGGCAAGCGGAAATATACAAATATTTTGTTTATCGGAGTGTAGAGCTTACGCTGAACAGGGAATAAGTAAGAAGAAGGAATAAACCACTCCTTTTCCGAGGAAGCATTATATATATATATATATATATATATATATATATATATATATATATATATATATATATATATATATATATATATATATATATATTAATTCGACGAGGAAGTGGCAAATTATAGTACTTCCACATTATTTTCTCACCGTGTATTTGTCGTGGTCAGCAGAAAACTAATAGTAAATAAATAAATAAGAAAGAGAGAAAGAGAAAGTATACGGAGTTGAATATAGCATGTTAACAACTTCCCGAATAAAGCACAGTTTTGTGTTTCTACTCTACCGTGAACAGAGCTCCTTCGTACGCGGGAGAACCGGATTCGGTTCACGGAGGGAGTTCATATGGTTCGGATTCCACATTAATCAGTAGGTCTACGTTCCATATAGTCCCGCTGCTGAACGGGACGTTAAACTCAAACTCAACTCAACTCAATAACTCTATCGTGAACAGCTCTTTCCCTGTCTCCTCTTGCTATCGCTCTGTTTGGTTCTACTACTAAGCAGTTGAGTCTCGATAAGTGCAAGGATAGAGGGGAGTGTCCAATACTAGTCTTAAAAATCACTGAGTAAAATTCTGCCTAAAGCAATGCAACACAAAAACTGTAAAAAGTCCTTTAGAGGAAACATTATAGACATAACTATGTGTGAATTTTTTAAAAAAATCCACTCGATACACAATAATTATTTTGAAGCGGACTGAAAAATACAATTAATTTAAACAATGTAATTTCTTGTATTAAAAGTTAATGATAATTTCAAAGTTGTGCAAACGATTTAAGCTAGATCTCTGTAAATCTAGATTTAAGTTTAAGAAGAGATGTATATAATGAAATTTTGAGGACGTATAATTGTGTTTCAGGGGACATCACAAAGAATATATTTATTTCTTGTCTGTGGCTGGTAACAATGACCGCGCATGCGATTGTGACAACGTGCGATTGGGATTAGAATGAACGTTTGTATTGAAATTGTTAATATTTATTAGTAATTAATATATATACATGATGTTAGATGAAGAAGAATTAGCTCCACAAGAAGAGGAGGAGGAGGTAAATAAGTTTATAATTGTTTAATTATAAGAATACAGAAAATTAATGTATGAGTAAGCAGTGTTATCAGTTGCTGAACTATGAATCGAACCTTTTAACATAACGAAATTGTTAATAAGAGGATTTTTGCAATCGAATTTAGTACACATATATGACAATTCATCACTATTGCATATTGTCACATGTGATTCAACAGATACATTGGTATCTTGTTTTGTGGGAGTTTCCCGCCGACGCCTTAAGCAGTACAATACCATTGTTATTTGTCTTAATACAGATTTTGCTTAATATGATTTGAAGGCTATTTTCATAAGGTAAATCAGTCGCTTCCCCGTTTTATTAAGCTGCAGAGTACCATGCGTGCTATCCCATTTTATGGGGACATACTTGTATTCATGAAATGTGAAAGTTAACATTGTAATTTTGATGTATATTTTGACGTTGTCTATTGCCATAATTGGTTCAAGGACAATAAAATTATTATTATTATTATTATTATTATGAACTTCTTTAGCAAGAAATGCACTTAGTATTTTTTTTTAAAGGGAAGAGTTGCATTAATGTTAGCATAATCACTAGGAGGATGTGTATACAAACAGCGTGCGTACATATGGCATAAAAATTAGGTTCGTGTATAAAACTAACTCTAAAGTACAAAACAGCTTGTGCTAGGTGTCCACTTAAAACATGAATGCTATCTAACCAAATCAGGAGAGCAGCAGGATAATCGAAGCGGTTAGCGGGAGTATGTCCGTAGGGAGCCGGCGCGTCAGCGATGGTAGGTATACGGGAGTATGTTTAGTACAAGGGGTCCAGAAGCACGTAAAAAAACACAAAATTTAGAAGAGAAATGAATTATGCAAGTACTTAGACGTAACATAATGTAACCAAATCTAACCTGAAGCTAAATTGGACTAACCTAATATTGGTAGAAATAAGCGAAATACTATCATTTTTTGGAAAATTATGCGGGACCCCTACACTAATGTAACATAAACTAACCGAATGTGAACAGAAATTACCAAAATTGCAACGTTTTTTTTAGAGAAAATAGCTGGACCCCTTGCTGGTATACGCATAAATAATGATAGTGGAGAACTACTGGTCGGGTACGGACTTTTGGGTTTCGGGTAGGACGAAGGTGAATTTCGAAAGAGTACTTCCTGAGGCTTAACAACTACTGAAAATGTATTATTGGCAGAAGTATATGGGTACCCAATGGAGTTCGGGGGTACGTAGTTTCTGCATTATTTAAACATTTTGAAAATGTCTGAAATGTTGTAAACAACGTTACAGATATCTGTTTACCGAAAACCGCAACTTGCTACACCTCATGGTTACTAAAATGTGGGGAAATAAAAGAGTGAGACAATAGAGGTGTGGAGTTTGCATACTAGATGGTACAATTATGTAAATGTAATTACTAAGGCCTAACAATATCCTCAAAAGTACTTTCAATCCAAAACAAACCTACATCCCCTTGGAAGGGGGGGGGGGGTACCATGGGATTCGTAAAATTTCCATTTCTAAACACTACCGAAATATGTCTCAATAAAGTTTTAAAGATATTTATAAATGTATGTGCACCGAAAACCGAAAGTGGGTACAGCTAATGGTTACCAAAATATTAGGGAATAAAAAGCCACACTATAGATATGTGAGGTTTGCGTGCTAAAGGTACAATTTTGAAAAATTAATTAGTGAAGCCTAACAACAATTCCAAGATCACAATCGTACATCCTATCAGGTTTAGGGTTACAGTTCGGTGCACAGAAAATATTACTAAAAGCTTAAGTCCAACTTAGAAACAAACTCTTGCGCCGTGTGTTTATGCTTTCAGAAATAGGCTTACACTTCGAATCGACTAATTCTCTTATTAAACCCACCTAACACCCCTCCTCCACCTCTCCTTGTCTAAAGCGGTGTGTGACATAATATACTCTTTCTATACAGACGGAAAAAAAGAAAACCGAACCAGTTTATAAGGTTTATAGCTCTAAAACCTTCACTTTCATTCGTTTGTTCTGAAATGCCTTTCTAGAGTCTGAATAAAACAAAATGTCACAAAATGTTCTCATAGCTTCATAAACGACCTTATTTGCATTCTTTCCCTTCCTCAAAGGCTGTATATCACATCAACCTAGGAAGATGCACCTTGTGAAATCTATGGAAATTATTAATCATGGCAGTAGGTTTTGTGCTTCCCAAAGTCTAATGCTGGCGTAGAGCTCTAAAGACTGCTGTCAGAAATGAGTGTTATTCATTTCTTTTCAGTAATTGCATGTCAATGTTCCAGTTGGCGTCATTTGGGCAGGACAGAAGGGTGTAATTGCCCCCTCCCTTAAGCTTCATAATTACATATCGTTTGATCACATGTATACTAATGAAAAAATTTCGATCCCAGCTCGCGTCAAGTAAACGTTGTGGTGGACAAACACCATGGGCGTGGATTCTCCCATTTCCTCCCACTTTCATCATTCCATCATTTCCTTCATTGCTCCTTTAGCCTACACCGCATAATCATGGGACGGAAAACTTCAAGATTTGATTCCATTATTATACTAATAAAAAAAATGAAACTATTATGTCGGCGGAGAATCTCCGCCTTCACCCGCTCCCGGGCAAAATCTAAAATGACGCCGCTTTTAACAACAAACCTATATAGTTACGATAGCACATTGCTAGAGCACATACATTTGGTTTCAAGAGTCGAACGTTTGATCCCAAACCATATGAGTTCATGTATCACGTTGAGAGTTAGTGATAAATTCAAATATGGAGACAGAAAGGGATGATTTACATATATACAGTAAGTTTAGAATTGTGGAATAAATTATCGACTGCATCCGTATTATGATGAAAATTGTGACTTTGTGAAACGGAAGAAGAAAAGGTTCCCAACTGCGAGGATCACATTAGGCAGTTGTTGAATTAAGATGGAGGGGCCTTTTTAGATCATCAGATGATTACGAAGAAAGATCTTAAGATATGGGGAATTAAGAATTAAAAAAAAAAAAAAAAAAAACTAGCTTCCGAGCCGGGTTTCGAATCACGAACCTTTTAGTTATCAAACCATGACTTTATCCACTCAGCCACGGAAAACTCTACAGTGCCGGCAAAAAAAAAAAAAAAAAAATCTTTACATTGTGAAACAAATCAGAAATCATTCCAAATTCATAATATTGAAGTATTTTATTGTGGCTAATACTTTACAATTAGTATTTTGTCATATCGCCTTTATATTTTATCACCATCTGCAGTCGTTTAGGCATTGATTCAGCCAGATGGCGAAGTATGTAGAGTCCATGGTTATCCACAGTGTTTTGATCGTTTCCTTTAGATCCTTGATGTTGTTTGGTCGTGTCTCTTAAATCTTGTTTTTCATGACGTTCCAGGCGTTTTCGATTGGATTAATGTCAGGAGAATTACCTGGCCACTCTAACATTAATATAATTGCTTGCTTTCATGGTTTCATTCTTGGGAAGAAAGTACAATCCTCCTCTGCCCTTGTTATCACTGAATGCCCCCACACTATCACACTATCAGGGTATTTAACGGTCTTAACTGTAAATTTCGGGTTATACCGTGAAGCAGTACTCGGACGGCGCACCATCTTAGATCTATCCCGGATCAACCTAAAAGTGCTCTCATCACTAAACATCACTTTTTTCCACTCTTCAGGTGTCCAATCTTGATATTTCTTACAGAAGTCGAGCCTTTTTCTCTTCATTGCTGCTGTAAGAAGGGGCTTCTTCGCAGCACGGCGACTGGCAAGCCCAGATCCTTTAGCAGACGGTAACGAACTGTCCTAGTTGCGACATTCTGGGGGAGCTCAGGATGCTTGTTTTTCAATTCTACAGCTGTTATGAAAGGATTTGACATTACTTCACGCTTTAGAAGTTTATAAGTCCTTAGCGAAGTCTTTCTAGATGCACCGGAGCCGGACTTCCTACATGGTACATTTCCAGGAGGCAATGACGCCGCTGAACGCTTTAGCTGGTAAATTATCTCTCTTGACACTCCAAGATCCCTGGATATAGCGATTACCGAATCATCTTTCTCCAGAAGAGTTTAGGCCCGGGATTTCTCTGCCATTGTCAGCTTTCTACGACCCATTGTGTGTAATCAGAACAAAGTTATACGTCCACTTACGTTCAAGAACTTAAACAAAAATCTAGCTGCACAGAGCAAAGAAAGAACTATCTCGCCGTACAACGCTACGAGGCACACTGAGCTTCTGCTGGGGGAGGGAAGATTGCAAGTGGCGCGCTAATCACTGACGTCATCATCAGGCTCCTCTCATATTTTTATGGCGGGAACGGCGCTTGACCCCGTTAGTTGAATTTTGCATGTAACGTTTTTTTTTTTTGCCACACAATGTAAAGATTTTTTTTTTTTTTTTTGCCGGCACTGTATGTAGTCTGTCACATACTTTTCTTTGAGCTACGAGATTGGGATGTTCCAAGCGTAGACTCAGTGGATGCGCCGTTCAGATTTGACGCAGACCTCTTGTAACTTAGTTACACTGTGTATAATGAACTTTCCCTTGTTCAGGAACACTTTTGAAGACAGAAAGTCTATTCCTGTTGTGTTAATTAAGTTATATTTGATAGAACTATATGATAAAGTAGTGCCAAATACTTTGCGTCGTTGTCTGTTACATGACTTTAGTGTAAGGGATTTCAACTTGGATGGTCTTAGGTTCGAATCCCGACCATCCTTATTGACTTTTCCTTCTAGATACGCTCATACTGTGCACTCCAGAAATTTCAATTTTGCAGTAAATATAGTCGCAGCTGGTTTAAGAGGAAATTATTTTCAAATATGATATTTGTTATTACATGCTTTTCTTTAACTTGTGATGTTTCAACTTTGATATTAAATCCCACTACCTTAATGTAATTTATTTCCCTACGTTATATCATACTGAATGTTTGCACAACGACGATAGTCGGGAGGTAATAGAAAAATTCCATGTTTACTGTAATGTATGTAACTTACAAACTTATGCAAATTTATAACTTACAATTAGCTATATTTAGGTCGTGTCTTGTCAGATGAGGGTTTAGTGAACGGTACTCCTACCCTGGTTGTCCTAGGTTCGAGTTTTTTTTATTTATCTATTTTATTTTATTTATTTATTTTTTTTTTAAGCTTCACTTAGTTCATGCATTCAGATCTTCAAGATTGAATCAAATACAATAGCAGCCAGTGAATAAATTGTAATTGACATTATTTTCAAATATGACACGTTAATACATGCTTGACATTAGCTTACAATATTCAACTTTGTAAATAATGACAGCTACATTTAATTCACTAGCTGCTATTATATTTGCTTCAAGCTTAAAAATCTGGAATACATATACTAAGTGTAGCTAAAAGAAAAAAAGTAACAAAAGTGGATTTGAACTTAGGAACACCAGCGTAGAAATCCCGTTCACTAACCTCTCATCTAAGAAGCCATGGCCTAAACATGACTATTTGTAAGTTATAAATACGCATCCAAATGACACGATTAGTAGAATGTATAATAACTTTTTTTGGCTCTTTTTTTCTTTTCAGAAACGTAACGTATTTAAGAGATTTGTTTCATTCCATTAGAAATTCGAAAATGATGATGTGTGTTTGAGTGTATTGTCTTCTTTATCAGACAGTTCTACCAAATACTACTCAATTCACACAACAGTATTAAAAAATAATAATTAAAAAAAAAATCTTACTGCCTTAGAAAATGTTCCTAAAAAGGAAAACTGCATCATGTAGCCTGAACGGTGGCGTAACTAACTGGAGCGCGATGCGGGAGGCCCACGTCCAGGGTTTGAAAAACCCCAACCCACCTGAGCCCATGTGGGTTTTTTCGGGTTTTATTGTTTTTTTCGGGTTTAATTGGGTTTTTTCGAAATATTTCAATCTCTTTAGTGCAAAAATGTTAAAATATGATGTACATTTCATGAGTGTCATTGTCACAACTTACAACAACTTCCTATTCACTGCTGTTTTGAAACAATTGCCGCCATTTTGAAATTTTATATTGGATCGCCAAAAAAATCTGTATAGCAAATTTAAAATGTCTTGTGCTTCTACACTCAAAATACAAACTTAAAAAGTCCGAAAATTGCACCTTGTAGCATGGATACATGCTATTTTGAAAAATAGCCGCCATTTTGAAATTTTATACCGCCAAAATATATACAGCTAATTTAGTCTCTCGTACTTCTACTTTGAAAATTTCAACTTGAAAGACCTAAAATTGCGCTTTGTAGCGTGAATATCAGCGGCGCAAATTTGTCTTCAACATTGGGGGGACGGGTAAGACGGTATATATATATATATATATATATATATATATATATATATATATATATATATATATATGCGTTGTACAAAATATTTATGAAGGCGAGAAACAATGCTGAGGAGAATTACCCATGTCGGTCCCGGCGTCCTCCACAGGGGACATAAAATATGACGACATTATTATCGCTTTATAACTTTAAAATCCGACTGGCAACATTGAAAACTGTTTACAAGGGATGACCAAATATGATCATTCCTTGTAAACAGTTTTCAATGTTGCCAGTCTGATTTTAAAGTTGTAAAGCAATAATAATATCGTCATATTTTATGGGCCTTGTGTGGGACTCCGGGACAACATGGGTAGGAGAGCAGAGTTGTCTTCAACATTGGGAGGCTGTCAGATTTGAGGCTTATTCTGGGAGGTATCAATTTCATCTCTCTTTCCTTTGTGACAGTTGAACACACACAAATCATCACATTTCTTCCTAAAAGACACATTTCCAATCCGATTATTGAGGGGAACAGTTCCAAGATTGTAGGGGATATGTCCTCTTCATCCCCCCGGGATTTTCGCCAGTGGATATCAGTTTTTTTTTTTTTTAAGCGCTCCATTTTGTAATTTTACGTTGGTATGCTGCCAAAATCTAAACAGAAAATTTAGAGTGTCTCTGGTTTGTATTCTGAAAATTTAAAAGATCGAAAGTTGAACACTGTGTGGCAAAGGCAGACAAACGAACAAATGTAGATCGAGTCATCCTGAGACTCAGTGACGTTCGCCAAATATGAATACCAAATAGCTATATTAATTTAAAACAAAGACATAATTTAAAACATAAGATGTTCTTTTTAGGTGGGTCCAACCCGAAAAAACCCGGTGGATTTTTTCGGGCTGGGCCCACTTGGGCAAACCCTGCCCACGGCAGAAGGGAACCCATTTAAGTTTCGTAATTCCTCTTTGTAGGTTTTTATATAATTTTACACTTTTTCCTCAATGTCTAAAATACACACTACTTTAGCCTTAGAAAAAAAGTAAGTTGTGAAGGACCTATATACTATAAAGCATACTCAAAACAGTTATCACCTCTTTGCTGCAACAACTTTAACGGACAGTAATGAAGGAAAAGATTGCGTGAAATTTCAACTTAGAAGTATTATTTTTAGATAACTGTCATTGCTAGTAGTGTTCTGTATTTGTTTAGACCCCTACTCTTTTATAACTGTATTTTACTTTTCCTGTGACGAAAGCAACACCTAAGAGAGCATTCAGTGAACAAAACGCCATTAAAAAATATATTCGTTGTACAATGGTGCAAGTGAAGTTGAGCTCTTTGGCACTCTTCAGCAAGGAAAACGAAAGAAAAAAAAAAGCCACCACATTGGAAGTAGTCAACGAATTCATTTACGGGCAGGGGGGCCGCGGTGGCTCAGTGGTAGAGCGTTCACCTCTGGTGCTAGGGGTCTCGGGTTCAAACCCTGCTCCCGCCAAGTGAACTTTGTGGTGGACAAACACCGTGTGCGTGGGTTTTCTCGGGGTTCTCCCGTTTCCTCCCACTTTCTTCATTCCACCATTTCATTCATTACTCATCATCACCGTCTCCTTTAGCCTAACCGGCATAAGCGTGGGACGTAAAACTCAAAAATTTCATTTCATTTTTGTTTTTCAGATGGTAATTTATAGGTATACTTAAGTTGGTTGAAATTACTCCATAGTTAGGGAATAGACACTGAAACTATCCCTAATAAGGAAGGAAAGTGACATGTAAAAGTAGTCAAATACAAACGATATTAGTGTCAAATTCATAGTTTTCTGGGTCGCAAAGATATATAGTGACACTGTCGATGATGTTTAAGTACGAGTTAAGCCTTGGTTGATATGGAGTCAGAGTGGGAGGATGACAGGCAAAAAGAATCGAAAACATTCTTTATTTGTGTCGAATGCATAGTTTTCGGGATCCTGACAAATAGTCCCATTCCAAGATGTAGTATATGTGAAGGTCGGATCCATTGGCATGAGGGTCAGAGGGGAGAACCAATGAAGATTTCCGAACAGTTCCTTTGGTATGAGTTTCAATACACTGAGAGTGAAAAGTGGTAGTGCACAAATACTGGTGTCACATCCGGATCTATCAAAAATATGATTTCTGGGAAATTATCGTTGCTCCAGGGAAGCATTACCTCCTGATCACTAGCTAAAATCATCACTGCTTTGCAGGGGCATAGGCAGAAGCTTATTTCAGGGATAGAAAGCTTTTTGAGGGGTCCAAATTCAATATGACATACTGTACTAAAATGTCTAACATCATCTCTAAAAATAGGTAAAATTTACAAATAAGTAGTGATATAGGGGGAGTCTAAGTCCTGTGTATGTCTCTTCTGGTCTGTGTCGTCATAAGCTTCTCTTCAAATGTATAAGACATACCATGTATATAAGAAACGTAGAACAGAATAAAATAAATATAGAAAATGTATGTAATTATAACTAAGAGATAGAAAATAATTACACACAAAAGTTGAAGAAGAAGTGTTTCCACTTGTGCAGGGCTAAAATCAAGTGAGGAGCGCTCATCTGAAGTGCCACTATTCATCTCTTCGAACCAGAAAACTATGAATTCGACACTAATATCTTTCGTATTCTATTACATTTCTACATGTCATCTCTTCCCCTCCTAGGAATGGTTTCAGTTTCTTGCCCCTCACAGTAAATTGTTCAGATAGTAATTTATACTTAATTCGTTTGAATTTTCTCCAGGAGTCCATGTTGCATCGTACGGTTTACTGTACGTTTGTTTTTCTGAGTTTCTGTATATATAGAAAGTACGGTTTACTGTACTTTCTATATATACAGGGTTATTAAAAAAAAAAAAAACATATTTCAAACATTTATTTCTTCCAAACTACAAAAGATAGAAACGTGATTCGAACGTTACTTGATTAAGAAAAGTTTACAATTTATTGTTAGTAATTATGGTGTGCATTCAATATGAGCACCGTGTGTTACACAAATGTCAAAACGGTGGCTCATTTCTTGCCACACACGAATCAGCTGGTCTCTAGTTATCGAATTCACACCTTCAACAATTCGATGTCGTAGACCTTCAAGAGTGTCAGGCATACGAGGGATAAAAACACGGTCTTTGACGTAACCCCATAACCCCTCCTTTCGTAAAGTGTACGAATGCGATCGACATTCTCGTTCGATGTGCTTGGACGTTCCGTGCTTTTCCCTTTGCAGATGCAACCATCTTCTACGAATTTTCGATGCCACTTGTAAATTTGCTTATGATGCGGCAGTTGTTTATTAAATTGACCGCGAAATGCTCGCTGAACTGCAACAATGGACTCAAGTTTTGCCAATTGTAGCACACAAAAAGTCTTCTCCTGTGGTGACGCCGCCATTTCACTACAAACAACAAACAACAGCGCCAATGCGGCTGTGATTGGAACTTGTATCCGGGCTGTTTAAATTGTAAACTTTTCTTAATCAAGTAGCGTTCGAATCATGTTTCTATCTTTTGTAGTTCGGAAGAAATAAATGTTTGAAATCCTTTCTTTTTGAATAACCCTGGATATATATATATATATATATATATATATATATATATATATATATATATATATATATTACAGTAACAATGGATTTTTTTAATTACCACCCGACTATCGTCGTTGTGCAAACACTCAGCATGATATGACGTAGGGAAATAAATTACATTAAGGTAGTAGGATTTAATATCAAAGTTGAAACATTACAAGTTAAAGAAAAGCATGTAATAACAAATATCATATTTGAAAATAATTTTCTCTTAAACCAGCTGCGACTATATTTACTTCAAAATTGAATTTCTGGAGTGCACAGTATGAGCGTAGCAGAAGAAAAAGTCAATAAGGATGGTCGGGATTCGAACCTAAGACCATCCAAGTTGAAATCCCTTACACTAAACAGTCATGTAACACAACGACGCATAAGTATTTGGTACTACTTTATCATATAGTTCTGTCAAATATAACTTAATTAACACAATAGGAATAAACTTGTACTGCCTTAAGAAGTGTTCCTGAACAAGAAAAAGTTCATTATATACGGTGCCATGTAACTAAGTTACAAAGAGGTCTGCGTCCCATCTGAACGGCGCATCTACCGAGTCAATGTTTGGTATATCCCATGTGGGTTCCTGTCACCACGGCATGGCGCGTCCTCAGGTTGCGGATCGAGGAGAAGGCCTCTAGATATAGAGGTTAGCTGCGAATATACTGAATAAGCAGTCGCGGACAGACGACTAGGAGTGGTCCTCCAGCATGGGGGTTTGGGTAAGGCTAACACCCTCATCCTGTAAAAAAAGGCACTTGTTCAGAAACATTCACAAAAGCCTCGGACAAGGACTGATAACTTGGCACGACATCAGCAAAAGAAAATGGACATGAGATTTGGAACATGGAATATTAGAAGTCTTTATAGGGCAGGCGCGTTAAAATCTGTAACGAGTGAGTTAGAGAAATACAGGATGGACTTAGTAGGAGTTCAGGAAGTTAGGTGGGAAGGAAATGGATCTGAGAATTCCGGAAATTTTACGTTCTTTTACGGGGAAGGAAATAAAAATCACCAGTTAGGAACAGGGTTTTTCGTTCACAAACGAATATTACCAGCAATTAAACGGGTTGAATTTGTTACTGACAGACTTTCTTTTATTACTCTTAAGGGACGGTGGTGTGATATTATTGTTTTAAATGTACATGCTCCAACTAAAGATAAGGGTGACGATATAAAAGATAGTTTTTACGAAGAAGTGGAACGGATATTTGACCAACTCCCGCGATACCATATGAAGATTCTATTAGGAGATTTCAATGCGAAGGTAGGACGAGAGGATATTTTCAAACCGATTATAGGGAACGAAAGTTTGCATAAGGAAAGTAATGACAACGGTGTTAGACTCGTAAACTTTGCAACATCCAAAAACCTAATCGTGAAGAGTACAAAATTCCCACATCGCGACGTTCATAAATACACTTGGACATCACCAGACGGAAAAACACATAATCAAATTGATCACGTTTTAGTAGACAGAAGAAGACAATCTAGCATAATTGACGTCCGGTCGTTTAGAGGGGCTGATTGTGACACTGATCACTACCTGGTAGCAGCGATAATACGGGAGAGATTATCGTTGAATAAAGGTAATACTCAATGTCCGAAAACGGAGAGATTTAATTTAAAGAAATTAGAAGAGAGCCAGGTAAGAGAGGAATACCAGATTGAAGTTTCGAATAGATTCTCGGTTTTAGAAGACTCGGAGTGCACTAGTGTTGAGGATACTTGGATTGAAATTAGAGATAGCATTAAAAGTTCAGCAATAGAAAAACTGGGACACGCGGAAACACGTAGGAACAAACCATGGTTCGACCAAGAATGCATTAAACTAGTAGAGAAGAGAAAACAGGCAAAATTACGGTGGCTACAAAATCCGAATGAAATAACTACACAAAATTTCGCAGATATCAGGCGGGAAACTTCCAAAACTTTTAGAACAAAGAAACGGGAGTTTTTGAAAGCTAAAATTAAGGAACTTGAAGATAATAGTAAAAATAAAAATATTCGGGACATGTATAAGGGGATCAGCGAATTTAAGAAAGGCTATCAACCTCGTGCTTATATATTAAAGAAATCTGACGGAACAGTTCTCACTGATACGGATAGCCTCTTAAATAGATGGAAAGATTTCTTTGACGATTTGCTGAACACGCAGCCAAAAACTAATGTGCGTGGAGAAAAGGAGATACACACCGCAGAACCGTATATTCCAGAACCCAATCGAATAGAAGTGGAAGCCGCTATAAAGAAATTAAAGAAACACAAATCTCCGGGTGTAGATGAAATTCCGGCTGAGTTAATTTTAGCTGGAGGCGAAAAATTATGGAACAAGATACACAAACTCATTCTCCTTATCTGGAACAAGGAAGAATTGCCACAAGAGTGGAAAGAGTCAATCATTGTTCCAATTCACAAGAAAGGCGACAAAACTGACTGTAATAATTATCGAGGCATTTCTCTTCTGTCAACATCCTATAAAATCCTTTCAAATATTCTGTTAGCAAGATTGACCCCATACGCAGATGAAATTATTGGAGATAATCAGTGCGGATTTAGACGAAATCGATCAACTATCGACCAAATATTTACCATTCGCCAAATACTCGAAAAGAAGTGGGAATACAATACCCCGGTACATCAACTATTTATTGATTTTAGAAAGGCTTACGACTCGGTTAGGAGAGAAACATTATACAACGTTCTTACAGAGCTTGGAATACCGAGAAAGCTAATTAGATTAATTAAGATATGTTTAAGTGAATCCCAAAGTAAAGTCCGGGTAGGAAAATTTTTGTCCAGAGCTTCCACGTCGAAAATGGCCTGAAACAAGGAGATGCGTTGTCGCCATTATTATTTAACTTTGTTCTGGAATACGCCATAAGGAAAATCAAAGATAGCAACCAGGGCCTAGAGTTGAACGGCATTCACCAGGTTATGGCATATGCTGATGATGTAAATTTAATAGGGGATGATAGGAGAACAGTAGAAATAAATGCAGAGATATTATTAAACGCTTGCAGGGACATGGGTTTAGAAGTAAATGCAGAGAAAACTAAATACATGGAAGTGCGTCGGGACCGTAATACGGCAAATTGTGGAGGCGTTAAAATATTAAATAATACTTTTGATAAAGTGGATACTTTCAAATATTTAGGATCAATATTAACAGACGAAAATCATATTCACGAAGAAATTAAATGTCGACTAAAAGCAGGGAATTCGTGTTACTATTCGGTTCAAAATCTCTTGTTGTCGCGAATTCTGTCGAGGAATTTGAAGCTTAAAATATATAAAACGATAATCATGCCTGTTGTTCTGTATGGTTGCGAAACATGGTCGCTTACTCTGAGGGAAGAACATAGACTGAAAGTATTTGAAAACAGGATCCTGAGAAGAATATTCGGACCCAAAAGGAACGAGAATGGGGAATGGCGGAAGCTTCATAACGAGGAACTACATAGTTTATACGGTTTACCCAACATTGTTAGGGTCGTCAAGTCTAGGAGGCTTAGGTGGGCAGGTCATGTAGGTAGAATGGAAGAAAGTAGAAACGCTTTCAAAGTCTTGAGTGGTAGACCCATAGGAAAACGACCATTAGGAAGACCTAGGCGCAGATGGGAGGATAACATTAAGATGGATCTCGCAGAGATAGGAATACAAAGTAAAAACTGGATCCAGTTAGCTAAGGATAGAAGTCAGTGGAGAGCTTTTGTGAACGCGGCACTGAACCTCCGGGTTCCATAGGCCATAGAGTTAGTTAGTTATGTGACAGACTACATAGAGTTTTCCGTGATTGAGTGGATAAAGTTATGGTTCGATAACTAAAAGGTTCGTAGTTCGAAACCCTTCTCGGAAGCTAAAGTTTTTTTTTTTTTTTTAATTCTTAATTCCCCATATCTTAAGATCTTTCTTCGTAATCATCTGATGCTCTGAAAAGAGCCCTCTATCTTAATTCAACAACTGCCTTAATGTGATCCTCGCAGTTGGGAACCTTTAATTCTTCTGTTTCACGAAGTCTCAATTTTCATCATAATACGGATGCTGTTCGATCATTTTTTCTCCAATTCTAAACTTGTATATGTAAATCATCCCTTTCTGTCCATATTTGAATCTCTCACTCACTCACTCCCAATGTGATCCATGAACTCATGGTTTGGGATCAAACGTTTGACCCTTGAAACCAAATGTAAGCGCTCTAGCAATGTGCTATCGTAATTATATAGGTTTGTTGTTAAAAGCGGCGTCATTTTAGATTTTGCCCGGGAGCGGGGGAAGGCGGAGATTCTCCGTCGACATAATAGTTTCATTTTTTTATTAGTATAATAATGAAATGAAATCTTGTTTAAGTTTTCCGTCTCACAATTATGCGGGTAGGCTAAAGGAGAAAGTCATGATGAGCAATGAAGAAAATGATGGAATGAAGAACCCACGCCCAGGGTGTTTGTCCACCACAACTTTTATCTTGGCGCAAGCTGGGATCAAACTTAAAAGTATATTAGTATACATGTGATCAAACAATATGTATTCATCAAGCTCAAGGGAGGGGGCAATTACACCCTTCTATCCTGCCCAAATGACGCCCACTGGAACATTGACATGCAATTATTGAAAAGAAATGAATAACACTCATTTCTGTCAGTAGTTTTTAAGAGCTCTGCGCCCGCATGACAGACTTCGGGAAGCACGAGACTTACTGCCACGATTAATAATTTCCATAGATTTCACAAGGAGCATCTTCTTAGGTTGATGTGATATGCAACCTTTGAAGAAGGGAAAGAATGCAAATAAGGGTGTTTATGAAGCTATGGGAACATTTAGTGACGTTTTGTTTTATTCAGGCTCTAGAAAGACATTTCAGAACAAACGAATGAAAGAGACTGTTTTAGAGTTTTAAACCTTGAAACTGGTTCCTGCTTTTTCCGCCTGTACGGAAAGAGTATATTACGTCACACACCGCTTTTGACAAGGAGAGGTGGAGGAGGAGGGTGAGGTGGGTTTATTACAAGAAGTAATTAGTCGATGAGGAATTCTGAATGCATAAGCACACGGCGCAAGAGTTTGTTTCTAAGTTGGACTTAAACTTTTTGTAACATTTTCTATGCATCGAACTGTACCATGTAGTTTGTGAAACTTCCATTTCTACTTCCCTATGTGTTAAGTGAGAAACCCAGCATAGTTTTCTGCAAAAAGGTTATTTCAGTTTTCAATTTCTTTTGGGCAATTTAAACAGTACACTCAGCTGTGTTGACTATTGAAAACTCCATGTCGATATCTATTACAGTAACTGATATATTAGAAATTATATTTTTGATGACGTCATAAGTATAGAAACCAGGGTGGATTGATTTAAATCAAGATTTAAATCACTTGATTTTTTTAAATAAAAATCGTTGATTTAAATCGAATTCCGAAATAAATTAATTTAAAGTGGAAATAAGTAAAATCCCGTTTCTGTTCTGTTATTTCGATTATGGAAGTTAATCATAATAAAATGAGACTCAAATGTACAGTACAGTATAGTATGAAAACAAGTGTCATGCAGAGGATGATTAGGGAAAATCCCGTTTCGAATAGGTAACGGAGCAATCCTGCTTTCTTCTTTTCATAACATTGGGTTTGGGTTTTGAAATCGTTAACTATTCCAATGGGGAAATCACCATCGACATTTAAGACGAAAATTCTTTTTTGTGCGTGTCTGTTTGTTCCTAGATAATAGGGCGTATTTAAAGGGGACCTATCCCTTTTTATTATTATTATTATTATTATTATTATTATTATTATTATTATTATTATTATTATTATTATTATTATTATTATAACTTTAAGCGAAATTTATGTATTTCATGCCGCAAGCTAGTTCTGAGTTTTTAAAAATAGGCCCCTGCCAAATATCAGTAACTTTTGTGAAAAAAAGTGTCTTTTTGATAAACGTTGCTGTACTTTTCCCTTAATGCTTACCTTTTAAATTATATCACCTATTTTTAGGTGATAGGGTGGAATCTTCAGTGGAATCTTCATTATTCAATTAAAAAAGTACCAATAAGGCTTTTTACTTCGTTTTCTTCAAGACTGGAGGCATTTTAGAACACGTTACATATGCTTTCACGCCTTTCTGCGTTGGGGCATAGTGTGTGATGACGTCACAAATTTAAAAAGATTATTTTTGTTATGCGTATTATTATTATTATTTGGCGGGTTACATTTTGCATTCAGAAACTGAAATTTTGCACACTCGTTGAGTGCACCCCTTAATAATTTTCAAATGTTTTAGATCTCTGCGTGGAAACAGCGAGGTCCAGAGGGGCAAAAATGTTTTTTGAAAAGGATATTTTTAACAAAAAATAGCTTTTTTCGTGATTTTCCCGCCTCGGATGGAGACGTATGAATGATACCGTTTGAAAGGCTGTTCTATCCTGAAGAAAATGATTTACGTACTATGCTCGTAGGATAAATAGGGATGTCTCAGGAAACTGTTACCTGAGATCCGTTTTTATACGGGAATCTGGGGTATTTTGGGGAATATTATTTTTCGCGGGCGTACTTTTACACCTACAAGATTGAAATTTTGCACATTTACTCAGTGCACCCCTCAGTATTTTTCAGGTTTGTTTCAGATCTCTGCCTTAAAACAGGGGGAGGAGTCCACAGAGGTAAAAATATAAAAAAATAAAAAGAGGGTGTTAAAGTTCCTCACCCTCCTCACCGTTACTACTCAAGATAGAAGCTTGAAATTTTGTACACACATTTAGTACACCCCTTAGTATTTCCCAGTTGATTTTGAGATCTGTGCGGTAACACAGGGGAATCCATAGGGGATCAAAATTAAAAAAGTAAAAAAATGCTGATTACTCTCAAAATTTCCCGCTTCAGGGACATGATAAGGAAATGTGAATGTTACCGTTTCAAAAGCTGTTCTATTCTAAAGAGAGTGATGTATGTACCATTATCCTAGGATAAATAGGGATGATGCTGTAGCTGCTTGACTGAAAGTCTATAGTTTACCTTTAAAAAGAGCCATTATTTAAAAGGGTTAAGAAACATTGTTTGGGATTGATATAGGTTAACGATTGGGGATAATTCAAAATTCAACCCCAATACTTTCACTTAAATGGCATAATTAGCATTTAATATTAATTCCTAATGCTATTTTTTCAGTTCGCGACTTGTATTATACGAGGAGAAAGATTTGATTTAAATCAAAAATCGATTTAAATCAAAAAAATTAACAAAAATGATTTAAAAAAAAAATCATGATTTTTTCCACCCTGAATGGATATGGACTTTTGGGTCTCTGCTATAACAAGAAGAAATTTCACAAAGTGAATATATTTACCTGAATAGACAGTCTAATGGGTGTCCTGCTATTAACTTCTATAAAAAAATAATTGCTTATTTTAAATTTCTTTTAGGCAGCTTAAAGATTAGACGGAGGTTCAGTATCGAAAGTTCTTTTGCTTTAAATAATTGTTAGTGGTCATTTTGATGACACTTGTTGTTTCTAAAATTAAGATAAATTTTATATTTAATAATAATTTATTAAATATAATTCATTTATATTTATTATAAGTATATCAGAGAACTTAGACATACTCTCAGATCTAAAAATTACATATAAAGATCTAAAAATTAAAATCCTGTTTGTTCTTCAAAATAAAAATCTCTTAACTCGGGAGCATGATTCTTTTAAATGTTTAAGTTAACGTACACCACTAGGCGTTTTTAGAAAATTAATTATTAACAGTGCAGAGAGAATTCTATTTCTATTATTATTATTATTATTGTTATTATTATTATTATTATTATTATTATTATTATTATTATTATTATTATTATTATTATTATTATTATTATAGTATTTCCTTATTTTAATATGGATAAAGGAAATCTTGAAAAAGACTGGGAAAATATCATTAAAAAATTTATTAACAAAAATTAAATGCAAAATAAATCTAGAAGATTCGTATTCCACTCAATACATCGTCAGCGCATACACAAAATTGGTTTGGCAGTAGTGACTTCTAGGTGACATTTTAGACGGTGGCCCACAGTTCTTGAAATAGTTGTTACGTGGAAGATTTTCAAAGACTGTCCATAAATTTTTAAACTTGTTAAGTTCTGTAAATAAAATATATATGTTAACTAATTATTGATTAAAATAGCGCACTATTCATCTTTAATAGAATATTTGGAGCTCAACACAAAGGTAGATAGAAACTTCTCTATATTAATTTTCTGTTATTGTAAATAATACCGATCTATAAATTTTCATAATTACTTTAATACTATTGAAGTACTACAGTAGAACACGTGATTTACCATCTGTTTAATATGCTTTAAACGTTGAACCAACCTGACGAAGGGCACTCGAGATTTACGCCAGAAATATATATGGGTATTTGACGATAATTTCACTCTTACAGGAATACTTAAAAGTTAGTAATAACCAGGGTTGGCTGGTTTAAACCAAAAAACAAAAAAATGTGCGTAAAAGTGTATGTGTTTGTAAAATCTTGATGAACACACATTTGTGGGTTATCACGTTTCACTCCCGTATACTATTCGTATTATATTCTGAACTAAATTCCACATTCATTACTCAAAAAGATTATACTACAAAAGCAACTTTTTTTTTTTTTTTTTTTTATAAGTTTATAAATGTTTATTTTGTGATTTTTTGTAGTTGTTATTATTGTTATGTAATTGCAATTGAAGAAAAATTCTAAATATTGTTTCGTTTCAATGTTTACTATTGATAAAATACATAGAAAATGTCGTACTTTTTGTGTGTGTGTGGGGGGGGGGTCATACAGACCCCACGAGAGGCATTTAGTGAAATAAGTATTTTTGGTATCTATTTATGTATAAATGAGTCTGAGCCAAAGTGGACTCAAATAATTCGTATCTTTATTCACTTTTCTTATTGATATGCAGATTAAGTCGGTGTATTTTTTTTAATTTGGACCAATAAAAGTCGTTGTTAACTAACTTGAACTAAATTAGTTTTTCTGTACTCCGTAGTACTTTGAAATTGTTCATATGTAATTCTGTGTAATGGTTTCACTTGTGCAACTCTTTATCTTTTTGTCCTTCTGAAATAACTCTTGACAGTTATATTAAGAAGCATGTAAAGATCAGTACAACGTATTTTTTTATCAGGATTCCTTCGTGAGTGAGTCGGCAGACGTATCGCATTTGTGGCCAATTAGTCCTGGTTCCGAGTTCAAATGTAGGACAATTTCTCCCGGATGTAACTCGAGAAGCGGTTTTTATTCCGCTTTAAGATTATGTGACCCCTTCCAGCATAACCCGGTTGTTGCATAATAACATCAAGGCGAAACAAACTTAGTTCTGTGCATATATGATATGAATATATAGAGCAAATTATTTAAACCATAAAAACCTGGTTTAAACCAAAAAAAAACTTGGTTTAAACCAAAAAAAAAAACGGTTTTTTGGTTTTTTTAAATAAAAACCATGGTTTTTGCCAACCCTGGTAATAACTTATATTGTGTTCCTTATGTTCAATCTGCAATTATTCAGAAAGAGCAATTGCGGGAATTTGTGTAAAGTCTCATTGTTAAAAAATTGGTACTTAACCATTTCTGCAGTACAAAATTGGCATCAGTAATCTGAAAATTATGATGACAGTACGTAATAAGCACAGGATTCGCTAGAGCTCCTTGGCGGAGTCCAACAGCTTTTACACTCGCCAACGGAAATCTAGTCTTGTAGACTGCCTACAAGAAAAAAGCACAGTAAACTTCCGTAAATTGGATCTGTTTTGGCATCGATCAGACTATCTTCGTTCTTAGGATGATAACCACTCATGAAACAGAAATATCCATAAGTGTTATATGTGTCTGAAAAACAACAAGGCCGTCACTATTAGCCATGGCAAGTAGACTGGCACTTACATCAAACTACGTGTTAATTAAGATTTAGCGCGAAATTTTCTCATGTTAACCCCTTTCACTTGTATTTATTATTTAAAAACGTATATGTATTAATAATAATACTGAAGTGTAATAATTTATGTAAATTGGGGCGCCATTTTAGCAGGATTTGCTCATGTGGGCCGAGCCCGAAAAAACTACCTAGGTTTTTGAGCTTTTTATTACTATATTATTGTTATAACTACGATGATCACATTGAAAGTAATTTTTATCAGATTTTGGACTTTCCTTGGGTGAATTAGATGCTATCACAGATTGTATTGTATACAACATTCAACATAAAACCTTTATAAAGTTCTGAATAAAAAAAAAACTTACCTTAGCTTGAGATAATTATAGAACAAATTAATGTGTGGATTATGCTTATAACCTGTTTGAAGTAAAATATGCATTTTTATGTTTAAAAAAATACTTCCCATGAATATTGTGCTCGCTGACTCGTCGACGCCAAGGGACATTTGACTTGTTTAAGGCCATAGGTGCCGGTTCTACCAGTAAATATGTAAATAAATACATTAGTAAACTGTTAGTATTATTTCTTACGTTTCATGGTAACAGTATTCTTCAGTAAAATTTAGTTTTCCAACAACAACAGTTTAGTTCAGTCATTTGGTGCTACTCTTAAGCATTCTGTAGAATCAGCAGAGCAATAGCATAAAAACTCTTGTCAAATTTAAGAAACTTAATGCTCGGAGTTCCGAAGACTACGTAACGCTCACTATTTCAAGTGCTGAATTCAAGTTTCCGTACTAATGGAAGTTTCGATGTACAGTAAAGAAGGCTGCCTTTTTGGGAAAAACCCGTCGTGAAATAAGTGCTCGGGAAATTCCCGTAATTGAACGCACAAAGCATCGGAAGTGAATACTTCAACAGTAAAACTATTTTACACTGAAAGATATTTAATTTCATTTAAGACATTTTGAAACATTTAGTTAATAAAATACGAATTATATCTTTGTTAATTGTTTTAAATAAATTTTCAGGAAAGGAGCCGTCGTACAAGTACTCGAGAAATTCCCGTAATTTGAACGCACAAAGTATCGAAAGTGAACTTCAACAATAAGACCATTTATTTTACGCAGGAAAATATTTATTTCATATAACACGTTTTGAAACATTTACTTTATAAATCACGAATTATATCGATGTTTTAAATTATTACGTATTAGTATTTATATTTGGCGATCGTCACGAAGGCTCCTGGGATGACTCGATCTACATTTGTTCGTTTGTCTGTCTGTACTACACATACTACAGAGTACAAGAACGAGACACACTAAATTTCCTGTGTAGATTTTGGTGGCATACCAACGTAAAATTTCAAAATGACGTCCATTAAAAAGAAAAATAGCGGGTATCCACGCTACAAAGCACAATTTTTATCTTTAAAGTTGAAATTTTCAGAGCAGAAACACGAGACACTCTAAATTAGCGTATATATTTAGGCGGCGATCCAACGTAAAATTTCAAAATGGCGACCATTTCGACGCTACAGGGTGCAATTTTCGGACTTTTAAGTTGAAATTTTGAGGGTAGAAGCACGAGACATTTTAAATTTGCTGTATAGATTTTCTCGGCCATCCAATGTAAAATTCAAAATGGCGGCCATTTTTTTTTCAAAACAGCATGAATAGAAAATTGTTGCAAGTTGTGACAATAACAATCTTGAAATATCTATCTATATATATATATCACGTTTTAACAGTTTTACCCCAAAGACATTGACAAATTTCGAAAAAAAAAAAAAAAAAAAAACCGGAAAAACCCATGAGCTCAGGTGGGTTGGGTTTTCTCAAAAGAACCCGAGTTTTTTCAAACCTTGCATTTTAGTAGCTGTTAGGTATAGAGATGAAAAAAAAAGGCTTTGGGGGGGAACGAGAATTTTGGAAATTTTGGCTTTTTTTTTTTTTTTTCCATTTTCATGATTTTCTGTTTAAATAGTTTTCTTATAGTATACTCTAAAGTTAAATAAGATTCTATGACCTAAATGCCATATTTCGCTCTGGAATTCACCATCATGATGTATGAAGCACATGGTTTATGAATTAAAGTAAACATAAAGTACGTAGTGTTTGAGGGCAATTTTAGAAGCTATTTAACTTTATTTTAACTTCTGAATTATCGACATTTTTTTCTTCTCTAGATCACTTCTTTTTAGTCATCCGTGTTTCACTTCTTAGAGCTTAGTACTCTAGTTCCTAGCACATAATTAAACTTATGTTTTTCAATATATCCATCAGAGCGTACGTTTTTCAATCTATCTGTCAGAGCTTACTTCCACATTTCCGTTATACTGTAGCTGTGCAATGATTTAACAGTAATCTTCCATACACAATCTTGAATACCATTTGATAGAAATAATAAGTATCAGATTTAGAAAAATATTTCGAAGTAGCTTTTCTTATTAATGCTTAGTTTTTCTAAAAATTCCTAATTTTTTAAGGACAGCTTGAAGTTATGAGTAAAGGCAAAACTAATATTTAGTTTGTTTTAGAAATTCCGTAATTTCGGGGTAGAGGCTTCAATCCGAAAGACATCCCCACCCTAATCTTCTTCGCAAATCTATCATTGCTGGTAATTAGTAATAACAAAGATTTAAAAACGACTAGAAAGGAAGTCGGCCAAGACTCACAGTACAGCACTATCTCTACATTCACAGATGGAATTAAGAAAATCTTTAGTCAAAATGGTCGAATGCGGGTTTTTTGTCATAATGGTCGAATGCGGGGTTGAATCCCGGATTTCACGATAGAAGCGCGAAAGCTAACCACTCACTCATGTTTGTTGTGCAGTTGTGTTTAACTTAAATATATTCTCTCTCTCTCTCTCTCTCTCTTTCTCTATGGCCATAAAAGTTCTTCTTTGACTTCTGTCCTTATCCAATTCAATCCAGTTTCTACTCTGTATTCCTATTTCTGTTAGATCCATTTTAATATTGTCCTCCCATCTGGGCCTAGGTTATCCTAATGGACGTTTCCCGATTGTATTTCCAGTTAAAACTTTGAAAGTGCTCTTACTTTCTTCCATTCTGGCTACATGACTTGCCCACCTGAGCCTCCTAGACTTGATGAGTCTAACGATGTTTGGTAAACCGTATAAATTATGTAGTTCCTCCTTATGAAGTTTCCGCCATTCCCGTTCCTCTTGGGTCCAAATATTCGTTTCAGAATTTTATTCTCAAATAATTTCAGTCTGCGTTCTTCCCTCAGCGTAAGCGACCATGTTTCACAACCATAAAGTATAACAGGTATGATTATCATTTTATATATTTTAAGCTTTAAATTCCTTGACAGAATTCGCGACGACAAACTATTTTGAACTGAATAATAACAAGAATTTCGTGATTTCAGTCGACATTTAATTTTGTGGGCATTATTTTGGTCTGGTAATACTAATCCAAGATATTTGAAAGTATCCATTGTGTCGAAAGTATTAATTGATATTTTAACGCATTTATAATTTGCCGTATTACGATCCTTGTGAACTTTGTATTTAGATTTCTCTGCATTTACTCATGTCCCTGCAAGCGTTTAATAAGGCCTCTGCATTTCTTTCGATTGTTCTTGTATCAGATTTACATCATCAGCATACACCATAACCTGGTGAATACCATTCAACTCTTTGATTTTTCTTATAGCTTACTCCGGAACAAAGCTGAATAATAACGGCGATAACGCATATCCTTGTTTCAGGCCAATCTCGACATGGAAGCTCGCATTTTTCTATTCGGACTTTACTCTGGGATTCATGTAAACACTTAATAAATATAGCTTTTTCGGTATTCCAAATTCTGTAAGAATGTTGTACAATGTTTCCCTCCTAACCGAGTTGTAAACCTTTCTAAAATCAATAAACAGTTGATGTACTGGGTAAGATATTCCCATTTCTTTTCGAGTATTTGTCGAATGGAAAATATCTGGTCGATTTCGACTAAATCCACACTGATAATCTCCAATAATTTCATCTGCGTACGGGGTCAATCTTATTAATAGAATGTTAAGAGAAATGCCTCGATAATTATTACAATCAATTTTGTCGTATTTCTTGTGAATTGAAACAGTGATTGATTTTTCCACTCTTTTTAAATGTATTCCATAGTTTTTGTTTTTTGTAAAAAATAATAATAATCGTAACGATATGTTGAATTTTCTTGTTAAAAATTCAGAAACCTTCAGGACTGAGTAAACCGTGATGGTGGTTATATATTCTACAGCTAGGAAACCATACGCTCAGATGAACCGTCTATTACGTATATGATCCATGAACAGAAAATTCGATAATTTCCCGATTCTGAACAAGCTTAAGGAACAGCCAGTGCATCACAGAATTTGGAGCTTTATCGATTTTGCAGATCCGAAGCACCTGATAGGGGTAACAGATTATTACGTATGTGATCAAAATCAGTGAAAATTTTGTTCGAAATATTCATACAATGTATATGAAAGTTAAAACTTAACTCAAAAATTTCAAGAATGTACAGAACCACCCGAAATGCAGATTTCTCTCAAGTTTTTCTTTATTTTGCTTCAAAAAAAGGGGTGTGTGATATTTTGAAGTAAAAATACTACATACAATTTTGCTAGTTATTTGTGTATCATTTTTTAAAGTAGTTGTTGTATATAAGGTTAAAATATTATTACATATATTGGTTAATCCTTTGGAATTTATAATGTAAATATGTTAAGAATTTTAAAAAATCTTTTTGAAATTCATGATTAATTTTTGAGGTTTCATATTATCTGCATCAACCACTAATTAAATTAGTTTTTTGTTGTAGAGAAGCGAAACAAAGTCTGCTTTATCAGTTTGAAGTAACATTAAAAAAAAAAAAAAAAAAAAATCCCAAGCAAAAAAGCGAAGCAGAAAAAACCGAGTTTTTTTTTCAAAAAAGCCGTTTTTTTTCGAACCCTTGCATTTCTAGTTAGGTATATCTCTACAATATACTAAAAACGAAATTTTACTTAAAAATTAATATTTATTATTCTTCTACAACGGCAATTCGACTTATCGTAAATCTGTCAAAATTGTAATACAGGAGAAAAGGGTTGTTGGAATTTTCCCCAGCTCCAAATTTTCCATTTTTTTAAACCCGCATCTAAACCCACCTCTAAGAATATATTTCAAAACTTGAATTGAAATAATAATCTTAATGTGATTATGATTACTTTCTTTAATCTTGCTTCTTGGTATATGCTAGTTTCAAATTTCCTTAAAATATGTATCTATCACCAGAACAGAATACATTGAAAACAAAAAGGGTTTGGTAATCATGTATAATGAATTTTGTTTGCGCTCGACCAAATTCGCTGTAACAGTGTTCAACTGTAATCTATATATTAAAATGCTAGGTTTATATGTTTGTGGTCAAGAAAAGTTTATATGCTTGTGGCCAGATCTCGAAAACCACAAATGCTAGAAACGTGCTGTTTTTGCTGGTCGATTGCAAATTTTGTGTAGATTTGCCAGTTCTCATTGAAATTTTCATAAAACTTATCTTTATTTCTCTATTCCACATTTTAGGCGTCGTTTTGACCCTATTAGTTTAATATTGCAGGGCTCATAGCGAGTCACTTTTTTTAACTAAAAGTTACTTTTTTTCAAGTTGGTCACTAAAAGTTACTTTTTTTTAATTTGTCCATAAAAATGACTTTTTTGGGAGGTAAAGTCATTTTTTCATGTGATTTATGTTTTGCATTGGCAGTTTTCTAAGAAAAATATGATAAAAATAAATGGAAAAAGGCAGAAACTTGTCTCTTATTACTCTTCTGAAAACTTCAATACTTGCTGCCACATGTGAACCAAGTCAGCTTTATTCTTTCTTCAACATTTATTCCTTCTAAAGCACAGTGGGTGGTTGGTGGGTGCCTAAACTCTAAAGGTGGGTTTGAGAGCCCTTGTAAGCATTTTGTATGCAACTACATTTTTAGTTAACATTTGTAATTTATTTTAAAAGTTCAAAATAAGGGTATAAACATAATCCACATTATCTGCTTTGATCTTATTATGTTCAAGGAGAATATTACCTGTTTACAGTTTACTTTTCATTGTATGCGGAATGTTGGTAGAAACCATACCAATGTTTACCAATTATGTGGTATCAAGCCAGAATTTGTATCAAACCTATTATACAAGATAAAATTTTATTACGTACCAGTTAATGGTAATCTAGAAAATATAGAAATTTGGCCTTACCCCATCCAGATCAAAGTTGAAGTACAAAACCGTGGAAAGTATGTAATTAATAATGAAGCTCTAAACACAAGTAATGCAATTTTTTTATTAGCTGATTATATATATATATATATATATATATAATTCAATTTATGCCCAAGTTCGGCATCAAGTTTTAAAGTTATTTTTTGATGTGCTTTTGGTCACTTTTCAACTATTTAGAGGAGACCAGACCACTATGAGCCCTGATATTGCCACTAGGACGTTAAGGTTGATACCCTTGTAAAAGGCAACCAGTGGAGGAGGTACGTATAGCGGGTTGATGGGCATTTCAGGCGATGTCAAAACCTATTGCAAGCTGGCGGGTTTTTAATCATATTACTTTAATTAAAATGCGTATTCTGTGGAGGCAGGGGAGCAGAGAGTCAAAATCTATGCGAAAAACTTAGTATTACATGATCCTGGCAAGTTAGGAAGATTCTTATATAAACTACTCATTAAAAATAAGTGGACCCGTGTCCCAGCATTTTTGAGAATGTCGGTTTAAAGTGGGGAAGGTAGCGTTTTCTATAATTTGAAAGCGATGGTGCCTGTTGTTTCTGATCGCATCACAGGGAGTGGTTAAGCAATACGAAATTAATTTTGAACATACAGTAGGTAGTACCTACCCTGAGCTGGGTTTTTATCATAATACTTTGTTTCAAGGGCACATCCTAGGGGAGGGAGTAGAAGGGGTAAAAAATACATGTAAAAAATAAAAAGTATGTCACGAGCTCGCCAAGTTAGGAAGATGAGACCCGGTGTATACACTTTTCATTATAAAAAGGTGAGTGTTTTCCAACGTTTTCAAAATCTTTCATTCTAAGAGGAGGGATAATTTTCCATAATTCCTTTCTTCACATTGAAAGGGATGTTATCGTTTGTGATTGCATCACGGGGAAACGGTTGAACACTTTGAAATGAGACACAGAGTGAAAAAGTGACTGCATGGATCGGGACTTGAACCCGGAACGTCTGACATACCTGCTACTGCGCTGACATACCTGCTGATGCTACTACGCTATCCAGTCCGCTTCCTAGAACAGCCATTCACTCTCGAAGTCGGTGCTCTCTACTCGGACCACGTGGGTTGTACTATAGACCATTGCTGTGCTAAGACAATCCTGTATCAATATATCGAGCACCTTATGACAGTTGTAATTGAATATAGATATTAATAAAAGAGGAATCAACCGTTTTTTGTTTGCTTGTTTGTTTGTTTTAAACACACGCCAGATCCTCTTTGGTTGTGAATGGAGAGCACCGACTTCGAGAGTGAGTGGCTGTTCTGGGAAGCGGACTAAGTGGCGTAGTGGTTACTGTATCGGCACGGTATGCCGGGGGTCCGAGTTCGAGTCCTGGTGCAGTAGACTTTTACACTGTTTGTATGTTATAGAATTCACATCTACAGAGTTCACATTCACATCACGTATGTATAAAACGGTTGTTTCCTCTTTCATTAATATAGCTTGAAATTAATTTTGAAACTTTTTATTATTTATTTATTTATTATGGAATTTTGATTAAATGGCACATCATAACAGAAGGAGAAGTAGTTCAAAATTTCAGCCAAAATTACAGTATTTCATAAGGACGTCAAGTTAGGAAGATGAAATTGGATATAAACACTTCATTAAAAATAAGGAAAGACGTCATGTCCTGGTTTTGAAAGTTTCAGTTGTAAGGGAAGAAAAAGGATATTCTGTAATTTCTTTCCTCACATTTAAATCGACGGTGCCTGTTGTGATCGCATCACTGGAAAATGGTTGAACAGTTTGAAATGAGTTTTAGAATACGGTACCTACGTCAGGTTGGGAGAGGTTAAAAACTCATGCCAAAATGCAATATCTTATGGAGTTTTTATTACTACACTTTCATTGATATGCTTATCTCAAAGGGGAGAGGAGGGTCAAATATTTTCCACGAACCTAATTCTCCCATGCAAAGAATAGATATTTAGCTAGTAAGGAATAAAAAGTAATGCGATTACATTCCTTTGTTTAGAGATAATAAAGTATTTTTCTCCATGTGTCAGTTAATTACAAATCGAGAAAGTTTCACGTGAAAAAAAAAATTACTGAGGATGTACCTCAAACTTCTGAACACTAACAGCAATCAGATCGTGAACCTTCCTATTTTTTCTTGCATATCTGGTGGAGTATGTGAACACAATACAATGTTTGTATGTCACAAAAGCCCTTGAATCGTAAAATCTGTTGTAAGAAAGAAAATTGGCAACAGAAAATAAGAAAATAATCCATTTTCAACATTCCAGTACTTTAAGAAAATCATTATTTCTTTTAGAAAAACAATATCCATTCAATAAAGCTATTTTTTTTATCCCTGTCTTCTGAACTTGAGGTACTATCACAGTATTTCCCTGGCGTGTTTTGAAGAAAATTAAAAGAATCTTTAATCTTGCAAACTGGCTCAGAGATTTGAATCCTGTGTGTAAAAGGTGATTTTATTCTGTATTACGTAAAATGATTCATCGTTGTTACTGTAGAAAGTTGTGTACTTACTTCCTTTCTAGAAATCGAAATGTAAGCGAGTGTCAATGGTGCTAAGTGTCCCATGAAATGCGCGATTCCTTGTGTGACTTTGTTTTTTAAGTTCAGTGTTTCATGATTTTACGCACCAAGACTAAGGGAGACTGTGGTGATGAGATGGATGATAATGGTGCCATGACGAAAGTGGGAGGAAACAGAAGAACTCTGAGAAAACCCATGCGCTCGATGTTTGTGCCCTCGAAGCGCACTTACCGAGAGTTGGAATCGAATTAGGAACCTGTGCCAGAAGTAAACCACTGCGGACCCACAAAAAAATCCCACATGATTTCATGTGTGCAATAGAACATGAATGTGTAAATGGTATTTTAAGTAGGAGTGTGGCTTTAAATATACGTACAAAATTTAATAAACCCAATATTGCCAAATAAAACTCAATTTTGCGCAGTAAAACCTAATTTTACCCAATAAAACCCACTGGGCTGGGTTTTTCACAATCCTGCAAAACATACATTTCACTTTCGTCTTAGAACACTGGAAACCCCTATTGCCATTATTAATTATATATATACATAGAGGCGGATCCAAGAGGACTATAGCCCCCCCTTGACGCTCAGGTATACACTGGATAAAATTGGCTTCAGCCCTGCTTTACACTGGATAAAGCTGCGAACTATGGTTTAGCCCCTCCCTTGATCATATCCTGGATCCGCCACTGCAATATATAAAGTTTTCGTAATGGAAAATATATTGAAGAATTCTTATGAAACGACTTTTAAAATACAAAGAAATTAAGTAGCTAATTACAGAAATAAATTTGTATAATGATTACAGATATTATATATATATGGGTATTTTAAAAAGAAAACAACCGTGTATTAAACATTTTAGTGACAGCTGATCTGAATTTAGTGACAATTTCCTTAATAGTTGTCGCAATAATTGATTTTCAGTAGTCAGACAATTCAAATAGAAACTACGTACCATTCATATTCTGTAATTCACATTTCATTACTTATAATTAAACACCAGTATTATCAAAACATAATTGAATTTGGGCTCCTAAGCATGCATCTGTACAAGAGTCAAAATAGGAAGGTAATCAGATCTATATATATAATAATTTTGTAAACTCCAGCAAGAATCATTTAAATTAAAGTATTCATTAACCTGTATTTGTTCCATTAATGTTAATTTGCTGTGACTGTCTATGCGATAATGAGTGATATTCTACATAAAAAAATTGAGTTTAATTTTGTCGCTACTATGAATTGAAGTCGTTAAATTAAAATCCAAAATTACATTTCTGTTCACCAAGGTTTTTTTTTTTTCTTTTTCATTTTGCTAAAATAATAATTTAGTAAAGTAGTAAAATATTGTGCAGTGCTCGAAAATACAGTCATTTTACTCTGTGGAAGTAGGGACTAAAACAAAACTAGCCACAAATCATGTTAGTTCCATTTTCCATTGTTTCAAAATTCCAAAGTAACCTGAACTGTAATATTAAAAACTTACAAAACGTTATATTCAGGTTTACTTAAAGTTTGAAGAATCCTCTAACCAAAATAAGGGTTGAGCTTACGTTAATGCTCATCAATGGATAATTAAGAGATACTTTCTCACTTAAGATATTTCCCAGTTATTATGTACATACATGCCTGTATATATATATATATATATATATTTGGTCTAGGAATTAATTCGTGCGGTTTTACAAAAGATGGCGTAACTAGCTTATTGTTCCATAGTTTCGTTGATTCAAACATGCGTTGAAAACTACTGTCATTGAGCATCTTGTTTAGTATATGTCAGTTGCTTGAAGCGGAAACAACAACATTTTTTCTTCAACTGAAAATGGCGCATTTTGTGCCTGATAAAGTGTTTTTGCGGGGAGTTATTCTTCATTGCTTTAACATGAAGAAAAGTGCTACCGCAAGTCATCATATTTTAGTGGAAGTGTTTGGTGACCATGCTCTAGCTGAGCGAACGTGTCAGAAGTGGTTTGCACGGTTTAAAGGTGGTGATTTCAGCTTGGAAGACCAAAAGCAATTTGGACAGCCAAAAGAATTTGAAGATGAAGAATTGAGAGCATTGCTTGATCAGGATTCATGTCAAACGCAGGACGAACTTGCAGAAGCATTTGGAGTTGAGCAAACAACAGTTTCCAAACGTCTCAAAGCCATAGGAATGATTCAAAAGATGTCTTATTGGGTTTCACATGAATTGAAAAGAAAGACGTTGAAAGAAGAAAAACCGTTTGCGAATTGCTGCTTCAAAGACAGAAAAGGAAGGAATTTTTGCATCGAATTGTAACTGGTGATGAGAAGTGGATTCATTACGAGAATCCTAAACAAAAAAAAAGGCCTGGGTGAAGCAAGGTGAACCAGGTCCTTCACAACCGAAACGAGATATTCATTGTGCAAAGGTTATGCTGTATATATGGTGGGATTTGAAACGTGTGGTGTACTATGAACTTCTGAAACTTGGTGAAACTATTAATGGACACCGCTATCGACAACAATTAATGCGTTTGAAGCAAGCTCTGGCCTGAAAACGACCAGAATGGAATAACAGGCATAATAAACTTATTTATCAAGATGATAACGCTCGACCACATGTCGCAAAACCGGTCAAAACCTATTTGGAAAATGTCGGATGGAAAGTGTTACTCCACCCGCCATATTCACCAGACACTGCTCCGTCTGACTACTACTTGATCAATTGCATGAATAACGATTTGATTGGACAGCGGTTCACTTCTTCAGAAAATATCGAAAAATGGATCTTTGATTAGATTGCATCAAAAGATGAGGAATTCTTTCGACACGGAATCCGTAAATTGCCTGAAAGATGGGAGAAAGTAGTGGCTAGCGATGGACAATATTTTTGTTAACGTATTCATTTACTTTGTTTTTGAAATAAAGCTTCAATTTTTATTAAAAACCGCACGAATTAATTCCTAGACCAAATATATATATATATATATATATATATATATATATATATATATATATATATATATATATATATATATATATATATATATATACAGTAAACCCCCGTTAACACGAATTCCAAGGGACTGAAAAATCAGGAGTTCGTGTTAAAAGAATTCGTGTTAACCGGGGACCCAAATTTTATTATTCGAATACATTTTCTCCATACATACGCACTACAGTATACAAACTATACATACCACTACAGTATATTATGTATGTCATAGAAAACACTAGAGATTGTATCGAGACGAGACTGAGTATTCTCGGTCTCGTCTCGGTTCCAAATTCGAGACGAGACCAAGGCTATTCTTTGTCTTGATACCATCCACAGAATTGTATCGAGACGAGACTGAGAGTTTCGGTCTCGTCTCGATTTCGAAAAGCACTCCTCGGTCTCAAATTCGAGTTAAGATCGAGATTGAGACTAGTTTCGGTCTCGATATCATCCTCTGAAAAGTGAAAACACTACAGTAAGTTTATTATCCTATCTTCGAAGATTTAAAAAAAAAGTTTCCACGCAGAAAATCCAGGTCAAGTTATAAGATTGATATCTCCGCTACCAGGGTGAGTACCGCTAGTAACGGAAAGGTATTTATGATTGCTGTCACCAGTTTGGAGTTACAGGGGAGAGAAGATGTTTTGTCTCGAGCTGTCGCCAGCTCGTCTGCCAAGCACCTGCATGTTCAGCGCTTGACGGAGGACAGAATCAACACCTCATAAGAGAGGAAAGATACATGTTTCTGTTTTTTCTCTTATTTACAAGGCAATTTTCGTCTGTCTAAATACTGTATGCAAAAACTGATCTGGACTGAAATCTGAAATAAGAAAAATGATCTGAAAAAAAAAAACAACCAAAGGATTGAAAGTTCGTGTTAAATCAAAAGCTTTACTAATTCAAGGGACTAAAAATTAGTTCGTAATTCGTGCTAACCGAAATTCGTGTTAACCGATAAAACTTCCTATAAGATAACGTACAGCGATGCCGGGACCGAAATTTTGTTCGTCCTAACCGAGTGTTCGGCTTAAGCGAGTTCGTGTTAACGAGGTTATACTGTATATATATATATATATATATATATATATATATATATATATATATATATATATATATATATATATATATATATATATATATATATATATATAATATTTGGTCACAGATTCAGTTAAATACTCGTTTTGAACGTTATTAGTTTCACTTCAATTGTCAAACATACCTTGTAACCAGGGATGTAGCCAAGGGGGGCCCGGCCCCCCAAATGGTTTCCTGGCCCCCCAAATGACTAACTTTTAAAACATCGTAGTAAAATTATCTCGCTTCATTCATTTAAAAGTAACAAAGTTTATTGACAATTAATAATTTATGGTAAAATAGCATGGAGAAATATTGTTTTTCTATACCGATCGAAAAATAGTATAGTATCTCTTCCTTATACCGTTCGAAAAATAGGATACTTTCTTGTGACAGCAGATTACACAATTTACTGCGATTTATATTTGACAGTTTTAAGACAAACGTTTTAACAAGGTACTACAAATACAGCCATAAAACAAAGGTACTAAACTGATTTGTAAGTACAGTGTATTTTATATGCTTTAACGTGTTTTAAAAGACATAGAGGATGGAAAATTTGGTGAGAAACAATGCTTTTATTCAATTTGGATTTCATTCGCTCTCTTTTATTTCTACTCAGTGTAATAAAATAATTCTGTTTTGTTTTAGTCACGAATAATAAATAAATATTTTTGTCAGGAAACCATTAAGAAATTAAGTGAAATTTCAAAGAAAATCAATCTTGTGTACATAGGTTCTGTATACAAGGTTTTAAATTTAAATATAAAGGTAACCAATAAAAGTTTTGTTGCTTTTTCACCCACCACCTTCGAACATCGATATGTCACCTATGTCACCTATGGAAGTCATAAATAGTCCCCATCAGCATCAACGACCTTCTGAAAACTCTCTGGAAAGCCATGCAATCCAACGCGGTAGAACTTGGTGGGCCGTGAAACGAAGAAAGTATGAGGTGCATTTTGGACTTTTACTAGGGATTTGAACTGGCGTCCTCTAAGGTGATTCTCCAAAGAATGGAACAGGTGATAATCGGACGGTGCAATACCCGGAGAATATAGTGGTTGCAATATTGTTTCCCATCCAAGGCGGAAAATGGTGTCCTGAGTCATCCTAGCCACGTGGGACTTAGCGTTGTCCCGTAAACGAGGACCCATTTGCAATTCAGAAGTGATGGCTCCAGAGTTTTGAGTTTTTGTTCAGCACAGCTCAACTGCTGACAGTACACAGTTGAATTGATACTCTGACCACTGGTAGCAGTTCCCGATGCACGAAGCACCAAACACACAAAAGGACCTTCTTCTGGTACAGTGCTGGTTTCTGCTGTTTTGAAATAGGTTCATGGGATGTTAACCAATGTTGACGGCGCCGTGGAGCTTCGTATAGGACACATTTTGTATCACATGTCAACGCCCTGTCCAGAAATGGCTCCGAAACAATAAATAAACACAGGTGACTGCCGCGTTGCCTTCTGGCCCATAGTCAAAATATGAGAGACCCATCGAACCAACTTGTAGTGCTTCACAAGTTGATGGATGTGCTGCCGAATGGTTTCACCACATTCTGAATTGTAGTCCCAGTTCCTCTTTGTACATGTGTTGGTCTTCTGGCACGTGGTGCTTTCGGGTGTTTCGTCATTGTTCTTAAACTTGTTAAACCATCGCTGCAATGTCCGCGTCGTCACGACACCCTCACCAAAGGCCTGGCATATCTTCTGTCACGCTACAGCGGTGTTTGACCTCCATTTGAACTCGTTCAGCATACATGCTCTTATGACGCTCTGCGGATGTCCCATGTTCCCTCTGTCTTTACGCAAGTTCACGGTGTGTCTGAATTGCCACAACCAGGTAGTATGTTGGATATACCCACACCAACAACTGACGTTCGCCTTATCTCCACTCGCATTCAACTCACAGTGTGAGGTCCAATTGAACACAGACCTCCACGAAAAGGGACAGAACTTTCTTGGTTACCTTTATAGTTATGCACAAAAGTATAGCGTTTGGTCCCGGGCAGTAGTTCTTGATTAAGCATAATAAAAACTATATTGAATATAATTTATGGATAATAATAATAATAACAATAATAATAATAATAATAATAAGAAGAAGAAGCTAAAATAGTGTTCTTAGTCTTCCAGAAGGAAACCAACATTTTTCCTTCTTTCAGGCCTCAAAAACATTAGCAGCAACACATTTTTTTTTGACTTTGTACATTGTAGCTGGCCCCCCTTCAAAAACGACGGGCCCCCCCTACACAAACCTGCTGGCTACACCCCTGCTTGTAACAGACATTAAACACAACGGCTTCCATTTTCCATCATCATCAACTAATGATCTCAATTCCAAACTTCCTCAAATCAGGGGTTTACACATCTATTTCTATGGCAACGTTTACATTAATACATATGTAAACGTGTATATACAGGGGTTGGACAAAAAAATCTAAAACGTTTGCAAAAGTGTGAAAATCGTACCTAGTATGGTGTGGGGCCTCCTTTTGCGTCCAAAACAGCTTGATCCGACGTGGAATGGACGTATACAGCTCGTGACTCGTGGTGTGTGGAATTTTGTACCATTATTTCTCCAAAACATGCTCCAGTTCCTTAAGGGATACTGGTGGAGGGTAATGAGACCGAACACACCTTTCTAACTCAGACCACAATGGCTCAATGATGTTCAGATCTGGTGATTGTGGGAGCCAGGGGAGGTGTTATAGCTTCTGGTCATGCTCCTCAAACCATGATTTCACCGTTTTTGCAGCGTGACAGGGTGCCAAATCATCTTGGTAGATGCCATCACCATCAGTGAACAATATTTGGGCCATGGGTAGAACCTGGTCCCCCAAAATGGCCTTATACGCCTTAGTATTCATCATTCCATGCAGGGCTATGATAGGACCTGCGGAAAACCACGATATCACTACCTTACCATAACAGAACCACCCCCATGCTTTACAGTTGGAAGCAGACAATGTTTCATAGGCCTGCGACTGTGTTCTCCATACGTAAACACGACCGGTTGTTGGAAATAAGGTGAAGGTAGATTCATCGGACCACATTACGTGTCTCCCATGCTCATGAGTCCACGCCTTGTGGTCCTTGCACCACTGGATACGCCTCTTCGCATTTACTGCTGTGACTAGGGGTTTGCGATAGCAGCCCTGCCATGAATTTTCATTTTATGAAGTTCCCGTCGCACTGTTTTCGATGAAACCGGGTTCTGTAGGCCGGAATTGGGTTCAGACGTAATTTTCATTGCAGTGGTCTTCTTTTTAGCTGCTACAATCCGTTTTAATGCCCTCCGGTCCCTATCTGACAGGATTGTCTTTCGACCACTGTTGTGCTTTGCAGACGTCGTTTGCCCATGAATTGTGTATGCCCTGGTGACATTGAACACAGTGCCTTTCGATCCCCCTACAATATTCGCCACGGTTGCCACTGAAGCTCCAACCAGACGGGCACCAACGATCATGCCTCTTTGGAAGTCTGTCAGGTCGGCCATTTTACCGCACCACTTTCACACCACAACACTCGCAGGTGAACTGGTTACTTCTGACGGAAGAGGAAGGTCCACATGACACATTGAAAACATAAAACGATCAGCAACCGCAACATGTGTTGTACAGTGGAGGGCCAAACTTACTTGTCCTGTATGAAGTGATTTTTAGATTTTTTGTCTATCCCGTGTATACAGGGGCGTCATTTGGGGGGGCAGGGAGGGGCATTTCCCCCCATAGTTTGAGATTTGTATAGATTTTATCAATAGAATAGTAGTAAGTCAGTGAAAAACGCGAAATTTTACATATATCAAGGGGTCTTATCCCCCCCCCTCCAAGCCAAATCTGAAATGACGCTACTGCGTGTATCAAGACTATGAATATAGTCCGCCAATTTTTAATAATCATCGGATTTTCTGGTTGAATAATTTTGAAAATATCCCAATTAAAGATATCAAATATGTAGAATACTATAATGCTAAAATGATAGAAATTTACATAATTTAGAAAAAAATCCTAAGTATATGCATTTCAATGGGTAACAAAATTGGGTCATTAGTATCACTACGTCCATATGTAAGCTAGTCAGATCAAGACATGATGTGCCGGACGTGTGGGATTTTATCAAGGTGAATGTCAAAGAGAGTTAACACAGGGGCGGCTCGCAAAAGAATAAGAAGTGGTATGGGATCGTGAAGGTTCGAACACAAACTCTGGAATTTCTTTTGTATACTTATTTTCCACTAGTAATTTGTTAAATACAAGTTTATATGCGTATTGAAAATAGTTACAGAGGACTATTTACAAGAAAGTTCACAAATCCTAAGATTTGGTGATAAACACGTTATATCTATTAATTTGACGGTAAGTCAATCGAATTCTATTAGAGGTTTAAAAAGTACAGGTACGGACTAAAAGAGGCGAGAAAGGACTTGGTGTCCCTCCACAAATGCGATCCAGTACTTGAACAATTGGTAAATGGTGACTTATACACTTCAGTTGGTTTTGTTTAAGTCTTATCTTGGTCCACTTTGTAACTATCACCAGCTCTGCGGATGTACATCGAAATTTTAGGGTGCGTGTGGTGAACAGTCAGTTGGCCCAAGCGCCCCAGGCACATGATCATTGAACGTGAGGAACGTGGTTAACTTCTTAATTTTGTGAACCCGGGGTGACTAGGAAGCTCCGAGGTCCCTAGGTTGACGCCAGAATGTCGCTTCTAGAGGCTAAAATACCTTTAGTTTGTCAACATAATGAGAACTTACTAGCATTATTTATTACTTTGCTTGTTTCGTTTATTAAAGAATTAAGCCTATAATGCCTATGTTTTTGGGTTACATGAATAAGTGAATGCCTCATATATGATTCTAGTATCAGAATTCTGATACATATGTACTGAACTTTGCATTGATCTCTTGACATGGTACGTGCTAGGAAGAAAAGAAAAGAAGAAAACAGAATTGAGTAATTTGACGTCAATATCATTTGGCCTACGATCCAGAGTCGGTTCTAGGCATTTCTTAAGTGTAAGCAAACAATGTTTCAGCGCACCCACCTAAATGATAATAGTAGAATAGAAAGTTGTAATACACAAAACGTCTTCAAATAATTGTTACAATTGCAAATTTCTTATATATTTGTATTCTCCCTATGAATATTAACGAAAAATGGCGAAATTATAACTAATTGACTGTGGATGAATACTGAACAAAGTTCCAATTTTAATAACATTTTTTAAAAATAAATACAAGACACAACTAGGATGCGTATTTAAGATGTATTTTGACAAGTACAATTAAAACATAAAGGTCGAAACAGAATAAAATTCATGAGCTTCAAGTGTAACATTAACACAGGTTTGATTTTGACAAAAAGGTATGTTCTTATCTATATATTTATATGCTAGGTTTATATGTTTGTCTCCAAAGAAAAGTTTGTATGTTTTTTCCAGCCCTTTCAACAATGAGACCTCGAAAACCCCAAGTGCTAGAAATGTGCCGTTTTCGCTGGTCAATTCCAAATTTTGTTTAGATTGTCCAGTTTTATTCAGATTTTAAAAAACCGTGTCGTTACTGTTCTATTCAACATTTTAGGGGCTGTTTTGAGCCTATAAGATTAACATTGTTGCAGGCTGAGACTACAGTGTTAGGCAACCAGTAGAGAAGTTACGTATGGCGGGTTGACGGACATTGCAGGCGCTGTGCTTAAATCTGAATGGCAAAACCTGTTTCATGCTGGCAACTTCAAAGGCGTCAAGAGACGCAATGAGGCGTACTCGGACGGATATGGATTTATTAGAAAAAAATATTTCCACATGATATCGTGCTACTTCTACAAATTTGCTACAAACTCACTCCAACATCTATACATAGCAATTCACGTCCTTTGTGACAGGGTTGGCTGGTTTAAACCAAAAAACGAAAAATGTTCGTAAAAGTGTAAGTGTTTGTAAAATCTTGATGAACACACATTTATGGGTTATCACGTATCACTCCCGTATATTATTCGTATTATATTCAGACCTAAATTCCCCATTACTCAAAAAGATTATACCACAAAAGCAACTTTTTTGATATAAGTTTATAAATGTTTGTTTTGTGATTTTTTTGTAATTATTATTGCTATGTAATTGCAATCAAAGAAAAATTCTAAATATTGTTTCGTTTCAATGTTTACTATTTATAAAATATATCGAAATGCCGTACTTTGTGTGTGTGTGTGTGAAGGGGGGGGGGTCATACAGACCCAACGATAGGCATTTAGTGAAATGAGAAGTATATTTGGTATCTATTTATGTATAAATGAGTCTGAACCAAAGTGGACTCAAATAATCCGTATCTTTATTCAATTTTCGTACTGATATGCAAATTAAGTCGTTGTATTTCTTTAATTTGGACCAATAAAAGTCATTGTTAACTAACTTGAACTAAATTAGTTCTTCTGTACTCCGTAGTACTTTGAAATTGTCCATATGTAATTCTGTATAATGGTTTCATTTGTGCAACTGTTTATCTTTTTGTCCTTCTGAAATGACTCTTGGCAGTTATATTAAGAAGCATGTAAAGATCAGTACAACGTATTTTTATCAGGATTCCTTCGTGAGTGAGTTGGCAGACGTATCGCATTTGTGGCCAATTAGTCCTGGTTCCGAGTTGTTCAAATGGAGGATAATTTCTCGGATGTAACTCGAGAAGCGGTTTTTATTCCGCTTTAAGCTTATGTGACTCCTTCCAGCATAACCCGGTTGTTGCATAATAACATCAAGGGGAAACGAACTTATTTCTGTCCATATATATGATATGAATATATAGAGCAAATTATTTAAAGCAAAAAAAAAAAAAAAAAACTGGTTTAACCAAAAAAACTGGTTTAAACAAAAAAAAAACGATTTTTTTTGTTTTTTCAATAAAAACCATGGATTTTGCCAACCATGCTTTGTAAATCTCCTATCCTTCACTTGTGTGAGTAAGGAGACATGCACGGGGGGGAGGGGGGATTCATGGTTAGAACGATGCGCTGAGTAGACAGCGCAGGTTCAGCTAGTGTTTCATTGAAAGCATATTTACGTAGTATTTTCCAGTGATACGATTATGGTAATTAGCTTAATTTCTCATTTTCTTTGTGACTGAAAAGTTCATATTATAAAGACAATTTCCTGGCTTTGAATTCGGCAGAATCTGTTTATTATTGCATCCGTATCCATTTCATTGAGTATTTCATTTTCAATTACCATCATAGGTAGTCCATTTAATGTTCTTGAGATATAGTTGATCTCAAATATTTTTTTACTAATTTTAGCTGAACTTGTTTAATACACAGCAAATGACAAAAATATGTACCTTAATCGATATTTATTTTGTCTTCGATCCGGTGGCGGAGTTCAAAATCAGATCCCACTGCAAAAAATTCTTAACCCGCTCCCGCGAAAATTCTTTTCAGGGTCTCTTAGGCCTATAAAACAACTCATTTCTTTCATGTCTCTTTCCAACAAAGACTTTCGAAATCAGGCAGTGGATAACACAATATAACTACAAGCAGTGGGACATTCTCCTTTGGGTCCGAAGATGTTTCGGAGTAGTCTACAAAATGCAAATAATTAGGACTATTACCTGATATCTAAAAATATCGCCCCATCTGTATTTAATACGAGTGAATGGATTGATAACGATTGTTACACTGTTATAATACTGTACAATGAGCATACTGTATGCAAATGCTGCTGTTATTCACAGTGAGAGCTCTTTAAAAAAGTGTTACTTATAATCCTAACGACCTTTCGTTTACAGTCTCGATTTCGACTAGTTTACCGATCATACAGGGTGGTAGGTAACTCCACCGAAAAACTTTGGGAGGTGATTCCTTATATGAAATGAAAGAAAAAGTTCTAATTAACATGGGACGAAAAACGTCTCCTTCAGAGTTATGAACCGCCGAAAATTCGAAAATTCATGTTTCGAAACGCTCTGCCTTAGGTACTACAGGACCGATCCCAAGCGGTTTAAGGAATTACAAAGGAACTAGTATGCGCTCTATCTAAATATCTATGTTCTACCGTGGTCCGTTCGGCGAAACGAACTGTAAAAAGGAAATTGAAGTATAGGGATACTCCTTTAAGTACTAATGGCGCGTTCATTTCGCCGATAACGGAGGGTGGTAAAACATGGATATTTAGATAGATCGCATACTAGTTCCTGTGTAATTCCTTAAACCGCTTGGGATAGGTCCTATAGTTTCTAAGGTAGGGCGTTTCGAAACATGATTTTTCGAATTTTCGGCGGTTCCTAACTCTGAAAGGAGACGTTTTTCGACCTATGTTTATCAGAACTTTTTTCTTTCATTTCATATAAGGTATCACCTCCCAAAGTTTTTCAGTGGTGTTACCTACCACCCTGTATATGCATATACTGTGTGAAAACAATTGTATTCAAACACGTTTTGAAATACATTAATTTTAACTTAATAATTAAATTATTGCAATCAAGTAGAATAAACTTACAGTTTCAAAAGTTTTGCAGATTCTACATTAACAGTAACTGGTATTGAAAACTCCCCCAACCTCAACATTTGTATGATTATCCTCTTTCGAAATTTTGTCCAGAAGTCTAAAGAAACTTTTTAGAGCCTTCGCCTGCCTCTCAAGTTTCGTAGCTTTCTTTTTCGATAAATGCTCCATTTGGTTTATTTGTCGTCGGCCATTATTATTACACGAAAAACAAAATACTATTGAAAAGTGAAAACACACATCATTATACATATATATAAAAAAAAAGACTCAGATAGAAACGAAAATATTTAGTTGATTTTGAGTTTAACGTCCCGTTCAGCAGCGAGGCTATATGAGACGACCTACTGATTAACGTGGAATCCGAACCACATGATCTCCTGCCGGGAGTCGAACCCGGTTCTCCCACGCCAAAGGCGAACAAAAATATTGACGAATGACAAATGGACAAATAGACATAACAAAGTGAGCATTAAGCAGTGGACAGCGATTATGAGCGAGTGATATTAGGAACTTCAGTTAAAATTTCTCTCAGAAATGATCAAAAATTCCATATGTACCGCCCGTCTTTTCGTAGTATTTCCCCCCCCCCCTTCCCTGAACCAATGGACTACAAAAGTCTAGTCGCTTGAACTTCGATTATATGCATTTCATTTACGCTGATCTTTCTCAACCCTTAACTGTGGTTGGCGGGACCGAACCGCTATGCGAAGACACTGTTCATGACAAGGCGGAGCACCCTTGAAGACATTTCTGTCTACTGTTATAATGCCACCCAATCCATAAGCAACATTTGCAGTTGACTTCCTTTTGTTTGTTGGTCCATTCCTATTTCAAAGACATATTTGGCAATGATATTCTTTAGCAAGGTCGCGGAAGGGTTGTTGGGAGAGGAATGAAGAGTCTGTTACATATGACCGGTTCCATTTCAAATCGTCCAGGCAAACCAAAATTGGTCCCCATCATAGTCTCAGATTTCATTTATTTTTTTTATATGGGATCTACATGCAATATTATTAGACCCATATTTTTTCTTTTTGCTGAGAAAAATTTTTTCTTCGATATACAGGCTTCCAAAATGGCTGCCCTCCTCTCGGATTGCTCTAAAAACTGAAGAACATGTCAAATTAAAAGTTTTGTTGTAAGGAAACGAGTGTACTTAATAACATAATCGCAATAGCAGGAAGAGTATAAAGTTGTATGTTTCGGTGGAGGGCCAAAATTCGTCTATTGGTCCAATAGGAATCATGCAATTCACTCGCAATGTTGCCAACTTTGGTGAAATTTTTGCTAACTTCAAACATATTTTTTTCTGTCCTCACGAGCAATATCAACCATCTGCTTCTAGCATCGAAATCTACTCCATAAGGTCTCTTGAAAATATAAAGGACTTACGTTTCTGATTATTACATCCCACGTTATAGCATGATGAAAAGCTGAAAATTTCATTAAGACGCCATGTTTGGACGCCATTTTCTCAAAAACCCCACCTTTTAAAAATCTGAATTTTTTACATGTATTGGAGAAGTACCTAAGTATTTAATATCCGTTAACCGTTCATGCGGCTGAAGCCCCTAACATTCGCAATTAATTATTGAAATTTCGATTTTTGTACTTGGAATGTAAATATTTCCTATGGGCATTTAGGTCCTATACACAAGGCGATTTGAAAGGGAGTATGAAAATTTTGAGAGATGAATCCTGACATCAAATCCAGTAGAAAAGTTCCTATAAACATGAGTCGAATTCAGCTTTGTTTTCGAGTTACAGGGTTTCCAACTCGGGACCCAAAATAGGCTTGGGACAATGGAAAATAAAATATAAATTTCGTGTTAAATCAGAACTATGTTAAAGTTATGATGAAGTTCAGAAAGTTGATTTGTATCAATATGATGATTTTTACGTGCGTTGCAATTCGGTAAGCAGTGTTGCCAACTTGGTAGAAGTTTGTTTCCAAATGACACTACGTGGTTTTTGTTTGATATTTGGTATTCATTAAATATCACATGAAGCACAATTTTCCCCACATCACCACAGTTTTCGAAAAATTACATGTATTTCATTAAAGGGTTTTATCTCGTGCGTTATTGATAGTTTGCAACATTAAGTGTGAAATTCACTTGATGTTTGCCATCTTTAGTAAAACCAAAATGTCGAATAAAAACTACGTCTGTGTAAGTTGTAATAATAATAATAATAATAATAATAATAATAATAATAATAATAATAATAATGAAGAAAAGAAGAAAAAAATGTATTTTTTATTATTGCAAAACCTCTCGTAACAGTACACATTAAGTTCGAACTTGTTCAAGAAGTTCTGCTGCAACCACGAAACAGTTTATTACGTGATTCGGTGTCGTGAACATCGTCCTAGTGTTCTCTGGAACCATGAAAACTGTTTTCGCTGATAACGTGGCATTGTAGTGCACTAGTTACAGTGTTTGTATGAATAACAATGGAGAAGTCCTATTACAGTAAGGGCCGTATTAAGTGTGTTGATTATTCTAAAAGACATAAGATAATTGTGTACAGAAAGAATTCTTGACAAAAATTTTATCTTGCGGTAAAATATATGTATTGTGTACAGCGCGTCTGCCAAAACGTAGTATTAGGAGAGGATGATTATTTCTGTAAAGGATGCTTTGAATATTTACCGTGAATAACGTGACTGTGTGTGAGATGTTGGTGACCACGAAAGGTATAAATATGAAATTATGCATCAGCAAGATAAAGCATTTGTTCTTCTGAATGTAGTTTTGGAAACCATTAACCAGACAGTTAACATGCTAAACATGGATGTGTCGCCATTAAAACGGCCGTTATCGGTGAAACCTAGACTACGGTGAAGGATTCACCTCTCAAAATTTTTCATACTGCCTTTCAAATCAATTTGTGCACAGGACACAAATAATCATCCTACCCTAATAGTACGTTTGGGCAGACACGCTGTACGCAATCCATATATTTTACCGCAAGATAAAAATTTTTGTCTAGAATTCTTTCTGTGCACAATCCTCTTATAGCTTTTAGCATAATCAACACATTTAATACGGTCCTTACTGTAATAGGACTTCCCCATTGTTATTCACACAAACACTTAACTAGTGCACTATAATGTCATGCTACCAGTGAAAACAATTTTCATGGTTCCAGAGAACACTAGGACGATGGTCACGACACCGAATCACACAAACTATCAATAACGCACAAGATAAAACCTTTTACTGAAATACATGTAAGTTTTCGAAAACTGTTGCGATGGGAAATTGTGCTTCACGTGATGTTTACAATCATTAATGAATACCAAATATCAAATAAAATCCACGTAGTGTCATTTGGAAACAAACTTCTACCAAGTTGGCAACACTGCCAACCGAATCGCAACGCACGTAAAAATCATCATATTGATACAAATCAACTTTCTGAACTTAATCAAAGCTTTAACACACAGTTTCTGATTTAACGCGAAATATATATTTTATTTTCCATTGTCCCAAGCCTATTTTGGGTCCCGAGTTGGAAACCCTGTAACTCGAAAACAAAGCGGAATTCGACTCATGTTTATAGGAACTTTTCTACTGGATTTGATGTCAGGATTCATCTCTCAAAATTTTCATACTCCCTTTCAAATCGCCTTGTGTATAGGACCTAAATGTCCATAGGAAATATTTACATTCCAAGTACAAAAATCGAAATTTCAATAATTAATTGCGAATGTTAGGGGCTTCAGCCGCATGAACGGTTAACGGATATTAAATACTTAGGTACTTCTCCAATACATGTAAAAAATTCAGATTTTTAAAAGGTGGGGTTTTTGAGAAAATGGCGTCCAAACATGGCGTCTTAATGAAATTTTCAGCTTTTCATCATGCTATAACGTGGGATGTAATAATCAGAAACGTAAGTCCTTTACATTTTCAAGAGACCTTATGGAGTAGATTTCGATGCTAGAAGCAGATGGTTGATATTGCTCGTGAGGACAGAAAAAAATATGTTTGAAGTTAGCAAAAATTTCACCAAAGTTGGCAACATTGCGAGTGAATTGCGTGATTCCTATTGGACCAATAGACGAATTTTGGCCCTCCACCGAAACATACAACTTTATACTCTTCCTGCTATTGCGATTATGTTACTAAGTACACTCGTTTCTCTAGAATAAAATTTTTAATTTGACATGTTTTTCAGTTTTTAGAGCAATCCGAGAGGAGGGCAGCCATTTTGGAAGGCTGTATATCGAAGAAAAAATTTTTTTCAGCAAAAAGAAAAAATATGGGTCTAATAATTTTGTATGTAGTTTCTTATTTTAAAAAATAAACTAAATCTGAGACAGTCGTGTGGACCACCCTGGACGATTTGAAATGGAATCACTCATATGTATTTTGTGCATATAGTTTGGTCGTGGAAAGAATGCCACCGTCTTTAGTTGTATTGCCCTAGTGCTTGATATAATATCTATTTAAAAGCGAATTTTTTTTCCATTTTATCTCATACTCGTAAAATCTCTCTTTCTCTCTTTAAAAATATCTTTCTTAAATCTTCCTTCGCCGCGGGAAATTTTCCTCAAACTACCACCATTTGTAAGCGTGGCATTGGCGCCAGTTGATGTACGAGTCCATTTGAGTTGTAAAGGGACGTTTTACAGCCAACCACGCAAAGATTCGGCTTTATTGTCCTTTTTATGTATTTTGTCTGTACATATTTATTTGAAGCTATTTGGAATTTTTTTTCTCATAACATTTTCTCTAATAAAATTCAAATTTAAAACACAAAATTCCTTTTCCACTTTAGCGCTCTCTTCACTTGGCGCCTCCTGCAAACGCGTAATTCAAGATCCGGTCCTGCTATGATCTGTTCTTATGCTGATATGTTGTTGTTGCTCACGTTCAATAACACAACTAAATCTTGGAGAGAGAAAGAATCTATATTCAAATACCATACGAAGAAACGAAAACAGAAAATAATAATAATAATAATAAAGTCACCTGCTCATCACCTAGTTGTACCACATAGGTAAGGAGCTGTGCGATGCGACAATGACTAACTAATTGAGATAAACGAAAAATTGAACACATTAAATAAAATTATTAATACAACAGATTATGACAATATTATTTAAAAACTAAGACTGTAGAGAAAATTAAAAATGAGATTCCTACACTCGATTTCTGATAACCAAGTCCTATTCATAATTTCGGTTGCTTGGGATGAAACTTACTTATTCATTCTTGAAATCCTCAATTCCTCTTTGACTTCTTGCGTAAGTATTGGTGATTGGAATCTTGGTTGTGTTTAATAGTTAAAATGCATCCGTTAAGTAGTTTTTCAAAGTTATAAACGCTTGACATGGATTGAAAGCTACATAGTTCTTCCTGTTATGTTTTTATACAGATCCGTTTCTATACTAGATTTATTGATAGAATAGCATTAAAAATAAATAAATAAAGTACAGGATACCTATATGCGAGCATTTGTCTTTTTTAATTTAATTGTTCGTTTGTATTTCCGTATATTGTCCTAAATTCTGATATCCATTGAAACGATATACACCTCAACATAAATGTGAGATCTATGAGTTGAGAAGTAAAGCACTACTATGTATAACTGTCAGCACTAGTTTTATATAATAATGCGTACAAAGAATGACTAAGAAAATGTTCTTTGAATTTCCTCCTTAATAAATACATTGAATTTTCTCCTTAATAAATGCATAAAAATTAGTTGCACTGTAGTAGATAAAAATTAGTTTCACTTTCAGAACATCATCTCAAAAATACTATTTTACTGTATAAGTACGAGAAAATTGCAAAGATTCAAGGTGGATTAATTTAAATCAGTCCGATTTAAGTCACGATTTAAATCGCCTGATTTTTTAAAATAGTTGATTTAAATCAAATTCCAAAATAAATTAATTTGAAGTAAAAGTAAGTGAAATCCCGTTTCTGTTCCGTTATTTCGATTATGGAAGATAATAATCATAATACGAGACGCAGATTTATGTAGAGCACAGTATGAAAACCAGTGTTTCGTGCAGATGATGATAAGGGAAAATCCCATTTTGAACGGGTAACGAGGTAATCCTGCTTTCTTCTTTTCGTAACTCGTTAACTTTTCCACCGGGGAAATCACCATCGACATTTAAGACGAAAATTAATTGTGTGCGCGTCTGTTTGTTCCCAGATAATAGTGAAGTATTTAGGGGGATCCGATTCCCTCTCCAAAACATAATAATAATAATAAATATAAAATAATAATTTTATAACTTTAGTCGAAATTTGAGTATTTTATATTTATTTCGCGCCGCAAGCTAGTTCTGAACCGCCCAGTTTTTATTTTTATTTATTTATTTTAAATATATCCCTGCCACATATCAATAACTTTTGTGAAAAAAGTGCCTTGTTGATAAACGTTGCTGTACTTTTTCCTTAATTTTAAGAAACATTGGGATTGAAAAGGTTAACCATTGGGGATTAATTCAAAATTCAACCCCAATACTTTTACGTAAATGGCATAATTAACATTTAATACTAATTCCTAATGTTTTTCTTCAGTTCGCGGCTTGTATCACGAGGAGAAAGATGTGATTAAAATCAAGAAAAATATTTTTTAAAAAATCATGATTTTTTTCACCCTGCAAAGATTGCATTTTTTAATAGTATTATTATTATTTTCGTTGATACCTTGTGTTTAGATAAATCTGTTAGAAGTAAAGGTGAGATGATGAATACTTTTGGTAATATACATTATTGCATTATGTGTCTATGAGATGATTTCTCGACTAAGATTTGAAACGAAGTTAAAATACATTATCTCTGTTTTCCAGTTTGCAGAATACGTTCCTCTTGAACGTCCATCAAACTATAGCGCAGGGAGGTCTGTCTCAGCAACTGTAACTGCTAAAATCGAGTACAGTGATCAGAGTGCAGAGGACGAAGATGAATCAGATGAGGACTCTGATAGTGATTGTGATTCATCTCTGTTTAAGAGGAACAAGGTGAAAAAGGCCAAGTTTAAATGTGATACTTTTGAAACTGTTAGGGAATCTCAAAAGAGCGTAGATAAATTTAAGATTTGGAGCACCGAGCTTCAAGAGGCTGCCCTTACAGAAGGCTTAACAACTAACTGCGAGTTGAAAAGTGAAACTTTCGAACGAACTAGGGACGTTGAATCATACAACTATAATTTACCTTATTTACTAGGTGAACGACCTTATCCAAGCAAACCTAATTACGTGAAGAAGCAAAATAATTCTTCCGATTTCAGAGATAGTTGCAGGTATTCTGAGGACCAGGATATCAAACCGACAAATAAGAGAAAATTTCACGAGCGAAAATGGATGAACCATCGACAGCGTAGAAAATGGCCCAATCCCGTTGTTAAGGAAGAGCTTGTTAAAGAAGAACAAAACATGCTGGTTCCTCGTGAACTTTTGGACTTAACAGTGACGGTTGAGAACACAGATGAAGAAGTATCGTGTGACATTGCAAACAAGTTGTGTGAACCTAAAGAAGATCTCATAGGTAAGCTTTTAAGTATTTTGTAATACGTAACATTTTTGCATTGATACAGAACGTACAATATAATTGGCATCTTTTTAGGTTTGATTTTTATTTTTAAAAGTATTAAGTTATCATTTGCTCTTCCTTAAAGAAAAAGATGGTTTCCTGTAACTAGAGTATATACAATCTATGTAAGACGTGAGCATTTACATGTCTCCTTCTATCAGTGTATAAGTAACTTTTTGTTGGAGGAAATGTACAGATGGTTATTGAAATAATGGAAACACGTGTAGCTTGCAGGAAGTAAGATGTGTGAGGTGCTAACACTTAAGACAGTAGGTGAAGCACGTAGGCGTGTGTTGAAGCAAGCAGACGGTGGTGATGCAGAATGGGAGATCTCTGTGAGTTTCAAAGAAGCCAAGTTGGAGGTGAGCGGTTGGAGGGCGTAATTGTGTTAATTGTTTCGCGAGAAACAGCGTCCAAAAGGATGGCAGCCTACAGAACTCGACGTCGACGAAGAGTAATAATTGACGAAACAGAAACTTTTTTTTCAATAACAAGGATCGCCTAGCATTGAAAAAGAATTGTCACCAAGGACCGTAGAGCCAATACTGTAAAGTTGTCTGTGGAATTCAGTCAGCACCTATTAACAGAATAACCTGTTACAGTAATCACAGTTCGACGTGAATTGCATAACCTGAACATCTACGGTTGGATCAGTAATGTGATGGGGCTATTGAGATTTGTAATGTTGGTATGCTTCTTTGTTGAGCCATTAGTTCCATATTTGCATCACCGTGGCTGCATTTCATCCAACATGGACACGTATTTCATGGAAGCGTAATTCACCGTCTCGATACACCACGGTTGTCCAGCGATCAAAGGCAGAAAACTGCTAGTATGCCTACAGCATTTCCCGACGAGGTTTAATTTTATGTCGAATCTCACCAGCGTCAAATAAGCATATTTTCATTACGTAACTCCGCAACTCTTTTCTCTCCTCGGTTGCTGGTCATCCTTTGGGACAGTCACCCAAAATACATACCAAAATACAAAATACATACCCAAATTTCGTCATACAATTTACCGAAATTTTGATACAGTGTCTAAACCGTTCTGTAGGTATATTAAATGCTTTGTAGGTACAGTAAACGACAGATTCAGAAGTTCTTTCACTGCTGAATACTGAAAAAATAAAACCAATAATATTAGACTGCACGAATGTACACATTCGTTCCACTCAATTTTGTCATTGAATGCACGAAGAAACATGATATTAGAGAATATGGTGTCTGGTTTTGTGTTTAAAAAAAATAAAACTATTGGAGTGTTACTTAAATAGTAGCGTGTTTCAGTTCAAAACCAAGTTTTACTTTACATACAGACACGAGACTTCGCCACGTATAGTTTCTTACCTCCTTTTCTTTTAGATCGTAAAGAAACCCTCTTGAAAAGGAAATATTCCTCAACTTTAAAAACTAATGGTTTTGTCAGTATAAGTGTTTTTATATACCAGACTGTTAAAAAACAATTGACTGCTTACAGTAGAAAAAACTGGTCTGCATCATCAAGATAATTTCTGTCAACGATTCACAAGTGTGTCAAATTTAGTCTCGAAGATGCATGACTCCCGTGTTGCGGTGAAGTCCCAGAAAACACATTCGACACCATTTCTATCTTGGAACACACACTTTTAGGAAGGGCTGTCTTAGTATTTAATCATAGAATTTCTCCACAAAACAAGTGACAGAATAAATTATTTTGCAAATCAAAATTTAAAAATGCTGAAATCAATTTTGTGAATTTTCTAAAATAAAAGTTTTTGTACGCAAAACAAAACAGTCTATAAGTTACTGGAAATTTAACATTACCAGGTATTTAACATATTTGATTGTGTTCGTATAAAGAAAATGTTTGTACTTTTCTTGGAATATGCTTTAGTTACCTTCATTTACCATAGAGTTGTTTTGGTTTTATCGAACTGCGCCTAAGAGTGATTATATGAAGGGTATGGGGAAAAAAGAAGGAATGTCACAAAACTGCATTTTCGAGAAAACGGCGTTTTTATATTTTAAACCGCGTAAAAAAGAATAGGGTAGGCAAGCTTTTGCCCCTTTTTACATGGACATTTCGACATTTACGCATGCATAGCATATACTGTCAAATAGTACCAAGAGTCACCAACAGATATTACAAAGCACCCGATAAAGCACACACATGGACATTCCCTGTTTCTTCCCCTTACCCTTCATATGCTAAATATTCACATAACAATGTGTTTACAGTGTCATAGAATTTTGTCTTCTGCACATGGTAACAGCAAAATATAGTAGTTTACCGTCACATTTGAAATATCATACAGAATGAATCAAGGGCAGTTAATGTGTCGTTACAATTATAGTGGTATAATGTGGGGATGGGTAAAATAAAATTGTAACCATTCTGAGTTCGAGGTCTCTATTTGGGTGAACATTTATTTGTAACCACTCCGTGTAATCTGGTCACTGTTCGTGGTCCTAGTAATAAGTATTTTCCTGATACTTGAACTTACCTGGACAGGACGATGAAGGACCTCTCCAAGAAGAGATTACAAACTGTTTCCAAATCGCTCGTCGGTCTCAATAATGAGATGAGCATTAGGCGCCGAGAGGTTCGGGTGTCTCGTCTCGAAAACCTCACGGACGATCAGATGGTCATCCAGACCATAACGCACACAAATATGACTCATACAAACAACGAAAACACACTGGATTAAATGACATTATACTTATTTATTAGAACACTATTATATATATATATAAAGTAGCAAAGAGGAATGAACACAACACTGAACACTGAATATGTATAATAATTTTCGTCACGGAAATCACACTTTGCCCTTTTAAGGCAATATAGCCCTTATATATATATATATATATATATATATATATATATATATATATATATATATATATATATGAGATTATAATTCAGATTTCACGACAAATGCTTCTCTCACACCATTGACGCACTTGGGGGATTAGCACTGGGGAAAAGTTGTCTGGATCGTCCCACGATGAATCCAGTTGCGGCGCCGAACAATCCTAAAGCGTAAAGGTGATTCTTCAGCAAAATTAAAAAAAAAAAAAAAAAAAAAAAAAAAAAAAAAAGTAGAACGCTAATGTTGGAGGGCGCGTGTGTAACTTTTTAAACGCACAAGGTTCGTGAACCTGGGACTTCACTAGTTGGGGGCTAGCCGTAAGTAAACGTCCTTCACCGGCTAATAGCTTGTGCCCCTTAACACAAATTAATACTTGATTCACAACGCAACGTGCGTGGTGGCTGCGTACAATATCGCGGAGTCAAACTCTCTGAGCACCAAAGCTCAAGGTACGGGCTGCAGTGGTCAATTAAAGAGGGTTGGCAGTTCATTTCAAAAATCACTCAGTTAACTCACCTGTATGCACATACAAACAGAATATCGAAAAAAAATGTTAATTTTAGTCAACTGCCTGCAATGCACGAGACACGGCGATAACTCTGGCGTGAGAAAGTACAGATAACGAGCTACGAAACAACGCAGTTGGTGCCACTTTGGTTACTGGAACATCTGGTCAGCCCGTATTTCTCTAATCTATTGCAATGTTTCATAAGCGATTAAAGAAAACACTTAATTCAGTTCCCAATAACTACAGAATATATTCTGTGCATATAATAAGTCAGGGAGAAACACTGAAATGGTTCGTCACTAACTGAAATGTTCTGACCAAAAGCAATGTTTTAAATATATATATGAAAAAGCGATGAAAGACTTCTTTGTCCAATTGTGTGGGAAAGAAGCAATTCTCACCAAAGAAAGAACTTATATGCGTCGCAGAATAAAGTACAAATTGAAAATAATAATCACTGTCTTTACGAAATATACAGAGTATCCACAAAAAATCCTTCTATAACCTGGTAGCGGTTATAAAATTATAAAATATGTATCTGATGATGAATAATATCCAGATAACGAATATCCGTCATTTGAGTAGAGTTTCTGGATATACGTTGTTACAGTCATTGTTTATTTCCTTTTTAATATATATTTCCAAACAATTGTGAATACACGGACCAATTAAATATAACTGTTTTTAAACGTTTCTGTTATAGTAAACGATTGAAATAGCTCCATTGATTAGGATGTTCTGTCGAATGAAAATTCAGTATTCCAAAGTTAGGAACTTTATTACAGTGCCATATAGTTCGCTTGTGTCCAGAAGTTAAGGTCACCATGGAGAAGTGACACACGAATGAAGACGCGGACGGATACCGATTTGCAGATTCAAGCGTGTGGGAGAGATATCCAAGGACAACACTGAAGGTCAAATGATACAAACAGCAAATGGCGACTGTAATGTAAGGCACCTATTTCGTGCCGGTTGAACCTGTCGATTGCACTGCGTGTTTCCATATTGTAGATGAGGCCAGCGGGTTGCAGTCTGATATCCAAGGGTGTCTCAGACATATTCAATAGTATTAAGATTCGGAGAGCATGGAACCATTCCAAACGCCTGATATCTTCGAGGTCCAAGTATTCGTCACAACCTGGGCCCAATGTGGACGTTCATTATCGTTCATCAGACGAAACCTATGCCCATATGCACCACGGCAGAATCGCATATGTTGTTGCAGGATAACACCCATCACAGTAGCTTACGGAACCCATACAGGGGTGTCCGTAGCTCCAACATTATGCCACGTCAAAGCATATATCCACCACTACCATAACAATCTCATTCCACAAAATTGACAAGGTAAAACGTGTCTCTGGTTCCCGCTAGATGTACAGAGTTGGGAATCACTCTTCAGACTAAACCGGAACATGTCAGTGAAGAATATCCACTCCACTGTTCTTGGGTCTATTCACGATGGGTTAGATACCATGTTCAGGGGTCGTTACGGTGTTGTGATGTGAATGAACGCTTCTGAGGGATCACTTTACCTAAAAGCAACACTTCGTGCTTGATACACAATTTGTCGGGAAACTGGGTCCCAGAGGCTGCTACAAGCTGTAGAGCCGATGTAAACTCTCTCTTGGGAGAGCTGTTTTATACTATGATAAGATCCTTTCTTCATAACTGCATCTAGATATTCTATCCTTGCTCTTCCTTTTCCTAGTTTTCCTTCTGCCTTTCCCTCTATCAGCATGGTGATCCAATCGGAGTGCCGAATAAGATGGCTGGTTAGACATTATCGGGCATTTAATGCCAGATAGCGATTTTCCCATTGAGTTGCGGTACGTGGGCGACCTGTTCTATTGCCATTGGCTTTTGTCGTTCTCGTGTAATTACACCGAGTCACATTCAACCCCACACAACAGTTCCTTAACTTTGTCCCGTTTCTAGTTTCCAATGATACGGCCACATCCAATGTCGTCCAGATACCTTCTCTCATCTATGCTTCCTATGCAATTGATGTATACCTCTCCAATGAAACACGCCGTACTTAGTACAATTCCAGCTGTCTTATTTTCCTATTTTTTCCTATATTTTGGGAATTTGTGTATATTTGTCCTATGTTTTGATCTTGTCCTTCATTCCTATATTTTTCAGTGATTGAATTATTAAAAATACAATCCAAGGGCAATTCCAGTGATGATTTAAATTACTACATATTAGCAATGTGCTAAATGTGCCTTAGCATTGTTTTTCCTGTGAGACTAGTCACTAATTCTCACTATTATTTTTTAAATTTGCTTTTTCCTATCCGCCTATGTCCACTTTTTTCTTTTTCTATGTGCTTATTCTTCCCCAATGAAGCTTAGCTGAGGAACCTTGCCATGCTCCAGTTTCTTATAACGCACGCTGTGTTAGCATTTTGTTTCAGCAGTGTGTGCAGCAGTATTGGTTAGGCATTGAGGTGTGTTGGTATTCAGCAACATATCTCAACGCCTCCCAATATTGCTGTACATAATATGCAGGATTCCCACACGTTCTGGAAAACCTGGAAATAAAATAAAAGGGTGTCGTGGAAACGCCCTACAAAAGTTATGGAAAGCAGAAAAATGATGAAAATCCTAGAAATTATTTATGAATTGGAAATGTCCAGAAATTTGTGTTGTATAACAGTTGTTAGAAGTGTGTATAAAATTTGCAGAGCTATAATGAATGAAATGTTATATTTTTAGTTTAGAGGGAAATACGTTGGTTAAATAATTCAATGTTTAATTAGATTCAAATACTTCATTACAGAGAAATAAGTTATTAATCTTTCATTAGAAAGATATGAAGTAATGAAAAATACTGTCAAAATAAAGTTCATCTGTAAATAAAAGAACTAGAAGGATAATATAGGAAGGTAGAGAAATACTTAATATTTTTGCGTGCATTAATTGAATTAGACATGGGCCACTCGGACCACAAAAATTTGTTTTTTAATCAGTAAATCAAGTCATTTATTTCAATAAGTTTCATTTTTTTCTAAAACAATATAGCAGGTCTACTAATTTCAAAAATTAAAAGGTTATATATACTCGTATTCTGTATTAATCTAAATCTTGTTTCCAGTTGCCCATTGGGGCAAAGGGTGGCCTTTTCCTACAATGCATCTATATTTTTTCTGTGCTTTGGGGCATAATATTCTATTGTATAAACCAAACTGTCCTATATTTTTTCAATGTTCTGCCGAGAGGCTTGTTAGTACTTAACTACCAAGCTTTGCGTGTATCACCAGTCGATGATTAATCACGCTCGTAGAGGACACATGTATCACTCTCATAGTTGCAGTTTACGTCATTTGTGCGAGATGTGATATTTTGTGACATCCTCAAAATCACATTGCCTCTCTAGTTGTGTTTGGGTTTATATATATATATATATAAACTTAACTTTTGGACATGAGGGTTCATTTCCATTCCTTTTTCCTTCAGCATTAGTTAGTTGATCAGGTTTAAAGTCAGAATATTTTATAGTTATTATTCTTTATACAACAATTTTGAGTTTTCATCGGTACAAGAGTAATGTAAAATAATATACGATGAATTAATTACAATATATTTTTATTTACATAATATGTCTGGGTAGGAAGTACACTGAGTAGCATGAGTGTTTTATTAATATTTCAGTCAAAGTGGTGAAAAACGTTGGCAAAGAGAAAGCAATTGAATTATTCAATGAAACTAAGAAGATGGAGGCAGACGGTGGCTTATTAATACATGTGAGTAAAAAGAGAATGTAAAACGGTAAATAGGAAAGGAACTGAAGATACTTGTTTCAGGATGCATCCCTATTGAAAGAAGTTTGTCTTTAAACACACACGCACATACAAAAAAGTGCAATGATTGACTTCAAAAGTACAAGTCTAATCTAATCGAAACAAGTACATTCAGTTTTTCCTTTTACTGTCATTAAATGGTTTCCATCCATGGTTTTACTTCGATATGTGTATAACAGGAATACAGATAATAGCTTCGAATTGTAAGATTCTCACCAGGAGAGACAACCTTTTTAAAGTCTGAAGTGAAAATTAAGGATGATCAATTTGTACATATATAGGTATATAGATAGATGTAGGGAAGAGAAAATTATCATTGTTCGTGTTTTTTAAGTTAATACGAGAGGAAGATTTAAATTGATAGAATGCTACTGACCTTCCCAGGGTTTTAATTTTGAAATGTGTATTGTCATACGGTTTAGATAATGTTCACAACCCACCGTCCTTTGCTTTGTATTTTTATTTATTGCTAGTGCCGTGTATCGAATTTTAAGAAAAGTGTCCCAATTGTTCAAAAATGATGAACATGTTCGGAGTTCCCTTAGTGGAATTCTGTGATAACAGAAAAATTTCACTAAGCACTAACTGGAAGGTTTAATTTACGAGTATATTAAATACAGTGGACTATTTATCCTGATACGTTCCTGTAACGTGCAAACTAATAGATACAAAACGCTGAGATATCGTGTCTCGCAAATATCGACAAAGGGGCATTGTTTGACATCCTGCAATACAACCAGATTAACAGTGTTGCCAATCCAACATCATCATCATTATTATTATTATTATTATTATTATTATTATTATTATTATTATTATTATTATTATTATTATTATTATTATTATTATTATTATTGCAGATCTGTTTTGGAGTGAAGCATGGGAGCAAGTGCATAAACCTTAGTGAAAGTAGTTTTCACTGATTACAGCACGATTCAATTTCGAGTAAAATATACTTATTTTTTTTTTCGTAGAATCCGAATTTACAATAAAAAGTAAGGATCCTATTTAAGTTCTAAAGTTACTCCTACCCTAAAATAAGCCCAGGAGGCAAGGGGGTCTTATTTTGTAAATTTTCTCCAAAATACTAACTTTTTTCGTCCAATATTTATTTCTCCAGATATTTTGGAGTCTCCAGTTAAAAAAAAAAAGAAAATCGTGTATATAAGGATTTTGAGCGCGTGTAAACCGTTCATCAGTACAAACCACAAAATGAAATCCACAGTGTCTATTCAGAACCAGGTGGGAGTAACTAGGTCCAAAACTTCAAATTTCTTCCTGCTCCCCTTTGCATAAGGATATAAAAGTCAAAAGCATATTTTTTTTCTCCATTGGAAGAGTAAAAGCTTTACTTAATCGTAAAACTCTGATTACTGAGTATTAACAGAGATAATGCTGTGTATATAACGTTTTTGGAATGACTAGCTAATAGCAACGTTCCCTTGTTCAGTTACGTCTGAGAAATAGGTGATTATGATGTTGTGCTTAGATTTGTAAATATGCTCAACACAAGACTTGTAAGAACCAGTTTGTTTCTGTTGTGTAGAAATTTCATAGGTCTAGTACTTTTTTTTTTTTTTTTTTTCGATGTGCAGAGCTCAAAATTTCTTTTTCTTTTTTGGTAAATGGTATTCTAAATATTCATGCTAAATGCAGGATTATAATCTTCATAACTGATAAATCGTTATATATATGTAGTGAATATGAGGTGAGTAGCTGTAAGGGTAAAGGTAAGCTCTTTAAAAACATAACTAAATAAAATAAAAGGGACTCATGAGTGTAATTATTGAAATGACCAAGAAATTGTATATAGTCAAATCTGACAATATAGTTCAGTAAGTAAAATATAATATTTGAAGTTTGTAAAAATATTGAACACAAACTTTTAAAGAGAGGAAGTCAGGGAAATTCGTAAATTGAACAGGGAAAGCTCTGAAATTTAATTGTGCAACTTAAGTAGTAGTGAAAGATAATTTATTTCCTCGTTTAAGTGTGTCGTAAAACGAAAGTATAACTGTCGTAAACATAATACAAGTGTCGTAGGTCCATAATTGAAACGTAATCTTTAAACGTGACATTAAATGCAGAAAGGAAGTGACAAGTGAGCATATAGTAGAAGAAAAAGACGGAAGAACATTTTTTTTTTTTTTTTTTTTAATACGAAGGAGCTGTATCGTTATGTATATGTATAAGTTTCATAATGAATAAAATGTTATTAAACGAATGGATGTGTATATATTTTCTCAGAATGGTTCTCGTCGTCGTACGCCTGGCGGAGTCTATTTAATGCTTTTGAAGCAGGATAAAGATGTGACCCGGGAACAGTTGAAGATTATCTTCGAGGAGGATCGAAAAGCCCATAGTCTTCAGCATAAGCGTCAAGTAGCCAGACGTCGGAAAGAGAAAGCTTTTCAAGACATGCAAAAGCTGAAAAATGAAGGTAAGTCCCGGTTTCTTTCCCTTGTGTGCTTATGTCTGCAAGGATCCAGTGTATTTTGTTAGATATAAAATAACAATAATAATAAAGTATTTTTAAAGTAAGAAAAGGATTTGTAAATATATTTCACAGTGGTTATGAAGTAATTTTGACTCATTGATTGGAGATTAACGGCAATTTTCAGCATCGATGCTATGTGGAGGCCTCTTCTGATATGTTTTCAATATATGCTAATGCGTGGTATCGGGTGTGCGAAGTTGTGGTTATCAACGTAAGAGTGGAGAATGGCGCGCTGCTTGTTAGCAAAAAGTGAATTTTTATATTCTATTTATTTTATATGCAACCTGCAAATGCTAAAACAAAATATATCTTGAAGGACTAATACGTTTGATGTCTGAATCACAAAACATTTGATAATATATAACTCGAATGTTACCAATAAAGAAAACAGTTGGTTCATATATGGCCATTCATGCATGAATAGTTCATACCTGAAAACAATATATTCCATACTAGCAGCGTTCACCCCGCTTCGCTGCGGTCACCCCGGAACGCAATAAACTTTGTTACTTAGATAATTTTTACTTTTTCGCTTTCAAATTGCAGTAAATGTTAACATTATAGCGCCTGTCATTTATGTTAACCCGCCGAGTGACACGGTCATGCGGGTTGCATATAAATACGTTTATTTTTACCTATGATGAACTAACAAAGGATTTGTACGTTATGGACACTTGAATGGTCAATTATCTCAAGACACTGGTAATTAAAAATTAAAGTGATATGATAAAAACCATCTAGGGTCCAAATCCTAATAACCCCCCAAAAATAAAAGAAATTGGTTCAGCCGTATTAGCGTGATGAGGGAACAAAGGATTTGTACGTTCTCTTTTATAATATAGATATGTCCTTTCATACAACAATGAGACATATATTTTTTTTTAGCACGACAATGATTGAAGTAGCATACATGACTGGAACCCTTTTCCAGTTTAAAAATAGTGTATTATAAACTATGGGGAAAATATTGAAATGTTGTAAATTTTACTTGCGTTTAAATCAAATAATAGAGACTGAAAGGATTGTAGAGCTCCTGATACGTACAATTTATTAAGAGTATTTTTTCTAGTGTTCTGTACATATCGTGTATCTTATCTTGGGAGTCTGAAAACGGATTCTTCGAAATTCTACAGTCATTTGTCATGTAACAGCTATTTCAAGAGAGATGGTTTCGACTGTGAAGATTGAGATTTGTCGGATGATGAGTACCAGGGGGGAAATTCTGAAGAATACAAAACGACTCCGTCAACATGGGAACAGAAGTCCCTCGCCCTTCTATGACATAAGAAGTCATATACTGAAGAAGGTCAGAAGATCGTGTGGAAAGATCTCGGTTCCTGAACTAAATTGTCACTTTGATTATTTCAAGTATCTTTACACTGACGGTCTACTCCAGTAATGGACAAACTTTCTTAGACGGAAATCAAAGGAAAGAAAGAAAAAACTCTTAGCGCAAGCTATATAATATTTATAAGAAACAACAATAGTAGATTTTACAATATTCTTGCAATAACGCCACTTACTGATCCGCCCTCGTAATAAAAATCCTCCAGTTGAAACACTGGTCTGTACCCTTCCAGAAAAGATAAAATTTCCATAACCTACCGGATCATTTTTGCGACTCGAAAAAGAGGACATGTAGTAAACCTATTCTTTTCATTGGTCATATCAAGAGTCATGTCATGGCCAAATAGTACCTTCTAGGAGTCTACAGACTGTCATTTACCCATCACTGTTCTAGTCAGTCATACATATAGTTGCGCAAACTTGTATGCGATCCAACTGAGACCAGGAAACTAATCACGATATTAGACAATTTATTGATCATCATCTGAATATGATTCAGTTACCTGTGCACACAGATTATTGGAGTAATAAAATTGCGCATCCTCGAATATATACGGGGGCGGGGTGAAAAGTTCTCGGCCTAACAATGAAAGACTGCGAATTTCAGTTCAAACATGATGTTATTTTTCGACATAATCTCCCTTAACTTCAATACACTTGGTCCAGCGTTGCTCCAAACTCAGTATTCCTTCCCGGAAGCGAGAGTCTGGAAGGTTGTGAAAATAGTCATCCACGACCCTTTCAACTTCTTCATTCGATGTGAAGCGCTTCCCAGCAAGAATTTTCTTCAAGTTTGAGAACAGATAGAAGTGCGATGGTGCCAAATCAGGAGAATATGGGGGATGGCCGAGCAAATCGTACCCCAAATCCCGCAGTTTTCCCATCGCGAACGCACTCTTGTGCACAGGTGCGTTTGTGAAAGATGATTTTCTTCTTCTTAAAGCCAGGCCTCTTCTTGCGAATTTTGGCATCCAGCTGGTCAAGAATATTGGAGTAATATTCGCCTGTAATTGTTCTCCCTTTTGCAGGGTAATCAATTAACAGGATCCCTTTCACATCCCAAAACACACTGGCCATGACTTTTCCGGCCGATACGATCGTCTTCGCTTTCTTCGGCACTGCATCACTGGCCTCCACCCACTGCTTGGACTGCTGTTTCATTTCTGGCGTGTACTGGTGAACCCATGTCTCATCCATTGTCACAAATCGCCCTTTTGAATCGTTTTCGCATTTGCTTTTGGTCGGCAGTCAGCAAATGCAGCACTTATCTTGCGCAGACCTTTCGCATCCCTAGGTCTTTGTGCAAGATGTTTCGCACCAGTTCCTCCGATATCCTCACTCTATCAACTATCTCACTCACCTTCACTCGCCTGTCATCCAATACGATATGCACTTTTTCGATTGTTTCCGGTGTGGTTGTGGTTTTCGGCCTTCTTTCACGTGGGTCATCTTCGAGGGATGTGGGACCACGTTTAAATTCAGCTGCCCACTTTTTAACGGTTGACATGGAAGGAGCAGAGTTCCCGTAAACTTTTGTAAACTTCGGATGAATTTCCGTAGGGATTAATCCATCCAAAACGAAAAATTTGATTACCACACGATATTCAAGTTTATCCATTTTCACAACTAACACGCAAGACGTCTAACTGCAACAATGCCTGCACACAAACTACTTGAGAGAACAAGTTGAAACTTGTTATACGAACAACTGAAAAGCACCCCCAGGCAAGAACAATACATTTTGCTGATTGGAGTGCCAACTCTGGGTCAGGCCGAGAACCTTCACCCCACCTTCGTATATTCGGCATTATTATTATGTTAGTACATACGAAGAAATTTGTCGTTTTCTGCATTTCACACGTTTTCGTTCCTAGTGGAAAAACGAACTTGAAATTACACCGAAATGCTGATGCATATTATTGATTATATGGTCAAGCTGTTTCTCTGTTTCCCTAACTGCATGTTGTACCATATATGATCCAACCTTAAATTTTATCAAAATTTTGAGAATGCAAGTTCTTTTTCTTTCTTTTTAATTGTGTAATGTTGATGTACTTACGTTAAGCAAGTTTTATATATATATACTAAAGACCAATGAAGGGGATGATTATCCGACATGTCATTAGTAAGAAAGTAGTTAAGGAGCGAAAATGTGCGACTGGCCTAGGATCAAACACAGGTTTTCGGCTTACCACTGATGTGCCAGCTATTATACAACTGGGCTACTGCAGGCCTAAAGGAGGATTTAATACAAAAAAATACGCCGATTTTTTTTATCCTATTCACAAATTTTTTTCTAGAAATTTTGACGTATATATATATTTTGTGTAAAGTTCCCTGAATGAAACTGTTTCACTGAAACCTTGTACCTAAGAATGGAAAGTAAAATTAAAAGGAGCTTTCTAAACCTCATGAGTATTTTGATCTTTAAAATAATAATAATAATAATAATAATAAAAACGTTTACAGTTTCTAGTACTATAGTTACAGTTTAAAATAAGTTTTATTTTCATCATTTATTTCATTTATTATCATTGTCTTCCTCAGCCTCGGAGTGCAAACATGTGATGTTAAAACTATATACAGCCTGATTATAAATGATTCATCGGGTTTTAAAGTTTCAATATGTTGAAAACGTTTAATACAATACGTTTGTGCTGTTGATGAAACGAAGAAACACATTTTAAAGTTCTTCGTATTCGTTATCTTGACTCGTGGCAACAGATAGTAGATGCCTAGTTTCCAAAATAGCATCTATGCAGGAGAAAGCATTTGTATCGTGGAATATGAGAAGTGTTTTTCCATTGTTACTGTATAACGCAGGGCGCAAAATTTCAAAGTCAGACGCACTCGCCAATTCAAAAATGATGGTTGCCAGTATCTCTCACGTACAAATTATTATTCTCCCCCGTATTTTGTTTGACAAAGAGATTACATCAGTGCATACAATTTCAATACCAGACAATTAGATCCAGGATAATCAATTTTGAATTGGACAATTCATATTCATGTTAAAAAATTCTTACCTTAAGACTTCACGTTTGTGTAACGCTCACGCTCTGCACTGAAGTACCAGTTGTCGATTGCAGTTTTCGGAACAACGTCCTTAAGTGAAGGGCCATTGATGTAAATTGTCAGCAAATCATCCAGTGTGTCAGTCTTCAGTGAATTTCTGTAGGAAGTCTTAATTCTGTTGAGGCTGCTGAAGCCTCTCTCACTTGAAGCAGAACTGACAGGTAAAACTGCACAAAATGCAACAATTGGAAGCAAATATGAGAATCTCGTAATGAAATTTTCGATTGAGGGTGGGAAAGGAGGGGCGAATTATAACGTTGCGAAGACTTCACATTCCGTGTTTTCTCTCATTCAGTGATAATTATTTTCGTGCGAAACAGAAACTGCGCAGCCCTGTGAGTTTGGGCAAAAACGAATCCTACCATTCCATTCCACTGTTCGCCAGCTCTAAATTCCTACTCGCCAATGGCGACCGGAAAATTTGCGCCTTGGTATAGCGTGCATTTCGTAGTCTGTTTGTCAGTCATTCCGCTACAGTCAAACATGAGCGAGATATTCCAAAAGTGAATGTATGTGCTGAAGTGTCCAAATCAAAAGTGTACCATCCTTTTTCCTCCGCGAAGGACACTGTGACGGTGTATGCTATTCCTCGATATGTTAGTTTTGTTGTGTCCACAAGTAAAAGAGAATTCATATAACTTTATATTCCAACTTGATAGAGCGTGGTAGCTCAGTGGTAGAGCGTTCACCTCCAGTGGTTGGGGGTCCCTGGTTCGATCCCAGCTCGCACCGTGTGGACTTTGTGGTGGATACCGTGCTCGTGGGTTTTCTCGGGGTTCTCCCGTTCCCTCCCACTTTCTTCATTCCACCATTTCATTCATTTCTCATCATCACCGTCTCCTTTAGCCTAATCAGCATAACTGTGGGATGTACAACTGAAAAGTTTTTTTATGGGACATTATCCATTGACACATCCAATGACACTATCCATTGACACAAGTGTGTCGCTACCTGAAAGGAGCAGTTTGACTTAGTAATGCATTTTTACAAATTATTTCCATTTGTAGGGTTGAAAATTATAAAAGGAATGGTTTTTGTTTTATCGCGATACGTTCAGTCGTTAACTAGTATCAGGGGAAAAAAAGATTTTGTGATGACGTCATACGTGGTCAAGCAGCGAGAGCAGGCTTCCATACGCAGTGCCAAGCATTTTGTTTGTGAGAGGTGTGGTGGCACGTTCTAAAGTGCGATTTCCTTTTCCAGAACTGATTGCAAAAGCTTAGAAATGTCACCTGCATGTAGAAAATCATAATATGTGATGGTGGGCTGCACAAAAGCTTTTATAATATTATAAAACGTAGTTTTTCCTGCAAAGCATAGGTTCAGCGTTTCACAAAAGAAACTAAAATTTTGAAATTAATACCATGTAAATAGATGACGAACGAGATTGCTACAGCATCTAAGTACCTTTTCTGTAATCATGCTTCCGATTCCCAAACATAAGTATGTTCATTTTCACGTTTTGTTCCCATTTTTAACGCTGACCGTATAATTTTGTACTTCAAGATATGTACAGGAACGCAACATATGTGGGAAAAATGAAATAATATCTGTAAAGTTTGTCAGAATACGAAAAATACTTTACCGGTTAAATTGTTTCATTCGCATCGCTCTTTGCGGAACAACTCTCGTCACCCGTTTCATCATTGTCACTTGATACAGAAAACTTAAACGAAATCAATGTCCTGAGGAACACTGTCATCGTCACTGATTCCTTCTACGAGCCGGTAATTTCACTCCCCAATTCACATTGTATAGCGGTTGTATTTACATTTATTTCTAAAGCAGTACCGTCACAATCATGAATGACACCGTTGCTATTACCCTCTAATGCCTCGTCTCGACTACAACCGTCAATTGTGTCTTGTACGATACTTTTACTTTGGTAACTGGACATAGATTGGCGCTTATTCAATGGCTCGGATTCAGTGGCTTTCAGTAATATACGTGGAACAGCATTCTTTCTCAGTTTGCGTGTAAATTCTCCTGGCATTAGCTTTTCTGGCAGTAAATATGACTGCTGGAAGTCGGACTCTTTAAGATGTTTGGAACAAACACGAGTGTTTTCATTTGCCACAAAATTTTTTCTATCGATTTTCTTGAACCATTATTTATATCGATGTGGTGATATCTCACGACTTGGAAACCGTTTTTAAAAAAAATATTCGCACGAGAATTACAACTGAAAGCAGCACGTGTTAGGCATTTCTACCTCTCAATTCACATAGCACGCGCTGTTTTAACACGTGTTTTCTGCTTCATACCAGTGTTTCTTTCAGAAAAAATGTTCCAGGGGGGGGGTCACATTATTTTCAGACAGTACTATTATATTTATTATATTATATTATAGATGTATTATTTTGGTATCTTCCGGGGGGCGCTTTCAGAGCTCCGGGAGACATTGCCACCACCAAAAACATGTCTGGAAGAAACACTGCTTCCCACAACACTACGTAATTACTGCTCTCTCTCTACTCTTTTTTTATACTAATGCTGTAGGAAAAACAACTAACTAAAACGTCCCTCAAGAATTCAACACAAAGCAAGACTGTTAACGAATCCAAAACCATGATCTATTAAATCCACTGCACTATTAATAATTTATCATCTGCGTACAAGGGAGTGATTGGTGACTCACATTGAGTTCCTCGCGTAACCCACGCGTGACGTCAGCATTTACGATTCATCAAAAACAAATGCCTGTAGAAGCTGAACGAGACGGCCTATCAAGATTTTTAAAAATACTGGTCTCTTATTTTTTGTTACTCTTTCTGTTGCACCAAACTAGTTTTTAACTCGAACTGCTCCTTGAAGGAAGAATTTCCACGCCGGTGGATTGAGGATGTGCTGAAGATGACTTAGCGCTTTCCCTATGGCCTCCTAGATCTCCTGATCTATCAGTTTGTATTTATTTCCTTTGGAGGCATGTGAGAGACAGTATATGTGCGTCCAAGTTCTATAATCGCATTGCGTCTGCATTTACGATCATTAGTAGGGATGTGCTAGAGCGCGTATGGAGCGAACTAAGCCACCACATAGATATGTGTTGTGTGACGAAAGAAAGCAGATCGAACATTTGTAACAACATGTATGTATTAAATATGGAGGCTTGTGTATATTTTCTTGCCATTCGTTGTTATGTGTGTTACTCGTTTTTTAAATAATAAAGACCTTTCAAACCCGATGAATGTTTTTATAATCGCCCTATATATAACCCGGAGAAAAGAATGTTTTATTACTCACTATTATTACTTGTTTCTGTAATTTTTAACTTTTGGTATTTTGTAAGATTTCATTTGTGACATTTTGTAGATAGGCTATTGTTAAAATTTCCTGTTACTGGTAGTCTTATGACCAATTATCTTTATAAATTTTGGGATTTAGACATGACCAGAATTTCCGTTTTTGAACTGGGTTTCCGATATGTTGGGGTAATTTTTGTACTTTGTAAGGGTATACCGTTTTTCTTTCGTTCTTCAATCAATCGAGGTAAAACAGTACTTTTACATGCATATACCCCAGAAAATGATTTAATGTTAGATGCAGCACTAGGTCTCAAATTTCTATTGTGTCGATTATGTGAAATGTTCCAAATCTAGTTTTTTTTATGTGTGAGGAACATTTTAAACCAATCAACCACGTGCAAAAATTGAGACGCATTAGGACAAGATATGAATAATAATCGAATATCACCGCGGTAATTTACTTTGTGGTATTACCTACACTGAACAAATTCATGCATTTTTTTTTTCTTAATTTTTATTTTATTTTAGTTCCATGTTTTCTCATTCCATCAAAAAATTATTGATAAACCTCGTAAGTTTAAAACCTATTTGTTCGCAGAAAGCTACGGGTGATAGCTACAAGGTTAATTCGACACTGGATTACGAAACTTTATTCGTATGTAGTAATGTATTGTATTAGACGGACTTTGTTTGTTTGAAAATAAGCCCCAAAATTGGGTCCGTCTTATACGTTGGTACAGTAATTTTGATAAGTGCAGCTACGTATAGTTCAATGACTCAGTAAGTGCAGTATGGATACAGTCCTTTATTTAGCTTTTCATAGTATATATGTTTTCTCTGGACGCGCGTACACTGTAAATATTCCCAGACGCACGTGCGTTTCTGCAGTCAGTTAACCATTAACAACTCTGTTACTTGTTCAAAATGTCTTTTTTTATTTAAAAAAAATTATAATAACTGCAGTAAAAATATTTTTGGCTCAAAATTGAATACAGAAAATAAAGCGCATCTTATATGCCGGCAAATACGGTAATGAAAATATGAATGTTATCCTGGTCAATTCATAGGAAAAATATTTCGTGTCAATAGTAACAGCCAACATAAATTATTATTACTATTATTTTTTATGGCGAATAAAGATAGATCAGCACTACACTTCCCTTTCGATTGTATCATTGTTTTTTGTTTGCAGGTCTTCTTCCAAATGGGGATAGTAAGCATATGATAAAATTTCTGAAAGAGGAACCTGATGTAAAGGAAGAAATAGAGGATGGAGATCAGAGATCGGTGAATGACGAGAACCCAGTGGAAAGTGGAAATGAACAAGACGGTGAAGTTGGAGTGAAAAACCCTCCGCCTTCTCCTGTAACTGATAATCAAGAAATCGAAGATTCCAAGAGCAGGAATGATAACAGGGAGATGACGAATTACGACGACGACGGATTTCTTGATATTCACTGCAATGATATGGAAATCTTTTAATGCAGGTTTGGAGTCTATTCGAGACATAGAGTTTTTGGTCTTCCTTTGAGAAGCTGTAGGAATGGAAGGTTTTTCCAGCAGTTTGTTGTACGATGTATTTAATATCGTATAGATTATAAACTTCGCATTGAACTATATAAATATGTTCCGTTTACGAAGTTTATCGAGAAACTGTGTATCTAATAACAATAATAATAACAATTAATAGTTATATTTCTGTATGTGTTAAGTGTTTGAATGTCCTTACAAGAAAATGTAATTGATAAGTTTTTACTATGAAGTTCACGAACAAACATAGTCAGCGATGTTTTATGATGCACGTCGGCACAACTTGTATGTGTGAATTTACTGTTTCTCCCATGAAATCTGTGAAAAAAAAAAAAAAAAAAAAAGCCTACACATTTTTGAATATATATTCATATATATTGGTTACTTGTTTATGTACTTTGCTGGTAGCTTTTTGTTTATTATTTGTGAGCGAACCAGAAATATGCCCTATAGGCAGTGTTTGCTTATTTTTAGTAATTTAATACTTTTCTAAATTGGTAGGTATTTTTTGATATGTTTCAAGGAAAGTGCTTTTCTAGGAGATTTCATTATCTTGATAAAAGTTGTTAGAGAAGTGAATTTGAAAATGTTGAATGCACTTTAGTGAATTTTTATACACTTATGCGAATGTGAAATTTGTAAACATAGTGTCATATTTTTCGTTTTGGTAAAATTAGTCAGAGACTTCAACGATATTGAAATCTCCGAATAATATACTCATTGCGAACTATCTGTTATGGTGATAACTCAGATAGCTCTAATGTGAGTTTTACTTAATGTAATATCACATCGCAAGCCCAAAGTATCAAGAAAGTTGATAAATGGGATATTGACTACATAAAAGTTAACACATATTGTTGCGGTATCAAAGTACATAGCAAATATGATGCTTTATAAACACATTGCCTAATCATGAGCGTCCAAACAAGCCTGAGCTCACTAGAAATGATTTTCTTTACGTGGCGCTTATTCATTTTCCGTCAGTTACTTCGAACTATTTCTTGTAAGTTGCTATATTTTCTTTTAACATTAGCTGTGTATTGTTGCAGTTCGTTAGCGGTCTGCAGATTGGCTAAATTTTAATTTGTACCGCTCCATTGTTATATTGAACTTGTTCATATTGTAAGTTTAAACTTTTGTCAAGGACTACTTGATTTTGCCCGTGCACTTTCCTCTTCAGTATATGTTAAGAATCTTACCATTCAGTTCCCGTTGCATAATTATTAATTAGGCTAAGATCTTGAATACTTGAAACGATGTTATAGTGTCAATAAGGAAGATGTTAATACTATAATATATATGTGTAATATGCATGACTTTCTACAGAGCATAATAAAAAAAAATTTGCAGCATATAATTTGTGTTTCTTAATACAATTAATAATTCCCTTTTTTTTTTTCAAGTCTTGGTTGAGTTGTTGCGTGCCATGTCTTACTGCGAAAATACTGTGGACAACATCACAGTACCTAGTTATATAAACTTCAGTTTCAAAAATATCGTCTGAATGGACCAGAATAATTCATGCTTACGTACTTGAACATAATATTGAGTCATTCGGGAAGTTGTGTCGTTGGCTGGAAACCGAGTTTCCGTGGAGCACTAGCGCCTTATAAATATGAAGAATGAACGGTAAGTACATGTTGACTAGTGTGTCTTCAGTGTAGTACAGTGAGATGGCTGCGATGTAAGCTATGGAATGAAAATCATATACATTACGAACATATACAACATTGCATGCTATACAAATGTAATAAGGAAAAAATGCAGGTACTACAGTAGATAATATTGATGAAATACACTCGACAGCAGTGAATATAAGTACATGTCCTAAGTAATTTCAAAAATTCTAAAATTTCAATAGCTTTTTAACGAGTTCTCAAAGTCCAGAAAACCTTACGTTGGTCAAGTGTAGTTAGTAACAAATGAAATCGTAGGAATATCAGGCGTGCTATGAGTAGCAATTTTTCCGGCATTCGGTAGTAATGGAAATGGGAATAAGATTGATCATGGTTTTGCATGTTGTAACTTAAGACCAGAAAGTGTAACGCACTCACATTTATACTTCACTTTTGCCTAAACACCAAAAGATTATTATTATTTTCAGATAACGAGTCGAGTGACAAATTGGTATCGTACAAATGGATGATAGTTAGCAGCCAGTGACACACCGAAAATTATCGCTAAGCCAAATCATCATGGTGGTTAATGTTTATTTGGGCAATGAAATGCAATAAGCTTCGCAAAAATGGTGCAATTTGCAACTTTTGAATTAACACTTATTTCGGTTTCTTCAGTACTCTCTAGCTGCAAAAGTTCACATGGTGTGAGGTAAGGCATTATATAAAAAACTCAGTACCCAAATGGAAAAGTGTAATTGATGACGAACATGTTCATGACTAACTGCTAACTACCTGTACTATTTCCAAAAGTTTCATTATTTTCATAAGTGCACTTTGGGCCACAACAGACGAAGAGCAGAGGAGTTAATCACAAGTGTGTTTACCATCATATATATTACACATTTCATTTGGGAACTGCGTTGTCGATATAGTGCCATGCGAACTTCTATTGGTAAAAAATATTGTAGAGACCGAAATGAATGAGGTGGAGCTAAATTATGAGGTAGGATGTACAGGGTGGTCCAAAAGTGTGGAAATACCCAAATTAAATCCAAACCGTTCAGAATTGGAAAAAAAAGTAAAAAAAAAAAAAAAAATGAACAGACGAGGGAAAAATCTTTTGAGACATATGGTACCATCGACCGCCATCTTGAAATGGAGGAGACTTTTTTAAATGGGAACCCTATCGTGTGATACACCAAATAGGACTGAAATTTTTCCAGGAATCCAGTAGTGGAATGTTTTTGGTTCTACAATCAACCGCTGCAAAGTTTTAACTGATTTTCTGCACTTAACCTGGAGATAACACTGCGGGCAATGTGTGGCCCACTGACCAATGTTACAGCCATTTTCAATGTGCCGTCCTTCCTGAGCAATCGTTAAATGTATCCGCTTCTGCCAATCATCCATTACCCTGCCCAGCATGTCCTCAAGAATGCTGGCACACGCGTCAATAATCCTGTGTTGAAGATGGTTAATGTCCCTGATCTTGGTAGCATACACAACGGATTTCACGTAGCCTCACAAAAAAATCCAATGGAGTGAGGTCTGAAGAACGAGGTGGCCATTCCACAGGTCCTCGTCGGCCTATCCATCTCTGTGGGAATTGCTTATCGAGGTACTCACGAACACATAATCCGAAATGAGGTAGTGACCCGTCATGTTGATAGAACAAAGGGAAAGAACCATCCTGTAATGCGACGAACGGCAGGATCTCCTTTTCAAACATGTTACGGTAGGTAATTGCATTTAAATTGCCCTCGATGAAGAATGAGCCCACCACACGGATACCTCACACACCGCACCACACCATCACTTTTCAGAGCAAACGACCCGAGAATCGTATTACCAGTGTGGATTTGTTGTCACACCAATATCGGTGATTTGGCTTGTTCACCTCGCCCGACAAAAAAAAAAAAAAAAAAAAAAAAAAAAAAAAAAAAAAAAGGTCTCGTCCGAGAAAAGCACGTCATATGCGAATGGAGGATTCTGTCGATTTGTTCCGCGGACCACTCACAGAATTCGACTCGGCGGTCTGGATCATCCTCAGTTAGATGTTGGAATAGCTATATCTTGGATGGTTGCCACTTATGCACAGATACGGCAAGATAGACGTACGGGATACACCACATTGTTGGGCTAGGCGACCGGTACTGCGGGTGCGACTCTTCGTGAATGATGCCAACACAGCAGTGCATGTCGCTTCGTCCGTTGCTGTGCGAGGCCTGCATGTTTTTGGTTTATTTTCAACCGATCCGGTTTCCTTAAATATCGCTATAACTTCCCACACTGTACTATGGGAAATGGTTTACGAGCGTTGAAATCGTCTGCGACTTGTCTGTTGCTGCGCTCTCCTGAGATCAACACGATCTCTATCCGCTCATCGCTTGTTAGTGCCATTTCGTGTTATACCACCTGAAACAAAAGAAAATCGGTTAAAACTTTGCAACGGTTGGTCGTAGAGCCACAAACATTTCACCACTGAATTCCTGGAAAATTTTCAGTCCTATTTGATGTATCACACGATGGGGTTTCTATTTAAAAAAGTTCCCCCATTTCAAGGTGGCGGCCGATGGTGCCATATGTCTCAAAAGATTTTCGCCTCGTCTGTTATCGTTACTCCCCCCCCCCCAATTCTGAACAGTTTGGATTTGATTTGGGTGGGCCACCTGTATATTAAATTCACGGTACATGAGGCCCCGGAAATATTAACTGCAACTTCGTCATACAAGTGCATAAGTTGTGCACAGGGACAACGTTTTACTAATTTTCAGAAGCTTATTACGGTACAGCGTCCGACAATCACGTCTTTTTTCCCATGATGATCAGACTTCGCAGCAGTTTCCGGTGTGTCAGTGGCCCCTGACTACTATAATTTTGTGCACTACCTTCTATTCATCACTCGTAATTATCTTATTAAAAAGTAAAATCTTTTTTGGTGTTCAAGCAAAAGTGAAGCATAAATATGAATCTGTTACACATGTTCTTCAGTTTACAGCATACAAAACCATTTTTCAACTTTATTTTCCATTTCCATTTCCTGGGACTTCATCTGATACTAACTAGACTTGAAACAGGACGATCTTCTGGTCTTTGGAGAATACTTTAGCGAGATATTGCGATACCAAAATTTTCGAAATTAATTCTGACATATCCTTATATTCACTACTTATATTTAATTAATGTTAACTTTTATGATCTCTGCGTTTTGTACTTTACTGAATTCGTATAGCATGCAATGTTGCGTATATTCATAACATAGTAGATGATTTTCAAATCATAGCATACACTACTGTCGTTTCACTGCTCTACGCTAAAGACATCATTCAGCCTGGAATACGTAATTACTATTCAATCTTTATGATGTAAGGCACTAGTGCTCTACGGAAACCGGGTTGCAAGCTAACCAGTTGTTTCCTATCAAGACTGTCGTCCGGGCGCAGAATAGATGATTCAGACCATTGCACAGTGGTCCAGAAACCCTGAAAATGTGGCCAAAATAGGAAGATGTGGTTCCATGTCCATGAAACTTGACAGATAAAGGTTTGTGAGGTCGCTGAGTACGATTTTGATATCCAAATTAAAAACTTCAAAATGGCGGATCCAATATGGCAGACAGAAAAAAAAAGTCAAGCCATGGAGCTGAAATTGGGTAAATAAAGGTTTTTGGGGTCGCTGAATACGAATCTGATATCCAAATGAAAAAATGCAAAATTGCGGATCCAATATGGCGGATTTTGGAAACAAATAAGACATGTAGTCACCAAATGTGTATAATAGCATGCAATATATATATATATATATATATATATATATATTATATATATACATGAATACATAAAATGGACGTATATATATATATATATAAAGTAAACAAATATATATTTTCTAACTGAAATATGTACCACGTTGGTTGCAAAATGTGCACACTCCTCAGTCCATGTTGCATTGTACAATACATACAAAACAAGTATTTTGTTCAGAACAATAACCAACGTGACAGATAGGCAGTTAATAGTCTTTAACACAGTTATTCGGACTGATCATCAGAAGGCTGTGCGTGCGGAGCCTCTATATCTTTCAAAAGCATGAGTACAACTGGAGACAGTTGCTTTTTCCTATGCTTCTGTGCCATGGGTTCACGAAGCGTCGAGATTTTGGGATCACTTGTAACCAGGAGTCGCAGAAATACATCTCGCAACGTGTCCCCTCGTGTGCACTTACGAGAATGATGTTCCCTGTACTGTTTGATATGCTTGTTTCGGGCCTCCTGGGCCTCTTCGGACATCTGCCCAATTGGTAATATGCAATGACTGATAATTGCGGATCCATGAACAAGAACTTTATGCACTGAAGCGGGCATGTAGAACCACGAATAGTGTTGAAGGTACAGTTCCAGTATATCGTTTGACCAAGCTTCAAATTTACGTGGATCTATCTCCAGCCCACAAGATAAGGCGTGAAGCAACACAGCACACTTCTCGATAAGATCCCGGTTCGATGAATGCAACCTTATCGGGATATTGAAAGAAACGACGGGCAGTGTTTCCGTCATTTGAAGTACCGCTTCCGCCTTGCCTTGGTTCATCGATGATCAGCCCTAACGGGGCCTTCATGGCCTTTTGGATGTCGTCTTGCTTCTTCTTCATGATCAGTTTGTGTTCTTTACGAATTTGCCATCTTCGAAGATTCAAGCGGTATGCAACATGAAGCAGCCACTCCATAAAATGGATCCATGTATGAAGAGGAGACAGTCCGAAGCCAAGATTGTCAGGTTTTACTGGCTTAGGGCCCTTTGTCATTGTGTTCATCTCCTTTGGCGTTGCGCCACACACATAGCAGGTCTGTGCTGATTTTGTGTGCGTAATTGCGTTACAGACTTCGCCGTCAACCATTGTGAAATGCAGGCTGTGTGTGACCTCAAATACCTTTCATGCGATGGTGATTTGGCTAGGCGTCAGTTCTTGTATTTGTCCCTGCATACATTAAAATTCGTGTCGTATCAGTTCAATTGTTTCCTTCTTAAACTGCAACCTTATGGGCCGGCAGAATCTCGGGGATGATGGCCGCTGATTTTGCAACACTACGACTCGTAATCACTTCCTTTCATAGAACAGTTGAATTGGTACAATGTCAGTGTCTGTAAAGCCCTCCTCTTGTGCAACTTGTTTGTATTCAGCGTGTCCAGTAGTACCATCGCATCCCCATTTGGTGATGAGCTGAAGTGACATACTATATTTCGCTGGAATTCTTTCTAGCACAGGCTCCTGTGTTTGTACAATTCGTGCAGCTGTGTGGTCCTGCAGTGGCTCGTAAAACGTGGACACGTTTTCGTCTTGATATGTGATACGCCATGTCAGAAACGAAAAGAAAATGCCCATTCAGCATTAATGACCTATACTGTTCGTCACATTACGATTATCATAATTACTGATACTGTAAGTCATAACTCTGTTATACACACAACACACTGTTGTTGTATTGCTGAGGTCTGTCATTGTGATTTGTATGGCAATGTATGTGCTGACATCGCATATAGTCTTCTATTTACTCCTTCATGCACAATTTCTCGTCATTAGGGTTTCAATTTCCAATCGTTTCAATTGTACATGCTTTTAGTTAGTTTGAATAGCTTTTATGTCACAACTATTTTATTACAAACACAATGAGAGCATTATTTGCAAAGTCGAACACACAGTCGACGTATAATATACTCTGTTATAAAATACCGTTGGATTCATTTGTCTACTCAATTCCTTACTCCAGCTTTCTTTGCAAACCTTTAGTCTAGCAACAATGAATATCTACAGATGGCAATACTGAAGGTGCTTTTACCATCTCCTTTGTGTCGACTAACATTATCTATGGTCATGGTACGTTACTGTACATTATCTCTATTCGTTTATGAGACAATAGCAAACGAATGAATATCAAACCTTTGCCTTCCAGAGGGTCCGGCCGCCCCTTACTTTCATTTATTTTCATTACTGCAACTACAAACTGACCCTGTTAGCATGTTTCTGGTTTCGGGTTTACACTTCTCATGACATAATGCTTTAGAACAACATATTTCCATATATACGAGAGTTTACCCTTGTTGTTCAGTTACTTCGTACATTTTTGTTTACTATCAGCTTCCCACAAACATGCCTCGATTTTACACAACCGAGCAAAATGGAGCAAGGTTTGTTTGTAGTGTCTAACTCCGAGGATATTGGGCTCATATGTACGAGAAACATCTGAGCTTCACTTGGCTTCACTCAAAAGAAAAGTCTAGAAACACAAAAATACACGTATACTTTTGTTTCCTTTGCTACGCTTACCTTTAACGCTCATTCCAACGGGACACTGCAATCACATCACACATCTACGCACACCAACAGCAAGTATAAGCTTTGCATATATAATATATCCTGACCCCTTGTTCAGTTGACGAAGGACATACATAACACAACACTGGCAACTTTGTTGTCTCTAGCTGATACACAACTGCTGTTTTGTGCACAGGCAACCTTTTACATTGGACGCCAGTCACAGACTGCGGGAGGCTATTATTTGAAACACCCATGTCGATATGACTGCCCAAGGTCAATGCCTATCCAGCACTACTACTAGTTCCGAGATTTGCGTCATGTAATTTTGGCCAGGTTTTGAGGGTCTCTGGACCACTGTGCATTGTGCCAATTGTCTACTGCAATTTTTATTTTCTCTTTTGCATGTACTTTAAGTAAAGTTAAAAAGACGTCTCTTTCTCCAGTCCATGCCAACTATCCTATCTTCAAGAAACAATTCTTATTTTTCATCATAAGCAGAGCCTAAAGGAGGTTCAGCATGCTTTTAGAGCTAATGCAGTTTCACTTGTGACTGAGAAGCGCCTCAGTTTCATTTCACTCTTACTCAGGGGAAAAATTATTTCCTTCAATTGATAACTAAAGGTAGTGAAATATACCAACTATGTAGACAAGAAGGCCACTTGTAAATTTTCACATCGTTAGTGAGACACTGACCTGAATTATTACATCAATCATGTTCGTGTGGAAATTGTTTCAAGATAACATCTGGATGTTTCGCCAGGATTTTTTCCCCTCATACTGTGCATGTAATTCGAGTTGTCAAGTAATTGTAATAGCTTCGGTAGGAAATAGAGTGGATAAAGAAAGTTAACAATGGAAAGTTTTATTAATGAGCCATGTATTAAACGGCAGCATTACAAAAAGTTTCGATAATGTTATGAAGTATGAATAAAAAAGCGATACAACATCATGTCAAGAATATTTTAGATATCAGTATATTGTAATGATTTTGGTAGAGTCAATAGTGGACCGAGATTTATCCCCTTCACCAATTTATTATACAAAGAGTAAAATAGTGTTTCTCTTGTTAATGTCCAAGAGGAGAATAGGTGTTTTGCACGGTGCCCTTCTCTCAAGGCAGTCTCCAAGGCACCTGCCGGTTGCAGTGAGTCTTGAAGGATAGCCCTCTCAGCTCAAGGCAGCTTCGCGAGGCTTGGTTGTAGAAAACACCCCTAGTCCAATGCGACCTCAGGGCGGTGTAGGTGATTTGATCAGTTGGACGACTGATGCTGGCTCCCTCGGTGGTCCTCCTTTTATTTGTCCTCTTCGGGTCCTTCCGTGAGGTCCGTATTCTTTCGGCGTTCCTCGGTGTCCTTCGTGTCGGCTTCTTGTCTGCTAGGTTGTTTATAATCAATAGCACATGTTGAATTGACACGTGCGTCTGTCGTGATGTGGGGATCCTTGCAGTATATAAACCATTAAAATAAATTCATTCGGCCTTCCAACGAAACTATTTGGAAAAGGGCCTGTCCGGTTTGCCATAAGCACCAGACTGTATCACGTAGTCAGGTCAAAAGTCACGTTGCATGCTAAATCGAGTCTGGAGATTCCAAATCAAGATGTGCTATATTTCAAGCACATAACCTCTGCGCGGGGCACCCTGGTCAATTCGAAGATGCATATACTTCATCATTATTGTTGATTTTAGTCAAACAACTTGATTTTTGACAATGTTCTATCCATATGTACCTATCGTTTTCAAGTTCTTCATTATGACTTTGCAATAAACTTTCAATTAGCCACCTCCTTATAGCTTTTGAGATATGTGGACCTCATTTTTTGTCTCAGATTTTTCATCGACTTTAATGTTAATGTTTCGTTTGTTTTGTTTTTTTTTTGTTTTTTTTTATATGTTCCACCCATTTTAGGACAAGTTCTTTTCTGAATGTAGAATCTACATAGTCTATGTCTAGGCTGATTTTCAGCCATCTCCCTCTTTTGGTTTCTGAGATAAGTGGAGGAATTATTTGTTTTTCATTGATTTTCCATTGGCATTAATGTTTCGTGCTTTATTATTATTATTATTATTATTATTATTATTATTATTATTATTCCGTCCATTTTAGAACAATTTGCTTTCGGAATATAGAATCTACGCAGTCTTTTCTACATAGTATCTTGTATATTTGAGCTGAACTTCAGCCATCTCCCAGTTTTGGTTTTTGACATAAGTGGAGGAATTACTTGTTTTGATTGATTTCCCATTGACATTAATGTTTCCTGCTTTTTGCATTATGTTCCATCCATTTTAGAACTGTTTTCTTTTGAAATATAGAATCTACATAGTTTCTTCTATATTTAAGCTGAATTTCAGCCATCTCTCTCTCTTTTGATTTTTTTTAAGATAAGTGGAGGAATTATTTGTTTTTCATTGATTTCCCATTGACATTGTTAATGTTTTGTGCTTCTTTTGATTATGTTCCATTCATTTTAGGACAATTTGCTTTTGGAATATAGAATCTACATAGTCTTTTCTACATTTGCCCTGAATTTCAGCCACCTCCCCCAAAGTCTGTTCACATCGTTGCAACCGGATAGGTCCTTAGTAGTATTTAGCCTAAAGTAAGCGAAGGATGAACGTCAATAAGAGTTGAGTTGAGTTGATTTTAGTTTAGCGTCCCTTTCAGCAGCGAGGCTTTATGAGACGTGGACCTACTGATTAACGTGGAATCCGAACCACATGAGCTCCCGCCGGGAATCGAACCCGGGTAAACGTCAATAAGAGTCGGTTCTTCCATTTATATAAAATTATATGGTATTTTGTATCGTTATAGAATACTTATGAGAGGTCTAAAAGCACTTGAGGACGTGCACATTGAGACTATATCCAGAAACTCATTTTGCTGCTCTCTCAGTTGGAAAAGTGATTTATTCGAAAACAGATCAAGATATCAGCACATGATTAGCATTATTTATTCTGCAGTATCTGTCCTTATGAATCCCTCCATTTGGAAAAACCGTTTTGCTGCTAAACTAGAGAAGTTACAAATTTAGCTGCAGCTGTCACGAGATTGAGCCAACATTTCACTTATTTTCGGATATAGCCTAATGATGTTCCATCACATAAAATTTATTTGTTTGTAATATAATACTGATGAATATATTGAAATATTGAGAGAGAATTGTAGTGCGTTTGGGGGGGGGGGGGTCCACCATATGAACAACTGATATACCTACACATTGTACAATAATAAGCTTAAATCGTAAGTCAGTCGAGCTGTTTTAATTTGGCGACTTTCATATTCTGATAATGCTGAGAGTTGTTCTGTGATATGTCCCAATTTTACAGTACTTGTATTTCTTTTGTACGAAAAAGTTTTTTTTATATATATAAATTGTATAGGAACAGAACTTTTTCAAGCAACAGACATTGGAATGGTACAGAGATTATAGAAGCTAGTAACTTGGTGCTTCAAAATACATACTTTGGTAATACAGATTGGTTTTATTTGTTTCACTTCCAATAATCGAATTGTAGTAGACTTCCTTGATAGTTTCTTCGGATGCATCGGCAATATTAACGCGAAATTGGATAGCTGGTCCAATCTCGTGTCCAGAATCTTCGAGAAACATTGGTGGAGTTTCGTGGGCAGTTGTGCAGAACTGATGACGCTTAGATGGTTGAATGATAGACGATTTTGTTTGGCAGCTCAAATAATATGTTGTCTTACCATGAATGGCTTACAGGAAAGACCGGTGGTTTTGCAAAACGAGTGAATTCGCAAGGTAAAACATACGCAAAGTATTACGCAACGAAATTGGAATGATAACAGCATTGGCAAGCTGTTGATTCATTGTAATCAGTAAAATTACCGGTAAGCAACAACTTCGCATTATACTACGTGACGTTTAATGTACAAGAAGTGTAGTCGTGAACAAGAACAGTAAAAACATGCAGGAAAACTCTCTCTCTCTTTGTGTGTGTGTGTGTGTTTGTTTGTTTGTGTTTGGTTGGTTGTTTGTTATGGCTGACAGAATTCAAATTAGTAATTGCATTCCAAAGACAATTTCGACGCCACTATTACAAACTACCAACACATGAAAACATACGGAGTTGGTAGAGTTTTGACCACAAAAAGTGAGACTGCCATCCAGAGACTAAGTCCGAAAAATGACCTTAGATCTTTACGAATTACCTTTAGGTCTGGCTTGTTTTCCTTAAATTTTTGCCACAGTTAGGGGTGGAAATTAAACGATAATATTGCAATATCATATAATAATTTCATTGTAGAAAATTACGGTAATTTTAAGTCGCAAATATTAATACATTATTTACCGGTATATTTTTTAATCTAGAACGATTAAACAAGTGATGGAAGTAGGGTGATTAACCCTCTGCTTAACGCGATTTGCTAATTGTTTCATTCCCAGTTCGAGTGTCCCCAAAACATACCTTTGTCCAGTTACTTTCCTTGGAGCCAAAACTAAGGAGTAATATACGAAAAACCTATTGAAATCAGCAGAGTAGAAGCAAAAATATTTGAAAACATTCTGGTGCTTTCTGGTATAATATGTGATTCATCCGACCCGTCTTTGACATAGGAAGTATATTTCAGGAAACAGTAAAATTACATTTACTTACTATGTCAGTATTACAACTTAGCCGAAAATAAATCAAAACCTGAATAAATTTTGCTGCGCATAAAACGAGTTACTTGTCCTTTTTTTTTTTTTTTTTTTTTTTCAGCTGGGCTGTTAAACGATATTTTTCTCAGGAAAACAGACGAAGATTTCTGTAATTTATTTTCTGCAAAGTCGTTCAGCAACTAACTCTGTAATATTCAAAATAAACACAAGCATGATGAGAAGAATCTTTAATAAACATATCGCACCTTTTCGACAGAAACGACACAGGTCAAAAAACCTTTAAGATCCAAGATCGTATCTCTCGCGAGAAAAATGACATAACTCGTAACTTGTTTTAAAGTTATCTTATAACCACAATGTTTTGTTCTTTTATGTGCAAAAGTGTTGTAAATATAGCTTTAAAATTATCCCAAAAGTATTGTGTACTAAAACAAAAAAGAAATTTCGCGTTGTCACTTTCGTCGAAAAGGTGCGATATAATGATTTGTTTGTTACTTCTATCCCTGATGCGTGAGGTCCTTGGACTTTGTGGTGGGCAAACACCATGAGCATGTGTGTTCACGGAGTTTTCTCGTTTCCTCCCATTTTCTTCAATCTCATTATCACCATCTCCTTTAACCTCCGTGCATAAACTTGGGACGTTAAACTAAATAAAAATCTTCTATTTAGAACCCCCCCCCCCCCTTTAAAAAAAACTGTTTTTAAGCTAAATTTCATTACAATTCTACCTTTTACCAAGAAGAGAAATTGGAATATTAAAAAGCAAGAATAACCCCGATGTTTCATTATGTTAATCCTTACGCATTTTAAATAGTAACCGACAACTGAAATAAAGTACAATTTCTTACAGCAGCTTTCATTATTAGAAGTTTAGAAGCTTATATTTATGTATATTTAACTCCCTTCATACTTAATAACAATCTCACTTGCGCGGATGTAAACAAATAAGAAATTTTGCACGTTTGCCTCTCGTTCCTTTGCTTTTCTGAGATAGACCAATATTAAGCTAAAATCCTAAATTGCATTTATGTTTAACTAAGCATCTTAACTTAACTTTTAGTTGTTGAATTGCCTCAGACATCATATTTTCATTCTATATTGCACAACTCACGGGCGTCGTTAGCTGGGGGTCGCGTCCCACCAGATTTTAGTTAAAGATATTTAAAGAAACTATTCTACTTGTATATATAACTTTTGTCGGAAAGATGCTTTTGTTTTTGATTCATCCAAACGCCCTCCCATATTTAAAAAGATGACGACGCCAGTGCACAAGTTAACCCAATGCATAACACTGTATGAATCAAAAATATGATTTACAACCCTGGGATCCTCCGAACTTAAAGTTTTAACGTTCTTTCATAAGTTGTTTAATATCTTTTCTCTGCCATGAAATTATCTTAACTAGTTACAGGTGGCCACGCGTCGGGAATTTCGAAAAAGCAGGAATTATGCGTGATGTTTAAGGCCTTGAAATAAAAAAAAAAAAACTAAAATGTGTGGATTTATCTATAGATCCTTGAATTTTTTAAAGACTAAACTAAGTTACAAATTTGAGGCTTTATTGACATTAATATTTTCAAATATTTTACAGACACTGCATTTCCGGTTGAGGTAAATTCCCTTGTTTGGTACATCGTCTCCTAGTTTCGTCTTTATTGGTCTGTAAATTGATATTGTAACAAGAACTTATTATTGTACTTTTTCCAGGTTCATGGTGTCAGGAAGGACATCAAAGGGTTCCCAGTACCATAGTAAGACTTCCTTTCAAGCAGGTTGGCTCCAGGACCCACTCCTCCGGGATTGGCTAGTCAAACTTTAGAGAGATGTTTATAGTGGTTACCGATTTTGCCCTCAGGCTATTATTTCTCTTGCCAGTATGGGACGCCAAGCATTAATTAGCCATATGTAGGGGAAGAAACACACGGAAAAGAGAAAGCCTGTGATTCGTTCAACCTTCACACATTTATAAGACGACCACAAACACCGAGTTTAGTATCTTCATCAGGAGTGAAAAGCCGGGAAACTAATACTGTTTCGTGTTCAGCTTCCTCATCAGGTGTGAAAAGCCCAAAAACTAGCACTGTTTCTTGTTCAGCTTCCTCGTCAGGCGTTGTCTGTGATAAATCTAATGACAATAGTAATAATATTAGATCTTCTGATCTTTACTTAAGTGCCTTCAAGAAGTACCTGTTAAACAGTGATGTTACTAGTGTGGAATTAAATAGTGTTTATAAGTAACTGATACAAATCCTTCCTTTCCACGGAGAAAGATGGGTTCGATGAGCCACTTAACAAAGTGTCTCAGAAAAATCAAATGGACGTCAATGTCAGATTTTGAGACACAATTAGGGAAGAGGTTTGTACTCGTTACCTGATTTCTGGTTTCCTTAGACAAAGTAGAGCCTATCTTCTAGGAGCATTCATGGACTCTGTGAAACCCTTTGATGTCAAAAATATTACACAGGTTTTTATGAATGGACCCACGGTGAATTTAAAAGTTCCTTCAGGACTTTAATACATTTCTGAAATCAGAAGAATGTGACTCTTGTCCTTTAAACTTACGCATTTGTGGCCTGCATACAGTAAATAATTCTTTCAAAGTTGGTATGCTTTCAGTAGATTGGGGTATTACGAAGTTTTTGCGTTCTTTGTACAGTCAGCAGCAAAAACCTGCAACATGACCATGCAAGTTTATTGTGAAACGACGAAGTTTTTTGCTCCAAAATAAGTGTGCATGGAAGGACGCCGAGGTTTGTTCTGGTGTGATTCATGCCACTTAGACGTTATGTTGATTCCCTGCGCTGTTAGGCATAGTTTCACAATAAACTTACATGCTTATGTTGCAGCTTTTTGCTACGGACTATACAATTTATTCAAGACTGTTCCTGGAGGGAGAGCTAACGGGTTACAACTAAAAATCTGCACAAAATGTGAGGTAAGATAAAAGCAACCAGACGACAAATGGAAACTATGTTTTAACGTTTATTTACAGTATATACATAGGCAGAAAAGAAAATGCTAATGACACATTGCAAATGGCTCATAATCAGCTACAGTCCGCAAACTTGTTGGAATAGACGCACAGGCTGTTTGGACGCCAGTTGGGTCAATTTCTTTTAAACATTTGCTTATTCTTCTTTGAAGTTGCTGAACAGTTTTTGCTTTCCAAGTATGTTTGTACACCTTGCCACTCAATTGTCTAAAAAAAATTTCGATTGAGCGGCACTGGGGCAAGTTAGTTGATTTTTGGTTTTGGGCACAAAAGGGATGTTTTGGGACATGAGGTACTCCTGAGCCTTTCTCGCATAATGAGAGCTGGCTTTGTCAGGCCAGAAAATAAAATTATTTTCAGAATGATATTTTCGTATAAAGGGAACTAAGATCTTTTGTAGACATTGCTTCACGTACACATCTTGATTGATTGCTAACCCACTAGGTTTGAAATAAGGCTGCGACACACCTTTGTCCGATACAACTAAATAAAGCATCATTTTGCTTTCAAATTTCTGTTTGCCTTTATATATTAGAAGGAGTGTGTTGCCTGTTTGAGGAATAATAAATGTCATTTCCGGGCATTTGAGATTTAGAAAGGCTAAAGTAACTTTTCATCATCCTAAACAAACGATTTTCCTTTGTAATTTCTGACCATCCAACGACAATTTGATTTCAGTTTTTATTTGCGTGTCTGTGTAAGATGGAGCTTTTTTCTTTTTTGCATGCTTTGATTCTCATTGATTTTAATATTTTAGATATGTATTGTTGTGAACACTTAAATGTTTTTGCTGCGTCTTTCTGACTAATGTTGTTTTTCTTGTCAAACATCATTTTTAGTCTTTATTTGTATTCGTCATAATTGCTGCCTTTCGACCACTTTCTGCTTTTCTTTCTATTGTTCCGTATTTAAGTATTGCATAAATTGTTCCTTTTGGCACACCTTCAGCAGCAAAGTGTTTCACACAATATGATTTCCCCAATTCGTGATGTTTTTCGTGGAAATTTACAATGCGTGCACGGAGGACTTCTTCCTTTGACGCCATTTTCTACCAGTTACTTCGCATCCGAAAGAAAGCAAACATATTGTGAATTAGACAAAGAGTATACTATCAACATACAAAGTGGGAATACAATACCCCGGTACATCAACTATTTATTGATTTTAGAAAGGCTTACGACTCGGTTAGGAGAGAAATATTATACAACGTTCTTACAGAACTTGGAATACCGAGAAAGCTAATTAGATTAATTAAGATATGTTTAAGTGAATCCCAAAGTAAAGTCCGGGTAGGAAAATTTTTGTCCACGAGCTTCCACGTCGAAAATGGCCTGAAACAAGGAGATGCGTTGTCGCCATTATTATTTAACTTTGTGCTGGAATACGCCATAAGGAAAATCAAAGATAGCAACCAGGGCCTAGAGTTGAACGGCATTCACCAGGTTATGGCATATGCTGATGATGTAAATTTAATAGGGGATGATAGGAGAACAGTAGAAATAAATGCAGAGATCTTATTAAACGCTTGCAGGGACATGGGTTTAGAAGTAAATGCAGAGAAAACTAAATACATGGAAGTGCGTCGGGACCGTAATGCGGCAAATTGTGGAGGCGTTAAAATAATGCTTTTGATAAAGTGAATACTTTCAAATATTTAGGATCAATATTAACAGACGAAAATCATATTCACGAAGAAATTAAATGTCGACTAAAAGCAGGGAATTCGTGTTACTACTCGGTTCAAAATCTCTTGTCGTCGCGAATTCTGTCGAGGAATTTGAAGCTTAAAATATATAAAACGATAATCATGCCTGTTGTTCTGTATGGTTGCGAAACATGGTCGCTTACTCTGAGGGAAGAACATAGACTGAAAGTATTTGAGAACAGGATCCTGAGAAGAATATTCGGACCCAATAGGAACGAGAATGGGGAATGGCGGAAGCTTCATAACGAGGAACTACATAGTTTATACGGTTTACCCAACATTGTTAGGGTCGTCAAGTCTAGGAGGCTCAGGTGGGCAGGTCATGTAGCTAGAATGGGAGAAAGTAGAAACGCTTTCAAAGTCTTGACTGGTAGACCCATAGGAAAACGACCATTAGGAAGACCTAGGCGCAGATGGGAGGATAATATTAAGATGGATCTCGCAGAGATAGGAATACAAAGTAGGAACTGGATGCAATTAGCTAAGGATAGAAGTCAGTGGAGAGCTTTTGTGAACGCGGCACTGAACCTCCGGGTTCCATAGGCCATAGAGTTAGTTAGTTAGTTAGTTAGTATACTATCAACATACCAAAGAATAGCAATGACTGTGTCAATAGGTTTTATTTTAAGACTCCGCACATTTTGTGCAGATTTTTAGTTGTAACCCGTTATATATACTGAATTAACAAGTTCCGATGTTTCCATACAAATGTACTGTTCATTCATTATTAACTAAAAAAGTAGAACAGTGGGCTCTTGATATGCTTCCCTGTCTCAGAAAATTTGTGAAATAGGTACCATTTTTGAAAGATGGTAGCAAACCGTCTTGTACTAGTTATGAAGTAGTAAAACATCGTCATGAAGACCATTGTTAGGCCCCAAACTAGCTTTCTTTAAAACCATAGCTAGTGACATTGAACAATTTCTCACAGATTTTCAAAGTGACAAACCTTTAGCTCCCTTCGTATACTCAGAGCTGCACAGCTATGCAAAGATTTGTGAAACCAGAACACGTTCGAAATTTTAAGGTTGATGCAGAAAGAAAACTTGTTGAACTCAGCAAATGTTGATGTAGGATTTGCCACAAGAAAGGAAATAAAGAGATGTCTGAAAAATGTTGATATAGAACTAACCAGGTTCTACAGGGATTGTCGAAGAATACTGCAGAAAATGGTCATAAAAATGCAGAAACGATTACCAATGAAATTGACAAGTTGACAAAAGCCATAACTTGCTGAATCCAGAGGGTTGCTGAACGTGATGAAGGGATGGTCTGCTTCAAGGAGCTTTTAATCATGTTGATTGAAAGCAATTGGCTCGACGGCACACAGCTGATGTCGCTGCTCAGCAGCATTGTTCTATAGTCAGTGATCCAAATACCAGAACGCGTCTTTAATCTTTTGGTAAAAAGCGTCACAGACTTGACAGATTGTGGTCTAATGTCATTTCCGCCCACAAAGGTGAGACAGATGACTTGATGGAAGTTCTCCATTCTACACTAATACTTTCTCACGGAAATGCAAATGTGGAAAGAGTCTTTTCCGTAAATAAAGAGTGCATTGTTGAGAACATGACAGAAGAGATTTTGGTTGCACAGAGAAGTAACTAATACAGTGGGGAAATCACCAACGTAAAAATCACAAAATCTCTTTTGAATTCTGTCCGTTCTGCTAGATAGAATTATCAAGCTGCTTTGGATGAGAAAAGGAAGAAGAAAGAATGTGGTGCAAGGAAAGCTAAAAGTGATATTGACAGTGAACTTGAAAAGGCCTATTCAAAACTCACATAACATGCGTTTTTGGTGTATGCTGTGTGATCAGTCAAAGAAGCTTCAGAGTGACATTTATAATTTTCTAGTTCTTCCCTTTATAACGAGAATAGGTAGGTAGGTAGGGGATATATATAAAAGAGTGAGTGAGAGAGAACAGAAAATTCTAATAGTTACTTGATTTCTTGAATCTGTGCATAATCATTTGATAATAAATTTAGGTATACAAGGAACACACATATACTGGGTGTTTCAAAACAACAACAACGTTTGGGAAGTGATTCCTAATATCAAGTTAAGACAAAAAGTATAGACCAATCTGGGTGCACAAATGGTTCCTTGAGAAGCTATAGGCTGCCGAAAACATGAAAGAATGAATTTTATAGGTCCATAGCTCCAAAACTATGGGATCTACCGTAGTTGGGTCAAGACTTCACTTAGGAACTAATATTTGCGCTATTCAAAAACACGTTTCAGAATCCTAAGGTACTCACACAACACTTTTTATAGAGGGAGTTTGGCTGCAGGCATATAATTTGAAGTACTCACTAACCACCTCTATAAACTGTGCGAAAGTACCGCAGGATTCTGAAACATAGATATTTGGATAGGGTACGTTCCTTAGGAAAGTCTTAACCTGACTACGGTAGGTCCTAGGTCCTATAGTATAGTATCATTTTTTTTTCTTCTTTTCTGCAGCCTTAACTCCGAAAGGAAGCATTTGTGCACCCAGATTGGTCTATACCTAGTGCCTTATCTTGGTGTCAGGAATTACATCCCAAACATTGTCGATGTTGTTTTGAAACACCCTACATATATATATATATATATATATATATATATATATATATATATATATATATATATATATATATATATATATATATACAGATGGTGATCAAAAAAATGGAAACACCTGTAGTTGGCAACACGTCAGATGTATGGGTTGGCAGTAGTGTCGTGGCGCCCGCAGCGCCGGACAGCTGGTGGTGGTGTGTTAGGTCAACCTCCATACTACGTCAGGCGCAGTGGAACAGCAGTGTCCAGTGGCTGCAGCAGACGGAAGTAGTGTAAAATGGGAGACCTCTCAGATTTTCAAAGAGGGCAAATTGTTGGTGCGCGGTTATGTGGAGTGAGTGTGACGGCAGTGGCTACTGTGTTAGATGTGTCGCGTGGGACAGTGTCGAACTTGATGACGGCCTACACAACACACGGGAAAACCACATCGGGGAAGCGGAACAGTGGGCGGAAGAAAATCATGAGTGACAGGAAACGCCGGGTATTAAAGCGCATTGTCACGCAAAACCGTCGTGCCATTGCGGAGCAAGTGACGGAGGAACTCAATCAGCACCTCCCCCACCCTGTTTCGACAATCACAGTCCGCCGCGAACTACATGACATGAACTTACGGGATCGTATTGCACGGGCCAAACCGTTCATCAGGGACCATAACGCTTTCGCACGCCGCAAATGGTGCCGCGACCATGCAACTTGGACCGTTGAGGACTGGAAACGTGTGATATGGTCGGATGAGTCATCCTTCACCCAATTCCCAACCACGGGCCGTGTTTATGTGTGGAGAACGCCCAAAGAAGCTTATGATTTGCAGTGTCTCCGCCCAACTGTGAAACATGGCGGCGGCTCGGTGATGCTGTGGGCCGCCATATCATGGTTTTCATTGGGTCCTGTGGTCATACTTAGCGGACGAATTACTGCCAACGATTATGTCGCAATCTTAGGAGACTACTTGCATCCTATGGTCCGGATGTTGTTCCCGGACCATGACCCCATCTTCCAGGATGATAATGCACCCATTCAGACAGCTGGCGTTGTTGCAGCGTGGTTTGAGGAACATCGAGATGAAGTTCAACACCTCCCCTGGCCCGCCCAGTCCCCAGATCTCAACATAATTGAACATCTGTGTTCCGTCTTGGAAACACGACTCCGGCGACGATTTCCACCTCCATCCTCTCTCACAGAACTGGCCGATGCCCTGCACGAGGAATGGTGTAAAATTCCACTTGCTACCATTCACGACCTCTATGCCTCCATCCCACGTCGCATCAAGACTGTTCTGAAGGCAAAAGGTGGCCCGACACCATATTAATCTGGTAAGTTGCAATTTCGTTCAGGTGTTTCCATTTTTCTGATCACCATCTGTATATATATATATATATATATATATATATATATATATATATATATATATATATATATATATATATATATATTAGGGTGGATCGAAAAAACCTTTTTTTCGAAAACGATAACGGCTCACACTGGAAAAGTTGCCCACCCATAACAGTAGTTCGCTGATTTTTTTCACATTTTTCGGACGATGTCTTCCGGTGCCGCAATGTCTAGTTTTGGAAAAGTCAACATAGGCAACACGCATTACACAGTATGCAAACAGTCTGTTTTATCTTCCAATACGGTTCGGAAGAGCATATTTCTCTATGTAATCGTTCTTCAACTTTATGTGCTATACTGACATCAACAATACGTGCAGTTCTTTACTTATTTTAACCATAAAATGACTTAAAATAACCCAGAGCTCAAACAAGGAGGTGACTGCACGTGGTGCTCCGCTGGCCCACCTACCCAGTAGACAATAAGCATGTTGTTAAGGCCTAAAGTTTAGATGACGAAGTATTGTTACGACTCAAAATGGGAATATTTTTCCTGGACAGCAGTCTTGCTCCAATGAAGCCGTCTTTTCTTAAAATCCATATATTTTCTCGGGTGCTACAGTAGCTTCTTGTACCATCCTTTCCATTGCCTGGGTATGACATGGAGATTCCGTTATCGATTTAGCTGCGACTACTGTACTTTTGATGTTTTCTTCTACTTTTTACGATGTAAGTGTTTTAGTCAAAGGCGGTTCAGTGGCTTTTACGGAGGACTAGCTTATTATATCATAATCAGTTTCAAAGTTAATGCCAGGCACGACAAACTCTCGAATGGATTTCTTGGGTGCCATGGAGCAGGTTTTTTTTTTTTACTCGTCTCCATCCAAGTCCGAATAACTTAAGAAGAGTCGGTAATTATCGTCAGCAACATATTTTCAGGATGTGAGAAAAAGCCATTTGTTTGGAGTATCGAAAAGTCTATTTTCTCCAGATTATCAGGTAAAATTGCTGACGAAAGCTGGTCGATCTTCCACACGTGTCGTGCCCCGACACTGCAAGAAGGATGCCGTCGAATCGCGAACCACATCGGTGTATAGACCTTCACAATGAATTTAACACGCCAAATTAAAGAAGGACTACGCGACTCTTCGCTTATGCAAAGGCATGTCGCTGTCAGGTAACGGGAATGATTCATGCCAAATATACGTGAAAATGTAATATGGCGGCATCATAGGAAACAATCGATCCTCATTTTTATGATACTGAACATAGCTCTGATTTTCTTTCTATGCGGTATCGTCAGCACTAATTTAACTTTTTGGCATAGTTTAGAAAATTAGTGCTGTTAAACAAACATCAAAATAACAAAAAAGATTTGGCGTGGCTAGAGTGAACCTAGCAAGACCCACTCAACCGATTGAGATGAAACCTGTATACAAAGTTAGTGTTAAATTAGTGCCGACAATACCGCATAAAAAGAAAATTATTGCCATTATCAGAAGGGCAAATATATTCGATACACATTTTCGCCATATTAGATTTTCGAATATATTTAGCCTTCTGATAATGGCAGTAATTTCCTTTTTATGCCTTATCGTTAGCACCTCGTGCTGGATGGCGGAGCACGACGTGCAGTCATCTCCTCGTTTGAGCTCTGGGTTATTTTAAGCCATTTTATGGTTAAAATAAGAAAAGAACTCCACATATTGGTGTTGTCAGTATAGCACATAAAGTTGAAGAACGATTACATAGAGAAATATGCTCTTCCGAACCGTATTGGAAGATAAAACAGTGTGTTTACATACTGTGTAATGCGTGTTGCCTATGTTGACTTTTCCAAAACTTTAGGCCGATTGCGGCACCGGAAGACATTGTCCGAAAAATGTGAAAAAAAAATTCAGTGAACTACTGTTATGGGTGGGCAACTTTTCCCGTGTGAGCCGTTATCGATTTCGAAAAAAAGTTTTTTTTTTTTTCGATCCACCCTAATATATAGCTATATGGGGAAAAATAAATTTAGGAATTTCCTTGGACTCACCCACTAAAATGGTTCCATATGGGACCAAATTAAGCCAGGGGAAAAATTAGATCCATTGAATAATTGTAAATGGTGCCTCAAACGACCTACAGTTTTGAATGCGTTTATAATACATAGTATATGGGGAAAGCTGGAATAAACTTTTGTAATTTAGAAATGGCTTAAGGGAATGGAAAGATATCTTGGATAATGGAACTAGAGGAAGAGACCAACCTAATCTTGTATAGCATTATCATGGCGGCCATCTTGAATTCACGTCAAAATTTTTAAATATGAATTGGGTCATGTGACATAACTTTCTCAGGTAGCATTTCACCAGAAGCACAAGTCTGGTATTATTTTTAAGTTACCTATATTCATGTAAGTTATTACGTGTGAAAAACATAATGCTTCGATATAATGTTATTTTATTGTAGTTATGGAACACAGATTTGTAAGAATTTTGGAAGTCTTTTACATAAACTGAATCAAACTGCTTGTTTCGCTATGAACTACAGAAGTTTTTCCATCAAGATGATTCATAGACCATTATGAGGAATAAGAAAAATTATAACTTGGAAGAAATTGAAATATCCCTTATTTATGTAGTAGCTTTTTGGTAAGTTATGAATCTTATTTGCTACATAGTTCACTTTTGTCGCATCTAGGAAAAGATTGTCTATGGGCCTTCACTATCTGCAAAAGAAACTATTTCTGCTCCTCATTTTTCGTAACAACGTTGTTGTAATCTTCTATTAGTTACACTCCCCTTTCTGCTGCACCATTTGTTACGTGGATGAATTTAACTATTGTCTTTCCTTGAAGATAGTCATTGTTATTTGGCCATGAAATCAGATCACACTTAAGAAACCCTTTGGGTAATTTAAATTTCTCGAGGAAAATTTGAGAGTTTGTTGTAACAAAATCTCAGTTTTCTCTTTTCACAAAAAATTTTATGGTATCATCTCTTGCCTAGATGGTATCAGCCTCTTTGCTGCTTCACGGTTTCCCCTTATAGTTTTAATTCTTTCAACCATTTTTTGTTTTTCCATTATGGCAACTCAATCATCAAAAAACCCCAATGCTACGTGCTCCTCCGTCAAGTACCAGAGTAGACGTGAAAATCTAGAAAGAGCCACCAGATAATTCAGCATCTATTTGTCTATAACTGTACAAACCTTTCAAAAATTGCAGGTCTTGTAATGGTTAGGGGCACGAATTTTTCGCACTAAGAATTGAAAATTTCGCGTTTCGTTTTTCATATTTCGCTTTTTGTCGCATTTTCCAAATAAAATTTCCCATTTTGTAGCTCTTGGTGGAAAAGATATTCCTTGCCATTTTTACAATTATACCTTTTATTCATAGATCACTACAGAAATAAACCATTAATTACGTAATAACAAAATTGACTGAATATTTCACTTGGCATTGTAAATTTAACTTATAGAAAAATTATATTTTAAAAATCAAACTGAAGGAAAATCAGTATCTAAACTTACTATGAGTAGGAAAGTTTGCGATGGTGATAGCTAACGCTGACCATGTTCTCTATAGCAGTGTCCGAATCACCCAAAATGCACCGTTCATGCCCAGTTCTACCGTTCCATCAGAGGAAAACGCGTTTTTAAATCAATGAAAATGTATTTTTAAAATTTCGCGTATTGTTAGAAATTTCGCGCAAAACTGCCAATTTCGCGTTTTGTCGCGCAACGGAAACCAATGAAAATACACACAAAATATCATAAAATGTCAAGAAACTGCAAATTATTTAATTCTGACGTATTTAGTTTTATCGCGCATTGCGAAAAACTCGTGCCTCTAGTAACGGTGAATGGGATGCTTGATCACATTTAAGCCATGCTTGAACATATAGTCGTATCAGAAAATGCATATTCTCCGAAGGCCTGTTTCTATTTGCTTCGTTAAACGAAATTGTTGGCGAAAGAGAAATATTTTTAAGTAGTAGATTGCTTTTCCTATCCACCTTACATGGAGAATTACTCCAGGCAAACTAAAGAAAAACTCCTCAAGGAGGTATGCCACCCAAGAATATAATGGTGAGTTCAAAAAAATTCCCTGTAATCTCTGCGGTGTCCTACTTCTACAAGTTTGATAGCAAAATTCAACACTTCATTTCTTACATCGAAAATATTGTTCCTTACATCATCATCAATTCCTGAATAAAGTTAGTGTGATCTATTTTAGACCACTCGTTCTGTAAACACTTCAATAGAAGAACGACTGGTCCAGATGCAAACGAAACACAATACTTATCAAATACATATTTTAAAGCGAATTCATAAATGTGGTGTCTACAAGGAAGGTAGAGGTTATTTTGGAGTTACTGTTCTAGCAGAATGCAAGCATCGTTGGAAAAAATATTAGATCTTTGAGTTTTACGTCCCACGGTTATGCCGGTTAGGCTAAAGGAGACTGTGATTAAAACAAATGAATGAAATGGTAGAATGAAGAAAGTTGGAGGAAACGGGAGAACCCCGAGAAAACCCAGGAACACGGTGTTTGTCCACCACAAAGTCCACACGGCGCGAGCTAGAATCGAACCAGGGACCCCAACCACCGGAGGTGAACGCTCATAAGCACCGTTGACATGACCCATATTGCAGGGAGTAGTGTCACAACAAATTGCCTGCGTGAACTTTACCAAGTTCTATTCTTCAAGCGAATGAACTATAGTAGGAGCATAACAAAATGGGAACACCAATTAGCCTGCAGTAGTTTTCCGTTCCAATACACAACTAACGCACTTGATGCACTTTGAAATTGTTTTTTGAGGTTCTGTGCAACTTCGCTATGGATCTTCTTTCAGCATCGGTGAATGGAAGACCCATTTATTATTAGTTCCTCTACATTATGGCCTAATGTTTCTGCCGTCGCTGTCAGAATATGTATTGCTGCTCTATCAGTGACCTTTTATCGATCAAGAGCAACACCTGTCTTTGAGTAATAAAATCATTTTTTTCCCTTTTACATCTCTTGGAGGGTCCGGGCACACACGCATCCATTTTTACATTTTCTCTAACATTCTCAACTGGGTTTTCCTCTTCATTACTTGAACTGCTCCATGTCTTTTGGTGTATAAAGTTCAAACAAATCATTTTCAGAAGTGCATTTTCTTTCGCGTTCCTCTTTCTTTTGAAGCCGTGCATATCCCTTTCGTTCTTTTCGCGCCAAACTCATGTATTTACTTTTAGTCCTATAAGAATTATTGCCTCTGAAAAGGAGAAATCTTTTTACAGGTAATAATTCTTACACGACTAAAGCTATTTTTAAAATAGTGCCAGATTTGTGCTTCTGGTAAAACGCTACCTCAAAACGATATGTCGTATGACCCTCTTCCTATTTGAAAAATTTGACCTGAATCCAAGATGACGGACTTCAAGATGGCTGCTATGACAGTACAATACAAACTTAAATATGTTTCTTCCTCTGTTTCTATTATCCAGGGTATCTTCGCATTCCCTTTAGCCGTTTCTAAATTACATGAGTTTATTCCAGATTTTTCCCATATACTATGTATTGTAATCGGATTTAAAATTTTAGGTCACTTGGGGCACCATTTAATATTATTCAATGAAGCTAATTTTTATCCTGGCTTAATTTAGTCCCACATGGAACCATTTTAGGGGGGTGAGTCCAAAGAAATTCGGAAATCAAAAATTAAGGACCACACTAATAGAGTTCAGACCCTAGAGTAATATGGAATGTATGAACTAACTTCCATACAAAAGTCCTTGAAAACTGTTCTGATGCTGGAAAGCCTGGAAATATGCGTGAATTTTATCTTGTCGTTTGAGTGGCCACCCTGAGTTAATGTAAACTAGTTTATATGTATTAAGTTTATTTTTATAATGTTGTAGGGCTACCGTCACTGCCTTACCGAAGTACGTACTGTATTCGTCATGCCAAATCTGTCCTCTGACCTTATCTAGACATTTCGCGCGATCACATCTTCCCATACTGCAGGACAATCCGACGTTCCCTATTCGGTATATGCCTTCTGCCTTGGCCTGCTATATCTTCGCCCTGAGTCTCATTGAGCACGTATCGGACATGGTAGGGAAGCACTTGACAACCAGGGACTACAGCAACGATGATCGCCCAACTGCGCTAAGATCTACGAATAGGATACCATACTCCAGACATTGAACATATATACAACAGTTGTTTGTGTCGCCGCTCGGGGTATCCTGAAGATGCCATGTCGAGATTACTACCATTTACCATCACCTTGTGTACCAATTTTGAATTAGATTCGGTGAATTTGTACTGGTTGATCTTAAATGCGTTTGCACTAGACGCTTTCGAGGACAACTTATACCTAGGTCGGGATAAAATCACTTGTACAGTCACTTCCAAAGAATTTTTTAACTCCCTTAACTACTATAGGCGTCAATGGTGGATGAAGAATTTGCATCGGGTTTAGAATTTAGTAAGAGCGAAATTATTAGTGATAACGCTGATGCAAATATAGGTGACTGATTCTGAGAGTCAAGAGAACAATCCATCGCGCGCACAACACAAAGAGAAGACACTGTGACATCTAGCTAGAAGGATTGGACAGTCTTCAAACGTAAGAGAGATATTTGTTGTCCCATTCAGAGCTTTTAATTCAACTCGTGTATTATAACTACGGATAGGCAAAACCGGTTCCTAGAAAACCGACATTTCGCTTTCAGGTTTTTATTGAAACCAGTATGATTTTGGCTGAAGCTAGCATCTGTTCTTCTCGTACTCATTTCCAAACAAGTTGACATAGAAGCAAAAAGTTGTTGCTAGCTTTTTTTAATCAAAAGTAGAAATCGGTTTCTATGCCTACTACTTATCAAAACAATAATTCCTACGGCTGTGGATAGCGAGTTTTCAAATGTGTTCAAGATGTATTTTTAGATATGACTCTACCTTCGATAACTAATACCAGTACGCCACATGCCCAACGTTTATTCATGGAATCACAATATGGAGATTTTACCCGGCAAAATTCCTTTGATATTGTTGTATCACATTGATTTTCGGTGATCGTAAAAATTATTCTAAATTATAAAGTTCAATGTACAATGTTCAATTAGGCCAATGTACCGGGAACAAGGAAGGAAATTTAAAAGATAAAACAATATAAAAGCATTATATTTTTTAAAAAAAATGTAAATGCAAACGCATGGATATGCTGTAACGCAAACTGAAAGAAAACACTGACTTTGTAATTTCCTGTGTTTTTTCAAGAAATGCTTGGTAGAAACATGAGTTGTCAATATTTAGCGTTTATATATTTTTGAAAATATTTGGTTAGGTCCGTGCCTACCCGGCCTACCAACTAAAGCCGCCACTGAATACTCCGTTAGTGTAAGGACGATTGGAAAGGAATAAATGATAAGGATAATGAAATGTTATAATAACTAAACGGACAATTCAAAATATTTATTAATTGAAGACACTATACAGTCTTTACAAAATATGCAGCAAAAAGGGCTACAGAACTGAATAACAACAAAAATTATTCACTACAGTCACTGAAGTCCATTCGAAAGGCACTTTGAAGGGAACACAAAAGACATATGGGCATTTAAATTAACAAGCAACAAATATGTACATAAAGTGTACATGGGATGGTTAGGTACAAAGACTTGTGGAGATCACAATTATTTGTTTCTTCTGGTCTTTTCTTTGCGAAGAATGTTGAGTATATATTACGTAACTACTGACTCTTCGGCTTGCCCCCAGCAACAAATCTTGATATTGCTGCGTATACAAGAGGAAAATTCTGAAAGCAATGAACAAAATCATTAAATCACAAGACACTAATGATATTCACCTTTTATTATATGCAGTATTAAGGTGAGTCGAGGAACATTTTTTTAAAAGTCGATCTCGCTTCTTTTTATATACATATGAATGTACGTATACAGTTATTTTCATGCACTACAAAAGCTGTAAAGTCCCGAGATAGTTAATCCGCACAATACATCAATAAACGCCACCGTTGCGACTAGGAAAATGACAGAACCAACTATAATTTGATGTAAGTACTTATTAAGTGTATGGAACACATTTGCAATATTACTAATACTTATAATGACTCACCTTTCATGTTTCTTCAATGGGTGCTTTTTAGTCAATATTTCAATTGTTCTAGTGGACAATTTTCGTCAGGACAAACAGCTTAAATTATTTTCCTATTCAGATCTTTACCTAGTTGTTGCAACTAACAGTGATTGTTTTTTCTATTATAGCGTCACTTACCTTATTAGTTAAAGAGCTCTTAACCTATTAATATATGAATACAATAATTTTTTTTTTCTCTTGTAGGAGTTACTCGGTACTATCTTCTTCCACTCGTCTTCATTATACCCATTAACCAATGAACACTTTTAGATGTGCAGTGTTGCCAGATAGAACACAACTGCCAATAATGTTACTATTATAACCCACTATTTTGTGAATGTCGTAATTTCTGTGCAGCCACACAAATTGTAATGAAGTGTTCATAAAGACTGGGTTGCTATTATTACTAATTACATTAACAGAAACCAATTTTAGGACATCAAAAATAAATTCCAACACTATGTACAAATCTGCACAGAAAAATAATTTAAGTCGTCTGCCTTGAAAAAAAAAAATGCCCGCTTCAGCGACTGAAATATTGACTAAATAACACGCACTGAAGGAAGTTAGTCATAATAATTTGATGGTTTATATTAATGCTATTAACTTTAAAAAAAAGTTTAATTAGCTAAAAGGTTTTTTGAAATACTCAATCACATGTTTCCTTAGTAAACATTTATACAGGGTGTCCCAAAAGTACGTATACAATACCGTACTGATAATCACATTGTATTTCATATCATTTCTTATTGTTATCTATCAGGTAGACTTAGTTTATTTATTATTTGTTCTTAATGTGTTCTTACTTACATCTTAAGCTCGGAAGAGCCGAAGCAAATAAACCCATACACTAGAATGTTATATTTGATCAATGCAGGGGTGTATACCTACTTTCCGGTCACCCTGTATTTTAGAATTTTCCGAAACGCCCAATATGTCAAGTTTTGTTTTCATTACTTCTCTAACCTTTAGGTAAAGGAAACAGATATTATTAAACACAATCAAATCAAACTTTGTACAGACGTTTTATAGAAAGAGATGCAGATAACCTAGTCGAGATTTTCGATTAGTTTGGAGTCTTTTAGCACCGAGGCTATATGAGACTTCAACCTACAGCTTAATGTGGGATCCGAAACAAGATCTCCCGCATCAAAGGCGCCTAAGCTAACCATGCAGCCATGAGGGAGCTCGGTAACGATTTCCGACGCTTGTACGCAAAAACCAGGGAACTGTCAGGGACAGAACAATGTAATGAAAATGTAAATGTTTAAAAGTTTCAAATGCTTTCTAGAACAACATTTAGGTTATTAAATATTGTAAACTGATGCTTAAAACTTTAAAGCTGGAACCTTAATCATACTTCCCAGTGATTGGTTGTGGTGTGTTATTTCCTGTCCTATCACAAGGGACAAAGGTGCAAAGAATATACAGGAAAGGAGGAAGCTGAATAATTGTAGTACTCAGAAAAAACAAGGGAAAAAAATACTGGACAAAGATCAAAGGGGGTAATATATAACGTGAGAGTGTAACAAAATTTACATAGAAGAAACAAAAAAGATGATGGAAGAAAGGATAAAGCAGCACAAGGATGACGTAAGGTTGAAAAGGTTCAACAACGCAATATGTAAACATCAGAAAGAGACAAACCACAGGATAGGGTGAAAAGGAGCAGATGTCATAGAAGCAGAGAACAGGACATTGGTGAGAAAACGGAAAGAATCCACGGAAATCATGAAGGCAGGAGACAAGGTGATGAATTGGAATGGAGGATCTGCTATAAATAAAGAATGGCAGAGAATTTTACTTAAAAAAAAGAATGGAAACGGAAGAAAGAGAATAAATTAACAAGGGAACAAACAAAAATAATTAAGGACAATAATGATCCAGCAAAAGGTATATTTTATTTGAAACGTGTGCAGCTGAACATGTGAAAGTGGAAAAACACGAATGTTACTTTTTAATGAAGGAGCGGAACTTCCAAGTAGCTAGAAGGAGTGGAAGTCTGATGAAGACATAGCCAGAGTCTTGAAACTGTTACGTGATTGTGTTTTTATATATTTTTATCGCATAGCCTTGCTCAGTGTGTTGCTGTGTTCAGTTTATAAATACTGCTCTGCTTGGTAACAATTCATTAGTGTTATTATTATTATCCAAAGGGTTGTCAGTGTATTTGAAAGTACTAAAAAAAAATTAAAAGTAGAATTTAAACAATTCACAAAGGATTATAAGTAACCACGAATGTACACTAAATTACGATTTTTCTTATAGTTATTTCACTTACAAATATTATATAGATGTTGTAACAAACAGGCGTTAAATAAAATATCGTACAAACGCAAAATAATCATAGGGTAAGAACTGTGGTTTCATAAAGACCAAATTTCGTAATAATAATAATAAGACGAACACTGAACTACAATGGTATGCAGAAATCTTGCTGCAAAAATAAACTTGTGGGAATAGATTATTATTATTATTATTATTATTATTATTATTATTATTATTATTATTATTATTATTATTATTATTATTATTATTGAATATTTAAGAATTCAAAGTTGTATCTGAAGTCGCAGAAGAGGTCAGTCAAAAACCATGTATGGCTAATGAGCAAAAAGGACGAGGGATGGGGACGTGAAGTACCCGGTACGTAATGTTTATGAAGGGGGGAGGGTGCCACGTAAACAAGATTGGGAAATACTGCATTGGACGAATAAAGTTAATTTACAATAACACACAATTTTAGCAGTAAATTAAATAAACACCAGATTCAAATGTCTCATATTTAGCTATTATAATACTATCTTTAAGAACGTTACATCCCATGTTGTAATGAGAATATTGAAAAGTAATTTCCGTATGACAAATAACTGCAGCCAAATACACAACACACACACTCATGTACTGCCATCACACGTTTTACTTAATTTGTATTTAACATTCACATACAATATAACGACACGCATCTGAGATGTTACATTTTAGAAATAATAATTATTTATGTCTTGAAATGATTGTATATGTACAACTGATTTATTTTAATGTAATTATTTATGCGTTGAGGAATATATCATTACATACGAAAATGTTTGACCCAAACGGGAATTGAACTCACGACCTTACAATTAGAAGTCCTGTGCTTTACCACTAAGCTAACATAAACACTCCTACCGAGTTTCCTTCTTAAGAAATGTAACTGAATTTCAAAGACAATAAAACCGTTGCAAATGTTTTTTTTTCCTCCTCTGTCTTTTTATATTCTAGTATGAATGCGAGGACTATGTTCACTTTCTTTCCTTTCATCGGAAATTCTTTTTTATATGTAAATACAAGCGACAAAACCAGCATGTCCTCACAAGTATACAAAGTTTTGAAATACTATACCATCATATATTTCAATGAATGTTACTTTTCTCTACACTTAATAAAATTTGAACATCTTATTACACTTAAAAGAAAAACAAATCTGTACAATTTATTCCGATTCCGAAGGCTGGTTTGATGCTCATACCTGGTATCTTTGGTTTTCTGTTTTCGAAGATACCCGAAGTTGCACTTAGAAAATGTTTTAGCTCAAAATAGCCATAATCAATGCGTTCTCTCTTTTTGGAATAAGGTGTACATAGTATCTCTGTCGTTCGGCGACTCCGCGCAATTGGTAAGGCGAAAAAGTTAAACTCATGGATGCCACACGAGTTAACATCGGTCAATACGGATTGCCGTCTAGATTTTTACGTTACTCTGAGTATACAGAGTAATCCGGAAGATTTTCTCCATCGGATTGTTACTTCTGATCAAAAATGAACCTGCTACGACAAATGTACACAGTCAAGCCATTAGCTGCGTCATGACTAACGTTCAGAAGGTTTTCGAAACCTCTCCTCAAGCAGCGTCAGATGATGATAGTGTTGCTGGTACATGGTCTATGATGAAGGTGATCAATCGGTTTCCCTGATAATTACTAGTAATGATATTCTACGTCTGATGTAGAACATGAGGAAAATCTATCTATCCCTCTGAATTTTGCAGTTTAGTTCTTTCTTTTCTCTCTTCCTTCCAGTTGAATGGCGCCCTAATTTATGACGAGAGACTGGACAGGTGAATCTATACCCTGACCGATATATTTTCCAAACCTTACTCCGTATAATATTTGGCTGTGGTGTATGGTTAGAGAATGCGTTTATGTTACAAACCCATGCAATTCTTACGCTCTCAGGAGCACATTACAGATATAATGGCAGCAATACCATGAAAATATGTTTTGGTGTCCTACAGTCACTTCGGGACAGGTTCCGGAAATGTGTTTACATTGATCACGAACAAGTGGACACTCTATGATTGTATATACAGCGTTTTAACTGTTTTAAATCACCATTATTATATTTCTCCTTCATCGATATATTTCTAAATATATATAATCCTTTAATACTTAAACATATATGAATACATTTACAGAAAGTCATTAAAACAAACAATAAGAAATATAATCCTTTTACCTGTATGAACAGATAGATAAGTGCAAGATATGCTAAGATGGCAATAGTAAGGAAGAGATCAAATACAGCTGGCTTCACACTAAAAATAAACGAGATTTAAAAATTAGTTGTTAAAGAATTAATTAAATATACTATAATTTACAGCATTATTTTAACGAAAAATACAAGGTATGCAAAAAGTTATTGCCGTTTTAGAGCAGTGATAAACAAATAGCAATACAGTGGACGGTACGTACCTTTGGGTTTTGAAGTAATCTCCATCAGCATCCAACACCTTTTGACAACGTTTTCGCAGCTGTAAAATACCCTGGTGATAAAACTAGGGGTCGTGGATGCAAAGAAGTCCGTGAGTGCATTCCGCAGGTCTCCCTCATTTGCGACGGATCTTCCACGAAGGTGGTCTCCATGGTGCATGGCAAAACAAGTTGCTGAAGGTTCTCCTGGATCATCTTTGCCACATGTGGCTTGGCATTTTCGTGCAGGAAAGTACACCCTTGCGATTCATCAATGTCGGCTCCAATGTACGATGCACCCTTTGCAACTGCTGAGAGTAGAGATCAGAGTGATGGTCTGAACAGGTGAAAGAAGCTCGTAATGCACCACTTGCCGACAATTTCATCATACAGAGAGCATAACCCTTTCGTGAGAGCAGAAGTCCTGTGGTATGAGGAACAGGGTCACGTGGCGACAACCAGTAACGCTTGAGTGTGTCACACAAGACCCACTTCTCGTCACCAGTGCGCAAGCGACCAAAGATGGGTGTGTTTAGGTGTCGAGTGAGCACGGAAAACAGGCTGTCACTCATTCTTTGTTGGTACCGACAATGTGTGGAGTGTCCACTTGCTTAACTTGTATGATTTCCGTACCCCATGCAGGTGCAGTCTGACTGTTTCAGCGGAAACATGGAACTTTCCTGCAAGTTCATCACACGTTAGACCACTGTCCTCCTCGATGGCTGCTTTCAGAGCCTCGTCATCCAACATATGTAGTCGAAAGGCTCACCAGAACAGAATTTCTGGAACCAATGCCTGGCGGTACTTTCGTTCACGGCATTCTCCGAAATGCCTCCCATACGCGGCGAATTGATGCGGCTGCTGACAGGCCAAGTCATACAACAAACACACGCGAACAAGCTGCTTCGATACCTCCATTTCTCTTCGACACTGGATGAGCTATGACTGCTGTATGTCACAGCGTGCCTGTATTACTGAAGGTCGATGGTTAGACTGATTCCTGATCGCTTGGCAGACACGTGCGCCATTTTGTTTCCTCTCTGTGAGCACATGATTAATGGGGCGTCAAAAACGGCAAGAACTTTTCTGTTACCTTGTTCATTGATTATAAACGTATTTAAAAAGTATTTCTTTTGATAGTTTGTAATAGTTACAATATTGTACAACAAAATAAAACTGCTACGGATACTATATTAAAAATTTTAACAACAGTTAGATATGTGACATGTCATATAATACGGTACATATCAAATATCTGTAATAAAGTAACACTAATAGAATTTGGGCATGTATCCAGTAAAAGTAATACCACGTGATTTTTGTTTAGATATACTGGATCCTGTGAAAAAATAAATAAATATAAACTTCCGAGTTACAAATATTTTATGATGTTCTTTTAGGCTTCAAAACTATGCCAAACATAAATGTGGATATATTTTGCAGAACGACTTCGTTTGTCTGTCCATCGACAGGTATCAGAGCAACAATGGTAAGATATTGTGAGAAATTTATTATATATATATAGATGCAGCGTCCCAAGAATAGGTTCCATCTCCGCCCTTATGCCTCTATCGAAGCTGAAAATGGTTCACCGATACCTCTACCACTTCCGGTTTCATCGTTGAATTCTCGTGCAGTACAAACAATAAGACAAAAGAATAGGTACCATCTCCAATCTTATCCCTTTGTTAGAACCAGAAGTAGTAGATCCACCATACCCGGTTTTAGTATATCCCCATAGTTAGCAGTTTTATAATGTAAAACGAAACTTACTTGTTTTCATTTTCCGTTTGATTGTGCAGAGCTTACACTTTATTTCTCACACATGTAATTAAAAAATTAAAACATTACACTCACCAAAACGCCCAAATAGTAATGGTAAATCGACGCTAAGTTTAGATGAGCCCTTCTCATCCTCATACATATTTTTACATTTTTAATTTACAATACGCTTTGTATATATTTTTAAGAAATTACGCTTTATGTAGAACTATGCACTTGGATCAACTTTCTCCAATGCAGAGCCAATGTTGATGTTCCTTGAATAATCACTATGAAAATTCCTGGTCAACTACTTTCATAGAGCTTGCTCGTGACTGTATGGTTAGTTTACGCGCCTTTGGTGCGGGAGGCCTGGGTTCGATTTCCGGTGGAAGCTTAGGCAGTTCGGATCCCACGTTAAGCTGTAAGCTCATATCTTATATAGCCCTGCTACTAAAAGGGACGCTAAATTCACAGACAAGAATATACAAACCGTAAACTCCGCGAAAAACTGGAAACAAGGCGAACCGTAGTGCCTCTAACATACGACGACGGAACTAACCAGTTGATCTGTCATCAGCAACGTGGAAAGTTAGAAAATAACCATCTCGAATAGCATATGGTGGGTGAAAGCGTGGTGTGCTTTTCACATAATGTTCGACACGGATGTATGAAAATGTCAACAAAGCAATCCAGGCATAATACAAGAAGATGCTTTTATAAAAGGCACCAAAAAAAATATGATAATTATTTAGTAAGGGTAATTGCTAATCTGATCATCTTGCACTGCACCTCACACTGACATGCGAAGCTCCGAAGCAGACTGAAAGAATGCGCTGGTTCAAGGACAACCCATGACATCACGTTCGTAAATCGATAACAGCGCCATTCCACTTGCGACGAAACTCATTCTCCACCAAACATTGATTGGCTCTTTCACCGTGCAGACGACACAAACTAATTTCAATAGTGAATATAGGAAGTTGCTCGTCTGTTCATTCTTGTCTGTAACTAAATTCCTGCAACAACTACACCTTTCGGAAGGAATTTGTACAGCGGTAATTCAAGGGGCATCAACATTGTCCTTACACTGGAGAAAATTGATGAAAATATGTAATCTAAAAAGATACGCATTGACATTATAACGAGTCATTGAAACATAGCGTTGTTTTGAAGTTACTATTTGGATGCTTTAGTGAGTATAATTAAGATGTTTACTTAGTATCAATATGCGTTATATTATGTCATTACACCGGGAGAGCATGTTCTGCATCAATTAACTCTACCATTTAAGGAACTCGAAAGGTCATCGCCGCAGAAATAAAAGGCCCACCACTTAATGTCAACTCGATCCAGTAAGGATTGTTATAGCCCACTCCTTAAGATCCTGCTTCATATTATACTCCCACCTTCTTGGTCTATCTACCTCCAAGTTTTCCGTGAAAATTTTCCAACAATCTCTCAACATTCCTGTGTATTTCCTATACGAGCGTTCTTCATACATTCTTAGGCGTCTAAATTTAGCTGCAATATATTCACTAGCTTATACATGAACCAACAAGTAAGTGTTAGGATAGGGGAAGAACTGAAGGAAGAGAGTGCAATTGGAAGGGGAGTTCGACAAGGATGCTGCCTCTCGCCAACATTATTTAATGTCTATCTAGAAGAGATAGTGAAAAAGAGTCTACATGATGATGATGATATTTCGGTAGGAGGTAGAATGATTAGATGCATAAGATTTGCAGACGATATGGGGCTTGTTGCAGAATCTGAAAAGAAAATCAATAAAATGTTAGAAAACTTGAAGATGGGCTTTGAAGAATATGGGATGAAAATAAATGTTAGAAAGACAAAAACCATGGTGATAGGAACGAAGAGGTCTGTGTCAAATATAAATGTGGGAGGGGAGCAAATAGAACAAGTGAATAGTTTTCGATATCTGGGTAGTATTCTTAGTAATGACATGAAGTGTGAACGTGAAATAAAAACAACGATAGGAATGGCGAAAGAAGCCTCTAGGAGGAAGAAAAGTCTGTTTTGTGGGACCTTGAATAGAGAGTTGAGAAAAAGACTCATAAAATGCTTCGTGTGGAGTGTTGTACTGTATGGGGCGGAAACGTGGACATTACGTAAAAGTGATGAAAAACGACTGGAAGCATTTGAAATGTGGGTGTGGAGAAGGATGGAAAGAATTAGTTGGGTCGAGCGGAAAACGAATGAGTGGGTGTTAAAAATGGTGAGGGAGAAAAGAACACTTTTAGATATTGTTAAGAAGAGGAAGAGAAACTGGTTAGGACATTGCCTAAGAAGATATTGTATCATGAGGGACGTCATAGAGGGTATGGTGGCGGGAAAGAGAGGCAGAGGGCGAAGGAGACTACAATTAATGGATGATATAAAAACAGAAAGATCATACGTGAAGACAAAGAAGTTAGCGGAGGACCGTGGAGCATGGAAGCTTCTCAGCTGCTGCAAGTGACCTGCCAGTAAGGGCAGAATACCTATGATGATGATATTCACTAGCACATTAAGCATTACGTAATCTTTTCTACTTATTCCTTTGTTTGTTCCTTTTTGTTCCGAAAATTTCCCTCAAAACTGTTTTCAGAAACCATGCGTCTGTGCTCATGCACAACTTTCGCTTCCGTATAGTACAACAGACAATTATGTTGTCTGTTGAAGTTCATTGTCCCTTTTTAGCACCGAGGTTGTATAGGAAGTAGATCTAGTTTTCTCTCCAATACTCTCCCACCGAGAATCAAACTCTTGCACTTGCGCCACACTGGCAGGGAGGGCACGGACAAATTTCACTTTTATACATATTCAACTTTAATTTCTGTGCCATCAGTATACAACGTTCCTTTTCATTCAGATTTGTTGTAAATATCTAGTACGTTAATTTTGTTGGGAAAGAATGAGTATCCGAGTTTGCGAGACTTCCCTTTTTATTTCCCTCCACATTAAATTGTTATAAAAAAACGGATATCATTAAAGAATCAATATTTATATATAGCAGCCTACTACTAATATCCCAATACCCAACCTAATATCTTTTTTCTTCTTATTTCTGGCTAGTGAACAAATTTAAAGCACTTTATGTCTATTAAAATTATGTATTACAATCTTAAGCTATGATGGCACAGTGTTCGCAACGTTAGCATTATGAGCATTCTGCTCAAGAGATGCTATACATGTGAATGTTCAAATTATCTCCAACGCGTTTGGATTATTTTAATGAATTTTTCACTTCAATCTTCCTCACAACTAACTACTTATAAGTGGCACACGAGAACCTTTGCTGATCAATTTATCATCTGGCCACCATGGTAACGCGACTGAATTGGTAGAACTAGAATTCTTCAAATATCCGAAGGACTACAATGCTGTTAACTGTGTTCACTTGCACAGAAAGAAAAAAATTCTCACACTAATTTCGGAAACTGACTTGAGCGCTATTATTCTCGGGGTTCCAAAACATGAAATACAGCTTCTTTTATTCAGAACTAGTTCGAGTGATTTACAGCTTAGAGTCTCGTTCAGCACCAATCTACAGCTTAACGTGAGATCCGAACCACGTGAGCTCCTACCGAGAATCGAACCCGAGTCTCTCGAACAAGGGAGTTCTCACTGATAAAGAATATTGAGTAGGATTCAAAAATCGTCCATTATATCTTCAGAACCTGAGTATATATTATCTGGCATCTTTTAGTTTGTCATGTTTCTTCAATTCATGTATTACGGCCACTTCCGCAGCTAAACGTAATTTGTAGTTCACTTGGTCATTTGGCATATTCTCGCGGATGCCCTCACTTGCTGAACCAACTATTGTGTGAAACCTTATGAAGTATTTATGAAGCAGTTGTTTTTACAACTCAAGAAGCCTTTAAAAATGTACATTACAAGTATAATACGAATTAAACTGATTTCCTAAAATATTCCAGTTCTATACATAGTGAAGTGATCAAAATCATTTAGTAACTTAATAAAAGAATATCAAAGCTAATAAGATATAATTCACTTACAAATTACTTACCTGTATACATTTACAGTCGCTTTACTGACATCGTAGAAGACAAATTCAGGGTCCCTCTTATCAGGGGTCAAATAATTTACCTTCACTTCTTTCAGGTACCTACGAAATAAAGTTTGTATTTATTATCTAGTATTTGACTTGTTACAACAGTATTTTCTGTAGATAATAAAAACTAACTCCTGGCGCAACAAGCCCTTAGGGAGCCAGGATCTACCAGCCGGCTTCTGGCACTCATGCCTTTGGGGTGATGTGTGGTCAGCACATTGACTCCTCTCGCCCATAATGCTGGCTTTCTAGACCGGAATTTCCTACTTTTTTTTCTTTCAACTAGCTTCCCAATTGTCCTCAAGACGATGGGTACATGTCGAAATACCAACACCATGTGGTAAGTACGAACAGTCACTTATCATCTCTCTGACCCGAACCACCACTGCTTAACTTCGCTGATCTTACGAGAAGCGGTCTTTCAGTGCGGCAAGGACGTTTGGCATTGATAATAAAAAAAAAAAAAAATCTTTAAATGTATGCTTAAACTCCATTTGTGGAAAGAAATAAGTCCCAACCAAAGATTATTTCCTAAACGAGTTTCCAGAAAACTAATGCCATACTACCAATAATATTCATCACATGTGGTTGAATTACTGGAGTTTAACGATCCTTTTCTGAACTGAACCTGAGGGGAACTTGCTGCTGAAAGTAAAATTTTAAACACTACGCGAGTACTTTATCCGAGAAAAGTATTCCCATCGAACGCGGGGCTGGGATCGAACCTGGGTACACGTGCACAAATATGATGCTTTAGCTACATGGCCACAAAGAAGCATTGCATCATGTACCAGTATAAAAGGGGGTGGGGCCGCGGTGGCTCAGTGGTAGAGCGTTCACCTCTGGTGCTTGGGATCCCGGGTTCGATCCCAGCCCCCGCCAAGTGAACTTTGTGGTGAGTTTCCTCGGGGTTCTCCCGTTTCCTCCCACTTTTTTCATTCCACCATTTCATTCATTACTCATCATCACCGTCTCCTTTAGCCTAGCAGGCATAACCGTGGGACGTAAAACTCAAAGATTTCATTTCATTTTTTTTCATAAAAGGAGGTGGGGAGATATGTATTGCGTATTACACGCAAGTAGTAACAAAATACATTGGTCACCAGAACTCAACGTCCTACAGCGTGTCTGAAGATGTTCAGATTGATTATGAGTAACGTAATTGTAAACCAGGACCTACCTAATAGGCTGCATATACATAGTTTCTGATTGTTGTTATTTCCAACACGTTTAAGTTGGAACAACAGTATTACAAAGAATATGAGAAAGAACAAGTAAAAACGCACTAAAAGTTTAATGATACACTGGAAAATGTCGAATTAAAAAAAATACATAACAAGGGAATATCATGTAACTTAAACCATTCACATACATTGTACGTATATAGTAATATCTTACACATGGACTAGATTCGTCAACATCAACACATGCCTCTTATTGTAAGCAAAACCATATGCTCTCTTACTGAACTACTACAAGCAAGCAGACAACAGGCATTATCATCATCATGTCATGTAACAAGAGGAACACTAGCGCCACCGCTGTCCCGAAGAAGGTATAAAACATGATGTAACACCTTCATTGACATCAGTTTCGGCTCCTGCCTGGAGCACTGTGCGAACTCAACTACTCTCTTTGCTTGCCTGGAGCACTGGGAGTTCCTAACTGCAACCACCTAGCTTACCTGGAATTCTGTGGTTCCCTGTCCGCTTAGCTACTCTGGAGCTCTGCGGGACCTCAACCTCTCTTTGCTTGCATGGAACACAGAATTCTTAAACCGTTATCAGTTAGGTTACCTAGAGCTCAGTGGTATCCTAACCTTTGAGGACATTTATTTACCCAGACAAACTACATAGAGAACTTTATATTGGTCATTGGACCACAATTATAGTGACTTTGTGTGTTTTATTTGTATATAACGATAATTTTATAATAAAAGATTGTGGGAGAAAACCGAATCCTGTGTGCTAAATGTTCTACCTACTACCGTATCAGGGTAATTTTGAAACTATTTTAAAATACAGACCCATATTTTCCTATCTGACAGAACTAATCACGAAATTATACGATTTCTTTATACGAAATTTTTTATTTAAATGCTTTATACGAAATTTGGAAAGATAGAGGAAAAATTGATTTTTTAAAAATATTTTTAGAAAGAAGTCAATCTGTATAATCTACTGAAATGTGAAGTGAGAATAATTCTTACAGGATTAGGTTAAATTTGTACCAAAGTTATTGACCTACGGAAAGGAAACAAAACTGTTAGATGTTTTGCTGCAAAACATAGGACTGTAATTTTCGTGCAAATATCGTGACACAAGTTCCAATTGATGGCTGGAAAATTTCTGAAAATTCCAGGGCAAATTTACGATAAAGCTATCCTACTGTATTTCTTGAATACACGAGTTTTTAAATGTTAAACATATTCTTGGATTTTTAGTCACATTATTTATTTATTTTATTATTATTATTATTATTATTATTATTATTATTATTATTATTATTATTATTATTATTATTATTTAATATGAAGATAAAAATAAATATTCATCTTATTAAGTCACCATTTTGTTTTTATTTCAAAATTTCTAAATTATACTTTTATGTAATACTACTCTTACCTGGACATGACATCCTGGAGTGTCGTAACTACTGGACTATGTTTATCAGCAAGCAACTGGGCAGACCTTGGATACGATGACAGGTAATCAACCCATGCCTCAAGGGATTCCCGCTCTACTCCCTATAACAAAGAAGAAAAAGGTCTTTACTTTTCACTCTTTGGAATAGTCACAACCATCTCCGAATCATAACCTATAAAGATATTGTTCTTGGAGTGATTTATATCTATCAAGTTATTAATTATTGTTCGTACGCCTTTATTTATATTATGACACTTATGATAAACTATCTGCATGCAAAAAATAAATAAATAAATAAATAAAATAAAAAATAAAAATCTAATTATTCCAACCCTAAATAAAACATATACACCTATCTATTTTTTAGTTCTTGAAACACATATGAAACAATTTGTCCCTATCTTCCACTGAAAAAATAATGAAATCGACTGATTTAGTCTACCCTGACTGAAAATTTGATAACCTTGTTCTCCGTTTGTCCTGATGGTAAGTTGAAAAATATTGGGACTTATTGCTTCTGTAATTTTTTGTATATAGAAAACTACTTTTCATATAGCTATTCAATACTGTCTAATTACTACTTCACCATAAATCACGTATGCGTTAATCTACAAAAAGTGTGCTTTACTTCTTGCACTGCTTTACTTCTTCCTCTTAATTTATCTTTCTTTTATTATCATAATCTTAATTAATCTTTACAAATAATATATTCTTACTCCTCGATAGTATTAATGACCTTTCGACATTTGATCTAGTCTTTATTATAAATCTTAAATAATCAACAAACTCACAGACTAACTTCTGACAACACTTAGCGTCGGCATGTGTTCTACTTCAAAGCACACAGGATTCAAGAAAACGAGAAGTGCATAAAGTGGCATGGTAGAGCTAGTATGATTTCCAATTCCTTGCTTATAGATATACTCAATTTGCACAAACTTTAAAAATTACTGTAAAACAGTGAACTGAGTGACAGACTGCGGTAATTACCGTTTGCCTTCATTGAAAAAGTATAAACGCGATTCTATCATTCGATTCAAAATACACATGTATTCTGTCTGTTCCACGATAACGTTCGTAAAACTAATGTGATTTTAATAAAACTTAGTATATTCTTTCCTCCACGCTTGCAAAGTAAGCCTATTGTTTGAGGCTAAAATCGTTCAACAATAACAGGCAAAATCAACCCCAAAGTGTAAACTTATGCATCTACATAACATGGTAACAAAATTTTCCATAATAAGTTTGTTAAAATTATTCTACTTTGATCCGAGAAAACAAGTTTTATTTTCACTTCATAATAGCATAAATTGCGTAAAAATGATATCAGTAACAAACACACCACGAATTCTTTACCAGAAAAAAAGCTAAAACATTCACATACACACACACTATATATATATATATATGGCACACATGGAAGAAAAAATGGCACACATTAAATAACAGAGTAAAAGATGAGAAGCAGCCAAGTGAAATGGAATGCAAGGTCACGTGATACTGTTAGCAGGCTCTATATAGACGGAGCTCAGTGGAGAAATATCAAATCAATGAGATGGTTATGTCAGTAGAAGCCCAGAAATAACAAATGAAGAGAAAAAATATAATTTACGGAAAAAGGATTCACATGTTTTCTTGCATCTTCAAAACATTCATTGTTGCAACAAATATCTGCAATATACGACATCCAAAATGACTACGTAGGGAAAAAATGTAACGTATCAAAGAAAGCCATGATACGTGAACATACATATAATATAGTAAAGTAATAAAATGATAATGTACTCACCAAAACACTAAAGAAGACTTCTTCGACAGATAGATTATAAATATGCCTCGCCAAGGCTTCGGCTACAATTTTTGTGTTTCGTGTCAAGCGATCTATGTCAATACTATCCTTTGTGTCAAATATTGTAGACCGCCGTGTGTCTTTGTAACTCTAGAAAAAATACAGAGCAAGCTAAAATGAATTCAAAGAAAATCAGATACACCACTACAATTCTCAATAAGTTCGATAGAATAACATACACAAATATGTACACTAGACTGATGAAAATCCCACTTGTCACTCAACAGCTCTACCAAATGCCGATCAGATTTTACTGCTCGCTCGATGTTGGTAATGCAACAACAAAGCGCAAGACCAAGATTCGATTTCCCGCCAATCCAAAGTTCTCTGCTATTCAATCGTCCCTACTATCACTTAGTACATAAGAATAATTATATATGTTCGACTGATAGTTTAGCTGCCTATAGGCTTGGAAAATGTTAATAAGTAGAAATGCAAGTTACAACCTTAACTATGTTACCAACATCGTTTTAAATACGTAAACATAAATTCAACTGATTTACGTACTACCTCACAACTAGTAGTTACATATTCTTTCTGAATTTCCACTAATCTTAATTTGCATCGAAAGCTGTTTTAATAACATTTAAGAACTAACCTTTGAATACCTATACACAATCGCAACTATCGGAAGGCAGCCGGCAATTAATAGTGAAAGGATCATCGCATTTCATTTTTCAGAAAGGAAAATTCAACTTACATAATCAACTGGCGGAAGATAACAATATTATCACAGTGCATACGCTTCACGTTTGTTTACAAGTGAACAAAATATCGTTTATTATGCCCAAAAAATGTGAGTCCTTTTTCGCTTTGTAAAATATTCGTCTTCTGGAATCGTACAAAGAAAACTGAGATATTACGGACAGAAACCACCGGCCCATTATTCCATTGTTTGGAGGCATAAACAATTGTTACAAACAGGTTCTGTGTTAAGGAAGGTAGGTAGTGGCGAGAAACCAGTGAGTGAGGGAGGAACAGGTATAGGGAATTCTAGGAGACTGTTGAACAAAGACTACAAAAATTACAAAAGACTACAAAAACAAAGACTACAGAAATCCACACGGGCGGATGAGTTCAAACTTCAAATCCCTCGAAAGAGTATGACGCTCCACAAACAACTTAAGGCATAGTGCTTACAAGTCAGGTTGTGCAAAAACTTCAACGTAATGACAGAGTTTATAAAAATGAGTCTGCTATTGAAATACTATCATGCATTGATGAAGACAATGAATTCCTTAACGTATAATATTTTCTGACGAAGCCACCTTCCGTACATCAGCTAAACTGAACAGGCATAACTACAGGATATGGGGTGAAAAATCCCTACGTGGCGAAGATGGAACATGGAAAGGATACTCCCAAATTAAACGAGTAATGTGCGCTGACCAATGCTTTTGTGATCGTGCCCTTTTATATATTTACATAGTTGTACCAGCAACATAGAAAATGTTCGAACATTATGTTCTCCTCTACATAACATACGAACACATCCTAACCAGATGGCGTTACGAATGCAGTACGCCTGGAAAGTCAGAAATTTTCTGGATAACCATTTCTCCAATAGAACTGGATTTGAAGGGGACGCCTAAGGTCATCTGATTCGATTCCTAGGCTTTTCTCTATGGGGAGGGGGGAACATCAAGCCTCTTATACACCAAACATCAATCCAAAGACTGGATATACTTGACAAAGAATTATATCACTGCGTGTGAATCTAAAATGCCTCAAATGTAACACAGCACCTGGAAGGAAGATAAGGCCTTAGCATATGTGCAGCAACTAAAGAAGCGAACGGTCAAATTTGTATAGGTTATATACAGCGACTTTTTGTGTTGATAATTTCAGTTTTGGGAGTTTCTGCAAAGCAAAACCGGACGATTCTATCCCTATTGATATATATATATATATATATAGGGTGTCTCACCTAACTTTGCGACTTGAAATATTTCCGAAATGACAAAAAATGTGACAAATCTAGTTACGTAAGAATGTACACATGTCAGGAGCCTATAAAATTCTCTAAACAACAAGTGCCCCCAGGGGTCCGATCATGGGGACCCAGAAGCCAACTTGAAAGTTTTAAATGGAAACTCCCTATTTTTGTTGGAGATACGAATTTTGCGATCGAAAATACGCAAATTTTACTTGAAATACTTTTTGTTCTCCGCCTAGATGGCGCTGTAATCGCAAAAACGAAATATAATCGTACGCTACCTGGGATTGATAATAAACTATATATCTCGAGAAATACACGTGCAATTAAAAAACACGAAATACGTGACCAATATTAACATAAAACAAAATTGCTTTCATTTACATTTCAATGCGATCATGGTAGACCATTACGATATGGAAAGGGAAGTTTTTGTGCTTTGCTACAAGAAACATTCTCCCTAGAATTGTAAAGATCAAGTAGACCAATATGTTTGTTAAATATCACGTGATACGGACAGATTAAGTACAATCATTATTTCACACTAGTACGTAAAAGCATAAATCATCGCATGAGAACCAGAGGAACCTAACTCCATTTTCGTAGGTTTACAGGAGAGAGGACAAAACTATTATTTTCTTAGAAAGATGTGTTTTTAATAAGATGGTAATTGAGCTACATTACAACAGTTGATTGAAAAGGAGAACAGATACGCCATTCCATTTACACCAAGCTGGGCTTTCAAATATGTTCAAACATGAAGAAAACGAAAACCGCATTTTTGGAATAACGTTCCTCTGGTTCTCATGCGACGAAAAGACAAAAGAGATTTCACAGATGAACAAATTTACAAAACCTGGATAAAGCAATGAAATTTAATTGATATACAGGGCTATTGTAAATGATCTACCCGATTTCAAAGGTTAATAACTCACGTTTGTTTAGTCACAATGACATGCAGTGTATTATGAGAGAAATTATGAGAGAAAACTCAAAATTATTTTTTGTTTATAAACACATGCGTGTTATGTTCCTTGTCAAAGTTGCTCATGATGAGTGCCGTTTATAATTTAACATACATCAGTATGATAGTCTAATTCTTGGCACACTCTTTTCTACATCCCAGTCAGGAGATCCATCTGCTTCTTAAATGTGTTCTCAAAGTTCAATTAAATTGTTTGGGAGGGATGACTGCTACACTTGGATTTAACATAACCCTAACTTGTTTGAAAATTCCGTTTCACATGAAAGTAGAGAATAAAGAAACGTCGTCCTGTCTTCGTTTCCTGCTATCTAGATTAACTGTTACCCTAGTTATGGAATGCCTAACTACACATCAGTTTTACCAGCCACGTAGTGTCTTCCCGTTTTTTCGAAGAACTTGATTATCATGAGACCCAGTACCTCTCACGACTTCGTTGTCTAAAATTGGCAGATGAACGAAGTGTAACTGATGTTTCACAACATGTGCTCAAACTGCGCATTTTTCTTGGTCTGACAGTGACCAAGTCGATAGTAAAACACAAATACTACAATCCTGATGACGTCCAGTTCAATAAGTGCAACTTTATCAATAACTCTTTGATGAAAATTATCCAAAGTGGTTGGCATTGTTTTATATACTCGGATTTTTAGATAAATCCAGAAAAAGTAGTCTAGTGGCGATAAATCAGGGGAACAGAGAACGAGCGGGCCACCCAATCTCATCTCTTCTGCCAATCCGTTATTTAAGAAATCCCCTGTTAAGAAATTGTCGCATATTTACACCGTTGTGCGGTCCTACACATCTTGCTGAAACCATCTGTGGGCAAAATTGTCTTCTGCAGTGTCTCTCATTGCTGGAACTATTTGATTTTGAAGCATCTCCTCACACAGTTCAGAAGTCAAATTGTTATTAATAAAAAAGGGACCAATTATTGTATATATAGCACTGCCGCCCAGATATTTAACTTTTCAGAATGTAGAGTGTTTTAAAGGACCAATGAGATTGCTGTCAAATCAAAACCTACAATTATGTTTGTTAATGTAACCGATTAGGTGGAACGTGCCTTCATCAGAGAACACAACGGTGGTAAGAAAAGTAGGATCATCATTGATTTGTTTCATCATATCTTCACAGAATTCTACACAGCGATCAAAGCGACACCTTCATTCAGCTGGTGTATCAGATGAATTTTGTATGGGTGGAACTTCATTTTCTTCAACATTCTTTTCGCAGACATGTGACTAATGTCATGTTGTTCACCAGCTTTATGAATGCTAAGTTGAGTATTTCCAACAAATGACTGCAACATCAAGCTGTTTGTCGCCGATTTTGGTCGACCAGGAATGTTATAATCCTTTATAGTAACCGTTTTCTCGACGCGCCTTACGATGCACTCGACAGTAGATCTCGAAATGGGATTGCGTGGAACGCGAATTTTTTTCGTTAAATATTACCCTTACTTCAGCACATGGCCTTTCGTTATTGCCCCATCCTCGTATCATTGAGAGAGTTAGAACTTTACTTTGAGAGCTCTAATACAAACCAGTTGAAATACAGCTTGAGTGTTCAGAGGTTCTCTGTAATAATGCTTACTGCTACCAATATCTAATGGCTTCTACGTTGCTGGACCGTAATTTACAATCAACCATAAGTATTTACAGAACATGACATAGGGGTGACACATATCTATCTTTTGGTCAAATGTTATTTGTTCCACTCAATGTAAGAGCACATTTGTTCTCTTAGATATACCGATCAACTTTACAAGTTCAAATTTACTTTCACTTCTCAGATGGAATTACATGCAGTTTCAAATCAAATCGTAATTATGCACATCTACGTAACCATAACAATGAAATGATGATGTCCTTTTAAACTTTAATAGATCCACTGATCAACCTTATGTGTTCATTTTCACTTTTACCTCAGGTAAAATCACATAGTTAATATTCAAATCAAATCGTCATTAAACATATCTACACAAACATGACAAAAATGAATAACTTAATTCTCTTTTGACACTATGTCCAATTATTAATTGAAACTTCATGCACCAACGGAGAGCTAGAGTTGATCAGGTTTCATAGTGACTACAAGCTCACAGAAAAGTTTCAGTTCTCGAAGACTTTTTCTGTGTGTATTATTACAAACATGTTCTAACTTCATTTGTTTGCACGTCTTAGTAACAACATCACACAGCATGTTCAGTTCTTGAACCAGCTTACTTTTATCAATCTCAGATTACATACAATGATATTATTATTATTGCGATTTATGTGTTATATAGGTGGACAACGAAAAAATATTTAAACTAGAAGTTGCGTATTTTCGGTTGCGGTATCTGAATCTGCATTAATGTAGAGGATTTCTATTTGGAATTTTGGGAAGATGAACACAACTTCATTTCATGTTAGATGAACTGACCTTTTAAAGTGATAGGACACGTACTTAAATTGTAAGTGTATTTCTCGAGGTATTTAGTTTATCATCAGACTTAGGTGACGTACATGCGTATGATGAAATTCACTTTTTTTTCTATTACAGCGCCATCTAATAGGATAAAGAAAAAGTGTTTCAAGCAACAGTTGCTTATTTTTGATCTGAGAATCAGAATATACAATAAAAAAGGGGTCCCTTGTACAATTTGAAATTTTTAAGTTGGCCCCTAGGGCCCTGCGATGGAACTCCTGGGGGCACTTGTTGTTTACATAATTTTATAGGCCCCTGACATGTATACATTCTTGCGTAACAACATTTGTCAATTTTTTTGTCATTTCGGAAATATTTCAGGTCGCAAAGTTAGGTAAGACAGTATGTATAGTATGGCGCTAAATTCGTTGTACAAAAGCTGAGGAGTGATTCCTAAGAGCAAAACAAACAAAAAAGTTCTAATAAACATAGGGCGAAAATCGCGTCGTTTAAGTGTTATAAGCTGCCGAAAGCGTGGGAAAACAAACTTTAGAGTTAAATATTGCAAAAACTACTGAGCGTAGGCGTGATGCGGCATGATATCGTCAAAGCATCCTAACCTGCTCTATCCAAATTTGCAGTTTTCAGATTTGTGCAATGGCGGTGCAAGGAATTTCTAAAGGACGTTAGGGATTCCCGGACATTTTATGACGTAAATTGAATGGACAAGAGCATGTAAAGGACTTCTCACTGCCTGGAAATAATACTACGTGGGAGATCAACACTCATACACGCACATGAAAGATGGCGGATGAGGTAATAATCACAGTGCGTGGTTGCTACCTCCTCAAAAAGTACTAGTAAAGGCGTTGTACAAGAATTCACTGGAAATTTCACATCGCTACAATGTAAAAATACATACAACACAAGCCGATAGGTAACAGAAAATAAAGAAATTCTGATTCATGATCTGCTCATATTAATGATACCGCAACGCTTTTGAGATTGCGTCTAACTTTACAACTACAGGAATTGAACAAGAACTACTATTAAAAGACAAATAAAAATGCGTAATAATAATAAATAATAATAATACACAACTGTTTGAGAACATTCATTCATCTGAGTTCATCTCACAAATACTACTACAATATATTCTTTTTTTCAATCAATGTTCTAGACTAACGGACGTGAAACTAAATATTCGTTCCATCTGCGATATTTGTGTGCTGTAACAGGGGCCGACATTTCTGGTCCTAAATCGTTTAATGGGACTGCATACTGAAGAGAGTTGTAGGGAGCAAGGTACAGAGGAGGGTCTTTGTTTGAATGAAAAGAGGATGTTTTGGAACTGTCACTAAAGAGGTGTTCAAAGTTTCGACCCGCCACTTCAATGCAAAGGTTACAGCGGCAGCGAAGGGATCTTTGTGTTTCCTGAATGTTGCAAGTTCAACAACAATTTGAGCAATCAAATCCTCCTCTGACTGCAAAGGCGTCGCGTAGACAAGTTGTTTCATATGGCTCCAGAAAAAGAAATCTAAGGGGGTTAAAGTTTGGTGAGCGAGGTGGCTAAGATACCGGTCCTTCTCTGCCGATCCATTTGTTTGGAAAGGTTGCCTTGAGACAATTTCGCACCTCTGCAGCGAAATGTTCTGGAGCGTAGCCGTGTATAAACCACATGTTTCGACGAACAGCCAGTGGCACAGTCTCTAATAGTTCAGGCAGAACCTCTTCCGAAGATATGCGGTTCTCCCACCCGGTCAGGCGTTGTGGTAGTAGGTATGGTCCAATGAAATATTTCTCAACGATTCCTGCCCACATACTCACAGAACACCGTTCCTGATGGGCACGAGTTGACATTCCATGTGGGTTTGCCTCAGACCACAAATGTTGAGGGTGAGTGTTGAACACTTTATTATGGGAAAACGTAGCTTCATCTGTGAAGAGAACATGAGACATGAAGCGGGGTGTTATTATCATGCTGTTCACGTAGACACTGGACAAACCCCCGCTTACGTGGATATCATCGGCGTGCAGTGCATGCACCTTTAGACGTGGAAAGAGTACATGTGATTTTCGTGAACCATGTTTCACACCTGCCGATGATGAACGTTAAATTCAGCAGCTACTACCTGTGTGCTGGTGGACGGGTTTCTCTGAACTCGAGCAAGAACGTCCTCCTCAAAAGCCACAATCGGTACGCTTTTGTTTCGTCGACCATTAGACCTATGTGCTTCCAGCAATCTTGCTTCTCATAATCTTCGATCTTCACTGGAGAAGGTTGTGTGGTGTGGAATTCTATAATTTGAAACTGTTGTATGTACAGCCGTTGTGTCACACGGCCATTACTGTTCGCTTTCCTGTATGCTAGATGAATGTCTGCTAATTCCTCACGTGTGTACTCCTCCATTACCTCTATAATCTCAGGCGTTGGACATGTACACCGTATGGTGATGAAATGAAGCGAAATTAAAGGCGGAAATGCTAGATGTTCCCTCGCCATTGTGGTCACTATCCAGAATCGAAGATAGCGAGATAGCGAGTGTTCTGTCAACGAATGATATTTGTGTATACCGATTAGCAAATGTACAAGACCTCTACCGTGACAGAGAAGACACCACATCACAAGACAGAAAAGTGCACACACCACTAGTACGACAGATGTAGTACTTTAGTATCTTATCGAACACATTAACAAATATCGCATCGCCCTCCTCTAAAGCACACAATGTCATAAACGAGGTTCCGACCATTAAAAAAACACACGCAAAACAATACATCCAAATTAGAGGTGCAATGCACTCTATTGAACTCAAATAAACAAACATAGCCTGTAACAGAAATGGCGTAATAAGTAGCTTTTCATTTATGAAACGGTTGATGAAACATACGAGCAGAACTAGCTCTGAAAGAAGGATTCATTTAATTGTCCATAATGTTGATCCTCGTTCTTCCGCACGCGACGAACAAATCAGCTCATTCACTCATATGTAATGACTCCATCACAAGCACAGTCCGACAACAAACAAATAAAAGGGGATAGCAAAAAGAACCAAACACATATCAAGTTGCCGTAGAGAACTGCACGGGCTTGGGCCGAGCCCGCCGGCTTAAGCTCGACCCGACCCGAGGGTCAGATTCGGGCCTACAAAGCATATATCACTTCGGTCCCGGGCCGGGCTTGGGCCGTATATTTTTAAATATACAACTATATTTCTCGGGCCTAACTGTCTAAATGTACTGTACAACGATATACCACCGTTCTTTCTGGAGAACTTTTAAAGCAGAACTGCAAAATTAAACCGCTAAGTGCTGTAAGTAAAAATACAATTTTGTGTTAATTATTAGGTTTCTGTAATTCGGGCTTATTTCGGACTTATTTGATTATCACACGCGCTCGGGTCGGTCTCGGGCCTAAATGCTAAAACATATTTCGGACTGTGGTCAGGCCTCACATTATAAATTCACGGGTCGGGCCCGGGCTAAACATTCCGGCCCGTACACACCTCTAAGTTGCCGTAGTTCCGTTGTTTCTTCCCAAGATACTGGACAGAATGACAGACGAATATGTACATTACGAATATGTACATTACATTATATTACAACGCCTTTACTAGTAATTTTTGAGGAGGTACGCAACCACACACTGTGATTATTACCTCATCCGCCATCTTTCATGTGAGTGTATGAGTATTGACCTGCCACGTATATTATTTCCAGGTAGTGAGACGTCCTTTACATGCTCTTGTCCACTCAATTTACGTCATAAAATGTCCGGGAATTCCTAACGTTCTTTAGAAATTCCTTGCACCGCCATTGCACAAATCTGAAAACTGCAAATTTGAATATAGCAGGTTAGGATGCTTTGACGATATCACGCCGCATCACGCCTACGCTCAGTAGTTTGTGCAATATTTAACTCTAAAGTTTGTTTTCTCACGCTTTCGGCAGCTTATAACACGTAGACGACGCAATTTTCGCCCTATGTTTATTAGAACTTTTTTGTTTGTTTTGCTCTCAGATATCACCCCTCTGCTTTTGTACAACGAATTTAGCGCCATACTATATATATATGTACATAAACAATTATTGAAAAATAAACATGAAACATCACGGGTACAACATAATATGCTACTGTGCAGTTGCATTTAAAATCAACTGGAACACTCACTTTATTTCAGAAAGTCAGTTCGAATAGAATGCAACTATTGTGTAGACACTTTTATATTCATTATATTGTAAGGATCCCCACCTTCAGCGCAAGCACGTGTTACCACAACACGTGCTACTATTTACAAACAGTACAAGCAGACGAGAAACTACAACCAGGAAGACACGAAACCAAGACGATGGAGCTTGAGGGGGAACGAGCCACCAGGAGTGTGCTTTACTATTAATAAGTTCCGTTATAAGAGCCAACATCCATCAACACGTCCAGCCATTTCAATACTGCTGGAAAGGATTACATCGTCGGTGCCTATTATTGCAACGGACGTACAGCCATCACTGACAACCACCACCGGACTCGACACAACAATACCTACCGAATTTAGTGAACAACGAACTCGAACTGTCCCCACAATTAGTGACTTAGTACATATTTATTAAATACAGTGATGACACTTTCTGACCACTTTGAGGGAAATGATAACGAAGTGTTTATCCTGCTCAGTCGGAACAGATAATATAGTGTTATTATCATTTTATTGTGTTTATATCTCTCAATACACCTGTGCTTAGTACTTTTTTTTTTTTTTTTTTTTTTTTTTTTTACAACGTGTCTCCAAACTACAACAGTGTGTACCTTACTTTTATTTGTATCAGTGTTTCTTCTGTCATCGCACCCTAGTGCATTAATGATTTTTTTTTTTTTTTTAATAATCTTGTAAGATTATTTTTTTTCCCAGTGTGATGGGTGTAAGGATTACCACCTTCAGCGCAAGCACGTGCTACTATTTACAAACAGTACAAGCAGACGAGAAACTACAACCAGGAAGACACGAAACCAAGACGATGGAGTACGAGGAGGAACGAGCCACCAGGAGACCATCTATAAAAGCGAAGCCTGAAGAGGAACCAGCTATCAGTTTGACCGCTGATCAAATAACCTACACTCGCTGCCGAGGTCGCCTTGGACTAAGGAGTTCGCCTTTACCTAAACCCGAGATCGCTTTGGACTAGGGATCCTAACCACAACTAAACCTCGCGAAACTGCTTTGGGTTGAGGAGGTTTTCCTACAAGTTCGCCTAAAACCTGCAGATGCTCTGGAGACTGCTTTGAGTGTAAGGTGCACCGTGCAAAACACCTTTTTCTTCACCCTGGTCACTTATAAGGAAAATAGGCCTACTGTTAGACTGATCAGAGAAGTTTCGTTAAGACACTACAAAGCGATGCTGAAAGAAAAATGCGTAATTTGCCACGCCTGTAACATCTAAACGGTGCATCCTAGAGAAAAAATGGAGAGAACATTTCTTGTAGAAAATTTAATGTAGATTGTTTTTTGTGATAACATGTTTTGCTCTAAAATGCTTTCCATGGGAGATATTTACAAAAAACTAATTTTTGGCGCCATTTTTCCAAGATGGCGGAAATCCGGGATGGTAGACTGGTGCAAAATTAGTATGTTGTTATGGACACTTATATAAAGAAAAGAAAATTTGTTCCAGCTTTCCACCATTTTTTTTCCTTATACGACCCTAAATCATCCCTTATTGACTGGCCTAGTAAGTAAACATTTCTTTTGGAACAGACAAATGTTCGCTGAGAAATTACAATGTTAGCTGATTTTCCATATTATTACGATATTAACTCGTCTCATGTATTCAGTTCCTATTCCACTGACAAGCTTAAGAGATTAATGAAATCACATAAGTCCGATGCCCTTACCTGTAAACCTGATAATGTAAAAGCAGGCAGTCTTCTAATACTATGTCTTTCATGTTCCCATGCTAATAAATCATCAGCTAAATTGATTTTCTTGTGAACTGTTTCCACCGTTACATTGGAGTAATAATGACTAGCAACGAACTTCAGCTCCTAGAAACGTAAATTAAAATCAAGCATTAGACAACAAGCAATACACAAAAAAATCAACATTTTCATTTAATACATTAACGGATTATAAGAAAAAGGAAAAGAACGAAAATGACAATGCTATGTTTAGAAGAAGAAGAAGAAGAAGAAGAAGTAGTAGTAATAGTAGTAGTAGTAGTAGTCGTCGTCGTCTTAGTCTTATACATTTTAATAATTATGCATATTCAAATGTGTAAGTTCTGTACTCGAAATACTCGGGCTCCACCCGCCCTCTACACACGAACACATTCCACTGTTACGATTTCAAACAATGATTATAATCAGATGCGAGCTTTATAGCCTGAACATCCACGGTGGCGGTGAAATTCCCGAAGCTCTGATCACCAACAACACATAAGCGCGAAGATAATTGTGCCGAGATTGGAAACGCATAATATGATCTGTTAAGTTCTCTTTTGCCTAATCCAGGTCGTATTTATGTATGAAGAATGCCCACAGAAACTTATACTTCCAACTGTCTTCTTCCCCCCGACGACTCTGAACTGCTGTGGTCAGGATTCCTTGCCAGTAATTATATGTAAATTTTAGGTGTCTATATGGCAGATGGTCCAAATGTTTCCTGTCAGTGACGCAACTTTACAAGGAAACAATGCCTCAATACACATTGCTGGACCAGTTGAGTTCGTAGTTTCATGAACATTGAGATCAAATACAACACCCCCTCTGGTTTGACCAATCCTCAGACCTAAACACTGAATACACGTAATCAGCAGATATTCTCCATCCTCGTTGACGGAACTAAGCGTTGCATTGTATGTAGAATGGAACAATATTTCTCTGGAACCCTTCATCACTTATATGTCTCAATTCCACGACAAATCAGAGCTATTATGCAACATTGGTCCCACTCCCCACTGGTTTCACCAGGTAAGTTGCGTTTTCGTTAGGTGTCATGATTTTGATAGCTGTCTACAGATTCTGAACATAAAATACAAGGAAGTCGATATGTATACAAATAAAAGAAAATGCCACGCCACAGTACATGTCAATGAAAGTCATATGATTAAATAATCTCATCACAAGTTTTCACTTTTTGAAGAATACACTCATTGCTCACATAAAACTTTCAGTGAACTAAATACATTACTGAAACTACATTTGCTGGTTTGGGGTACAAAATACATTTACTCTGGCACGATAACTTTACGTTTGGTTAACAATGGTTTTGCATGAACTTGTTAATCAAAACGAAAAGAAACAACTCGCTCTTTCACATATACAGTATCTCCCATCTGTAATACACAACGGACACACCTTCTCTAGCCATAATTATAAGAATAACAATTTAAATACTTAATAAAATCAATGAATATCTCGACTTTCAATGAATTTTTAAAATCTTACCTTAAAAAGTATGTCACCAGGACTTCCTTCTCGCGGAGGTTTGGATACATGCAAATATAACGTATCACCTGACGACACACTGTCCAGACACAAAGTATATGAAGCATCCTGAAAAGAATTGAAGACTGAATTAATATAAAATTTTCCTTCCACAATTGTTACCAGGAAGACCCAATTTTATCCGGTGAAGAGAAAAGCGAATAAGCCAATGGTGGCTTGTTATGGAATGATATTAAATTACTATTCTTTGGAAGCGAGAAATCAATTTAACTATACCGTTTCGACTTCTGAAAATTCATTTACGGGCAGGGGGGCCGCGGTGGCCCAGTGTTAGAGCGTTCGCCTCTGGTGCTTGGGGTCCCGGGTTCGATCCCAGCTCGTGCTAAGGGAACTGTGGTGGACAAACACCGTGTACATGGATTTCCTCAGAATTCTCTCGTTTCCTCCCACTTTCTTCATTCCACCATTTTATTCATTTCTCATCATTACCGTCTCCTTTAGCCTAGTCGAAGCGTGGGACGTAAAACTCAAAGATTTTCATTTACGGCCAACATGAAGAAGGAACGATCAAGAACTACAATTCATTTGAAATCATGTAATCTAGTTTATTAAGCCTGAAATCAGAACGTTGTATGTTTGACAAACATTTACAATTAATTTTCCCTTTTACGGAGCAAAGTATTATTAATTCAGTTATGTACCGCATTTACGAGCGTATAAGACGTACTTTTTACCTTCGAGAATAAGTCCAAAACTGGAATGCATCTTATACACCAATAAAGCGATAGTCACTTTTTCAATTTCACTAAATATTCTCGATGTTTTGTTTGTTTCCTTACGATATGCAGCAGCATTTCAGCTACGTACAGTCAAAACGATTCAGTTAACCTAGCTTGGATACAATAGCTTATTTACCATTTCATAGCATGTATATTTTTCTCTTGACGCACATACGCTTTAGATAATCCCAGACGAATATTTAGTTAGGAATTCTACTAAATTCTACTAGAATTCTACTAGAGTTCTTAACATTTAGTTAAGAATTGTTAACTTCGCATGTTTCTTGCTAAAATATTACTTTGTATTTACTAATACAAAATAAAAAACTTTATAATACGCATTGATAATATTTGGTTCCAAACTGAATACAGAAAATGGGATGAGACACATATACAGTAGAGAAAAGCAAACCAAGAAATATGCTCATAGACTGCCGTTGGTAATATTACTTATCAGAAGTGTATAAACTAATTTTGATCTACAGACACAACACAATGACTCCTTTTATAATTAAAATACAATAGTGAGAAGGAGTGGAAGTTTGATGAAGACACAGTTATTGTGTTGAAACTGTTACGTCATTGTATGTTTTATATACATTAACACATAGCCTTGCTCAGTGTATTGTTGTGTTTAGTTCGACAATAGTTCAGCACGAAAATTAGAGGAATGCGATTTACGTTCACTTCCGAAAATAACATACATGCATTCACAGAAACATATTTCAAAACCCAATACTGACCAATTTCTCGAAACATGAAGCAATAATTATACCTTTGAAAGAACCATCTATTTAAAGAAATCTCACGGTAACTTTGCAATCGTAGTAAAGTTTACTATTCCTGTACCCTATAAAGCAAACGAGAAACACAAAAATGATGCGAATTGAAATTACAGTTAATAAAGCTTCCTGAACTTTAGTTCGTTGTATGCACCTTCCGCCAGATGTTGTTCTGGACAATTTGAAAACATAATTAGCAAGACTTGCTTGTACATTAAAATAACACTTAGAAATCCACTGCAAATGAAAATCTGGATAAAGACTGAGATCTTATACACAAAATTCATTAATAATAATCATAAACACTGGAGATTTTTAAAAGTAAAAATTTTAAGGCTAACAATTTTGACAACTTACTACAAAATAAAATAAGTAAAATATAAAAATTGTTAGTATGTATAGTTTGATTGGAAATTATACAGGGAAATATATAACCGTAATGGCGAATAAGTAATATGTTTTGCAAAGAAAAATTCTAGTCTGATTTTCAATATGCAGTTTTATGATATTTTTTAAACTTCTTTTTGCTTTTTTTAGTATTCAATCTGTGTTGCCAGTGGCCGTTATTATTTTGAATAATAAATATAAGCTTACTTAGCACCACTGATTACAATAATTTTTGTAAACTATATCTGAAGGCAGTTTTCTTGTCAACTATGATTACAAATAGTGAATTTTCATATGGAGAAGTGTTCAATTCTACAAGCTCTTGTGGTTTCTTATATGATGGTCAAATACGTACTTGACTTGAAAAGTAGTGAAGGAAGCAACAAAGCCACGATGATGAAATGAAACCTGTACTGTTACGTCCTGATATTATATCCTGTAGAAACTGAAGGAGATGGATGATTAATGACAATGAGTATTATGAAATAATTAGTGGAATTAGAATGTGTGTGGGGAGGAGGAGACCGAAAGAACTCCGACGAAAACCACGAATGTGTTGTCCATCATACACTCACGTGGCCTGGAATCAAACCAGAGACTTTCACATTTCTCTTCTGTTGCGTCGGTTCTTGATTCGATCCCAGCTCCCGTCAACTGAACTGTACGTTGGACAAACATCGTTTCTGGGTCTCTCTTATCATTCATCTCATTATCACCGTCCCCTTAGTCTCGGTGCATCATCATGGGACGTTAACTAGATGTGACCACTCTACCAATGAGCAACGATGTCCAAAGCTGTGATGATTAACACATTGTTCGAAGTACAGGAAGTATTAATGCAATTACCATCTTGCGCATACCACGTTTAATGTGTTCCCTTCGCTTGATTTTAAATTATTAAACTATTCTGAATATTGCTAGTTTCCTTGACTAGAGACGTAAAACTGTGTAAGCAGCAAAACATAAAATTAAATAATTTTCCTATTCATTTTTGTAGCAGCCAAAAGGCTTGATAAAAGGAACTGTGTCGCCATATTTGAGTAAGAACATTATTATGATTTACTTAAAGGTTAGTACGTTCTTTCAAAAAGAAAAAAAATTGGGAGAAGAAAATTTTCAAAGGAAAGAACCAATTTTGTGCCTCTTATTTCGTTTTTACAATGTCTGTTATGTGGGCACAAAATGTACATCTACCACGATTGTTCGCTCCATCTCTCGTACAGGGATATTATTTTCACATAGCATTTAATCTCTTTTCTAATTGTTAGTAGTGAACCAGAAAGAAAAACGATTAGAAGAAGCCTGTGATTCAAAATCCCTCAATCTCTGTGTTTCCGAAAGTGATCACATCGTTGTCAGGTATGCAATGTTGTCATGTGCGTTTCCTGTTTACTGACCACTGCACTTTGTGTGTGTGTATTAAGCATAAGTTTGACAATGAATTATGTAGAACACTCCTGTATGGAGTAAATATTTGAAACGATGTTACCTGAAATTCTTGCATAGCGAAACTCCAGATAACAAAAACTGCGGACTTTCAAAGTGTTTAACTGCCATGAGAAAATTGCCTTCCCATATATACATCAGCCATTATACATGAGTTACAAACACAAAACTTATACATGATACACAAGCGATACTCGTGAAAAAATAAATAACGATGAAGTTAATACCTGAAGTAAACTTCCTTCTACTCCATCCAATTGATCTTCTAACCATTTTTTGCTTCCTTGGTAGTTGAACTTGCCAGCACCAGACAAGAGGAAGAGAACATTAAACCGCGCGTGCGTTCTAGAGCTCGTATACAGATGGGAAAACAACCTAGCCAATTCCAGCAGCATTGCAACACCTGATCCATTGGAATCAGCACCGAACGATAAATCCTGTATTGCCAAAGAGAAATAGTGTAATTCATAATACATGCATTTAAAATTATTGTAGTAATAAAAAAAAAAAAAAATCGTGACACGTCTAAGCGTGAAAATCTATTCTAATCTTATCATTTAACCATGTTTCAGAAATCTACGAGTTATAACAAAACATAGAGAAATTGTAAATTTACTTTCTTTTTTCTTTGGGAGTTAAGCTTGAATCTGACATATTTTGGCCAAAGAATTTAAGAAAGAAGTAATAGTAATGTTTACTTTAGCCCAATTAAACATGTGAAAGTTAGAACTAACTAACTAACTCTATGGCCTATGGAACCCGCAGGTTCAATGCCGCGTTCACAAAAGCTCTCCACTGACTACTATCCTTAGCTAACTGCATCCAGTTTCTACTTTGTATTCCAATCTCTGCGAGATCCATCTTAATATTGTCCTCTCATCTGAGCCTAGGTCTTCCTAATGGTCGTTTTCCGATTGGTCTTCCAGTCAAGACCTTGAAAGCGTTTCTACTTTCTTCCATTCTAGCTGCATGACCCGCCCACCTAAGCCTCCTAGACTTGACGACCCTAACAATGTTGGGTAAACCGTATAAATTATGTAGTTCCTCGTTATGAAGTTTCCGCCATTCTCCATTCCCGTTCCTCCTGGGTCCGAATATTCGTCTCAGGATCTTGTTCTCAAATACTTTCAGTCTATGTTCTTCCCTCAGAGTAAGTGACATATTTCGCAGCCATACAGAACAACAGGCATGATTATCGTTTTGTATATTTTAAGCTTCAAATTCCTCGACAGAATTCGCGACGACAAGAGATTTTGAACCGAATAGTAACACGAATTCCCTGCTTTTAGTCGACATTTAATTTCTTCGTGGATATGATTTTCCTCTGTTAACATTGATCCTAGATATTTGAAACTATCCACTTTATCAAAAGTATTATTTAATATTTTAACGCATCTATAATTTGCTGTATTACGGTCCCGACGCACTTCCATGTATTATGTGAAAGTTAGAAACAATCTTAAAGACACACTTTTGAAATTAATTAATTGAATGCATTAAGAAATAAAAGGAGAAAATCTACTTACCGGTGCCACACCGAAGCTATCATAGTGGGCAACTAATGCAATTGTAGGAAGCTTATCTTCAATACCGTAGCCAGACAACTTTCCCTGAAAATAGCAATATATTATATTCCATGATAAATTACTAGTAAGATATTATAAGACAAAATTAGTATTCACAAAGATTTCAAGAAGGAATTTACGTCTGTAAAATTCACTAAAAAAAAAAAAAAGTTTCATATGGTCGATAATGAATTTTACGGTAATACTATTCCAACCTAAAGAGAACACGAAAATTTAGACAAACGTTCTTACCTTATATTCGGATATTTCAAAATCTTTCTTTTAAGTCATTTAGATGCTTTCTGGTATACTTTTCGATGGTTCTACTTGCTGCTAAACTGGAGACATGTGGGTAGGTTCCTCCTACCTGTGGTATCCTTTATGGGAGAAAAATTAATTGAAATTCTCACTTGACAAAAAGTACTGAACTTGGCGTGTTGAAAAAATACACTTTTCATATTTGAAAGTTGACATGTGGTTTTCCTGTTCATTAAAAAAGTGTAATGTTGTTTAAGCGTTAATCCACTTCTCCGACCATTGTTGTGTAAATGATAAACGAAAACTCTCAGGAGCAACTTCAAGTTGTCATAAATTTTGTTTTTGGTTTATCACTAAGCTGACACACAGAAAAGTGGCCAGTGTTATTGTATGCGAGAAGTTACTGTTATGAAACTAGTTTTTTACAGCCAGGTAAACATTTTCTTGATTTTGAAGAGCCTGATGATATTGCAAAAAATAAATCACTGTGAATTTTAAGTGTGCAGTATAATAAATTATACTTTTATCGATCAAGTATGTGTTTTAAAATTCAAGATTAGTCACTCCATCTGTGTTCCAAACTTCCTTTGTCCAAATTAAGAGCAGCGTCTTCAGTTCTTACGTAAAACGATTGGAATAAGTTCCTGTCAATGATGGATAAACCTGGATGTAAAACTTGGGTGCTTTCAATTTGATCTTTAGATTCTGCAAATGTTTCGACAATCTGGATGTGTGTATGAGGGAAGAGAGCATTGAGGGAGAAGTCCCTTGGAGATTCTGAAATATTCCTTGACTCTCGTCAAAATTATCTTTTTTTAAGTTTAGTTTAAAAACATAAGGTAAGAACGTTTATATCTAAGTTATTAGATATGTATTTGACAGTTAATATTAGAAATCCCCACAAAAATTTTTTCACATACATAACACCGTGAAATTCCAATGTAAAATACCTGTATACCTTCCGACCTTCCATGTCAATCATATTTTCGCGTTTGCTATTAAAGAAAGTTTCAAAAAGCGAAAACTGGTATGAAAAAAAGTAAAATAATAGAAAGGAAAAAGATACAACACACACGAAAAACAGTTTTAAGAAAAGAAAAAAACGCGAGAGAAATAGCTACGGAAAATTGTTAGTAAGCCCCATGTCCTAATCTGATATTTACAATGATGTACAACTATGATGATATTATTAATATTTCTTTGTTTCCAGAGTGTGTGTATTCGATGTGATATTCAATATGAGAGACCACTTATTATCGACGGTTTCAGTGTTTAATTTATAGCGAGTTTCTTGCTTGTGCATATTGAAACTCGTTTCTATGCCACTTCTGTGTTAATACCTTCACCTTACCTACTGTATGTTGGGATTACCTTATCTGTATGGATAATAAACCTGACTTGTTATTACATTTTTCTAATCTCTAATACGGTCATTCAATCTAATGTATATATTGCGCTTTTTTCTCTCCTACATCTATAACGCACTCTACACATATGTGAGTGAACACCGGGGATCTGTAATATAACTTTTATATTCCGTCAAATTCTTTTCTAAAGCTTTTGTCGGTCTAAACGCAGGTTTAAAATCATAAAATGTAAATAATAATAATAATAATAATAATAATAATAATAATAATAATAATAATAATAATAATAATAATAATAATCTTCCAACCTTTTCGGTCAGTCCAGGATACAAAGGACTCCCGTAGATTTTAATGTTGTTTTTATTACTATATTTCATACATTTTGTCTATTACTATTTATTATTAGACTTTTAAGTCTTTTTATGCAACAAAAAAAAACGAAAATATGTATTTGTATTCGAAGACCGGAAGGCAAACATGGCTACACGCATTTCACACTGAAAAACTAAAAGCACGTAAGTGATAACATCAACTTATCAACATACAGAAAAGCAAAAATTAAAAACAATAAAGTTCCAATTTTATCTAATGATGAGATTAGTCTGTTCAAATACAAAACATATACCGAAGCGAATGAAACTGTACAGATATACAGATGGTGATCAGAAAAATGGAAACACCTGTAGTTGGCAACACGTCAGATGTATGGGTTGGCAGTGGTGTTGTGGTGCCCGCAGGGCCGGACCGCTGGTGGTGGTGTGTTGGGTCGGTCTCCATACTAAGTCAGGCGCAGTGGAACAGCAGTGTCCAGTGCTGCAGCAGACGGAGGTAGTGTAAAATGGGAGACCTCTCAGATTTTCAAAGAGGGCAAATTGTTGGTGCGCAGTTATGTGGAGTGAGTGTGACGGCAGTGGCTACTGTGTTAGGTGTGTCGCGTGGGACAGTGTCGAAGATGATGGCCTACACAACACACGGGAAAACCACATCGGGGAAGCGGAACAGTGGGCGGAAGAAAAGCATGAGTGACAGGTCACGCCGGGTATTAAAGCGCATTGTCACGCAGAACCGTCGTGCCACTGCGGAGCAAATGACGGAAAAATTCAATCAGCACCTCCCCCACCCTGTTTGGACAATCACAGTCCGCCGCGAATTACATGACATGAACTTACGGGGTCGTGTTACACGGGTCAAACCGGTCATCAGGGACCATAACGCTTTCGCACGCCGCAAATGGTGCCGCGACCATGCAACTTGGACCGTTGAGGACTGGAAACGTGATATGGTCGGATGAGACATCCTTCACCCTATTCCCAACCACGGGCCGTGTTTATGTGTGGAGAACGCCCAAAGAAGCTTATGATCTGCAGTGTCTCCGCCCAACTGTGAAACATGGCGGCGGCTCGGTGATGCTGTGGGCCGCCATATCATGGTTTTCTTTGGGTCCTGTGGTCACACTTAGCGGACGAATCACTGCCAACGATTATGTCGCAATTTTAGGAGACCACTTGCATCTTATGGTCCGGATGTTGTTCCCGGACAATGACGCCATCTTCCAGGATGATAATACACCCATTCACACAGCTGGCATTGTTGCAGCGTGGTCTGAGGAACATCGGGATTAAGTTCAACACATCCCCTGGCCCGCCCAATCCCCAGATCTCAACATAATTGAACATCTGTGGTCCGTCTTGGAAACACGACTCCGGCGACGATTTCCACCTCCATCCTCTCTCACAGAAGTGGCCGATGCCCTGCATGAGGAATGGTGTAAAATTTTACTTGCTACCATTCACAACCTCTATGCCTCCATCCCACGTCGCATCAAGGCTGTTCTGAAGGCGAAAGGTGGCCAGACACCATATTAATCTGGTAAGTTGCAATTTCGTTCAGGTGTTTCCATTTTTCTGATCACCATCTGTACATGCAAAATAAAAAAATAAGTGTTTATATTTTCCTTGATAAAACTGTTGGGTGGGCAACAGGCTCCAGCAAACTTGTGACCCCAAGTTACCAAAATTTTTAATGAAGGTATTTCAGAAGTACGTACAGTACAGTACATAAAGGATTGTAACGAAACTGTGCACAAAGAAAATATGCGAATACGTATATTTTTGTTTCTTCGAAAAAAGGGTTCATGGAGTATGAGCCCTGTCCATAGAAATGTGTCAGCGACGACGAAATTAAAGATAGGAAGAAGAAACCGAATAAAAGGTGTATAGAGAGATGGTTTGTCTAACAAGGACGTGATTTGTAGTGCAGCATACACACCTCGATTCAGACTTCAGAATGACAAGGTGTCATTTATGACTCATGTAAACTTTTCGTAGAAGAATGAGATTATTTTGGCTGAATAGACGCAACAATTATACAACTCCCACATTTTAGATAGCACAACATGCATACTATGCGTCTGGCGGGTAAGTCGATATAAGCTGCGCCTATTCTGGAAAACGAAACTCATTTCTTACAAAAATGAACTGGATTAAAAACTGCCTTATCTTGGTGTTCTGATAGTTAAGTAGTTGTATTCTGTGAAAGACTTACGTATCATTACTCATTCTCCTCTCCCTCTATGTACCCTAACACTGGTAGGTCTAGAGCCTACAATGAAAATTAATTTAAACTTCTCGTGGTCAGTTAACAGGAACCCCTTGCTCTAGCCTAGCTACGCCCCTCCATATACGTGTCATTACTCATATACACAGCAGCATATCTAGATTGGGACAAACGTTTCTCCAAGTGACCACAAATAATTTAAACTATTTTTCATTGAGGATCTAGGAATGTTGGTGTTAGAGGAATGGGGAGAGGAGAATGAATAATGACACGTAATCTTTCACAGAGTACAGGTAATTCATCAAGCGGTCTAGGCCTAGAATAGAATAGAATAGAATAGAATAGAATACTTTATTAGTCATTAGACAACATAGTTGCAATAGACTTCGTCCAGAATAGTATTTAAATTGTAAAAATTATTGAAATGTAACAAAAAAAGAAACTATGGCTATTACTAATTGACAGTTAATAACTAATTGAAACTATTACTAACAGTTATAACACAATTTGCATTCTTCATATTTACATATATACTTCATAATTACTTCATAGAAGTATTACTACATATATACTTCATAGAATAAATATACTTCATATTTACATTGTTGGCACTACCACATATCAATAAACAAAAAAAAACATATCCCTGTTTTTTCCCCTTTCACCTTTTTATACACATTTTATTCGATTTTTCTTTCTCTCTTCTCTAGTTTCGCGCTTGCTGCCACATTTCTATGGCAACGGATCGTGGCCCCAGAAACCGATGTTTCCGCAGAAACTTTAAGAACTTCTTGCATATTTCATGTATTTGCCTCTGCAAACAGTTTTATCTACACACATTACAATCTTCCATGTGTTGTATGTACTTCCGAACTACCTTCACTAGAAATTTTGATATCTCGTGGTCAAAAGTATGTCGGGTCTGTTTTTGACAAGAACACCCAACCATTTGATCAGAGAAAAGAAGAAACATATGCTTTCTTATTTTAATTCCACTATATCTAAGCGCAACTCGATTTGCTTCGGTCTACTTCTTCCTGCGCTCTTGGCGCCCACTTTCAATTTTTGGGGTGGGGGTTTTGTCCCTACGAACCGTTTTTCCGTAGAAAATAAAAAGCCCATATTCGCTTATTTCATGTTTGGTTTCTAGCTGCCAAATTTGATTGAATAAGCTTGGATCACTAAGATGATGTTCCTTGTAAGTCCCTACTGTAAAACCCCTATTGTGCTCAGGCAACTAGTAATAATTGTTTATTAATTGTTTATTAATATTATTATTATTACTATCGGAAACTGTCGTTTTCCACTTTCTAAGCTGCACATATTTTTCTTAAGTGAAAATAATTTTGCAGCAAATGAAAGAAGTTATAGTTACATATAAATGATTGTTTACCTGTATATTGGCAATTTGGACATCTGACTTTGAAACTGCTTGATTGCTTCCAACTACTACTTGATATCCATTAGCGGAAACAGAGTTAATTAAGGCTGCAAAAGTAAGAGCAGGTTAACTATATTTCAAATTACTAATCTGTAGGGACGTGAAATTTTAGTTTTATTTCATCCCTGAAATCGGTGTTATTTTTCGCGATTTAATACAAGCAAATAGGGGTTATTTGTTTTATTCTGTAATGGTTTTGAAAAACAAGTATATTGTAAACATAGAAAAAGTGGTCTGTAAAAGCTAATCAAAATAAAATATAATTTTAAAATTAAACGAATAGTTTTAAATGTTGACATCTTAAATTTAAAAGAATAAATTATATTTTTGGACAACCATCTGTAGTGTTTTTTAACATTTTCTTCACTTCAAAAAAACAATCAATTCACAATAAACTTACCTAAAACGCAATTCATAGCATAGTGTTTCTTAACATTTTGTTCACTTCAAAAAAATCAATTCACAATACACTTACTTAAAACGCAATTCATACCATTATCAACAAACATTTTCATTTAATGGCGAATTTATAGTTTCTTCAATGTTTCTGATTTTTTAAAAGACAAAATTGTCAATATTTACACACTTTCTTCTTTAAGGTTTTGCCTCCTTACCGTAACTACGGAATAGTTACGGTACCGTAATATCTTTCAGAATCAACGTTGAAAGCTGGCAGATATTGCTTCAAGAGCACAGGCAGCAAAATCTCAGGGGCAAACTTTCACTAACCAACCGGTCTAAAAATAACAAGACTGATGGTCTTCTGTGAATCACATTTTATTGCAAAGCAAACTTGTGTTATTTTATTAGTATTACCGCCCAATATGGTGATTTCGCGAATTTATGGCTTTGTGCAGTGCATTTCGGTTATTTAGCGATTTAAAAACACCAAAACCGGCCTTCCATCATATATTTATGTATATCAATATAGTTTACTTTGCCTTTTTCAAATTTGTGATGTTAACGTTAAAACGAAAACTTCAGTCCCTACTTATCTGTAATGTTCCTTGGTTATTTTCTTCCCCAATATTTCGTGTGACACTTAGAGGCACACAATTGGTTTAAGTCTTTGTTCATAACACGATTTTTATATTGTTTTTTTGTGTCTCAAAAATGGTAATTTAATAATATTGTGTAAATTTTATCAATACTTATAGTCACCTGAATTTTCCAATATCTTATAGGCTGCTCTCATTATTTTATTAATATACACATAGTAAAGGTAGTGCATTAATCTTTTTACTAATATTCATTCTTTATTTATTTATTTGTATTTTAGGTTTTCCATCCGATGAATTCTTCTTGATCAGAACGTTGTCCTAATCATTCACCAGACAATTAATTTAAATCGTAGTACCTCACTAAGAAACTGAAAAAATGTTTTGACGAAAATTTATGTACTTTTCCCGTAGAATCCGAATCTGCAATAAAAAACTGGAGTCCCCATTTAAGTTTTCAACGTTGTTCCCTCACCCCACCTCCAGGGCTGCTAATTTTATCAGAGGTGAATTTCCCCCTCCACTTTTTATTTCGGACATTTTTTTCGTCCGATGCTTATTTCTCCAAATATTTTGCAGTCTCAAGTTTAAAAAAATCACCCTGTATAATAAAATAAGAGCAATCTATACATATTGGGAAATACATGTGACTAAGTATCGATAGAATTCAAGCAATATTTTAAAATTACTACTGTTGAAACAAAAGAATAATTAAGACAGTATTGTGAAGAAAGATTTAAGCCATTGTGTGCTCTAGAGGATGAATGTCTGAGTCTTATGCTCGAAATATGGGGCGGGGGGATAAACAAGGAATATTACTAGGTGAGTAATTTAAGTATTACAATATTTTCCATTCGATCGATAAGTAAATTAATTATGATTCATTAGATAAACATAACTAACACTATGGCTTACGGTTGAAGGTTGAACACCGAAGAAGCAAAAAACAGCCACTGATTCCTATCCTGTGGCAATACAATCTGAATTACTGTCACCCACTCTTACATTATCCTATCATGTTCCTGGACTATCCAAAGATTTCTTATTCATCGCCCTCCCAACCTTCTATAAAAACCCAGCCTATTTCAGATGCGAGCAACATGCCCCACCCATCTTAATCTATCAAACTTGTTAATATCTGGAGTATGTATCTATTATGACATTTGGTGTTGAATAACATTCCTTATTCACTTGTCTGTACGTAAAATTTTGGATTAAATATTTTAATCTAGACTTGTTTTCGAGAGCTGATGACAATCTTTCACGCCCATACACCATGAAAGGAAAATTGTTTTTCTAAATTTTCGATAAACAGTTACGATGAAATAAAAAAAATAATAATGACAATATCGTTCTTATTTGTCGTTAATACGTCAAATTACTTGTACACCTTACCTACATTACTATTATTACTGTTTATTATAGTTTCTAGTTTCTACTCGAGATTATGTAGTATCTAACACTACCTACTACTGTGCTGTTAAAGAAAGCTCAGTCTACTGCACGTGCTCTAAATAAAACGAAGGAGAGAGATGTTCACCAATTAACGTAGTGTCCTTTCACGCTGCTTCTAAAAAAGCAAGGTTAATGACCGCGTTGTTGCCGGTAGTTGAATTTTGAATCTTCTGTCAAATGTTTCAACTACTATTATTTTTATTATTTGGAAATCATACGTTACAAATTATTCTGTCATACTATTACGGTTATAGAATTATGACTTGTTAAACGTTCTAAGTTTGTCGCCATAGCTGCTGTCTATTGTTACAGTCTTTGGCAACAGCGCCTCCAACGCGCAACGTGTTCTGTTAGACTGTTAGACGTCAGTTTCCCCTTAACCACACAGTAATATTTAGTACTTCTAAGCCAAATCTTTTACACTTCGTTGAATATTGACCTGTCCTCCTTTCTAATATTTGATATAAAATGAATAACTGGGTCAATTTTGACTTATTATATCTGAATTATATATATATATATATTGTCATTAGATCATATTTTTATTTTTTCCCCATCTACTCCAAACAAAAAATTTAATTACTCATAATGCACTGTTTCATATTATTCTTAAAATGACTTACTCAGCATTCCATCATTTAAATAAATAAATAAAAGAGTCATATGAAGTGCTTGTAAAGTGAAAGATCTGAAACAAACAAATAAAAAAATAACTACTTTTTTAGTATTGTATCAGAACTCCTTTCTGAATCACTACAGAACGTGATATCTAAGATCTGTGTAACTGACTGACACAATACAGATTCTAAATTTCTAATTCTCCTTGATTTTCAATTTATATAGCTATGTAGATAATTCTTTTTTAATTCATTATTTTATTTCGTATTAAAAATAATTAACTTAAAACAAGATATAACTACATTTTATTTAAATTTTTAATATTTGATTAGCACACAGAAAACCTACTATACATCAGAAAATCCATAACGAAGTCTCTACGTATTTATCTATAGTTAGAAATAATAGAAAAAACTAAGTAAAATCAAAGCTAAATGTTTTCTTCTTACCTTCAGCAGCAGAACTCGAGTGATCGTCAGTGAAGCTGTGAGAAATATCTTCTACTATCATTTCCAATTCTGGCGTATTGTGAGTGAAATAGACAGGAATGTTCACTTCTTCAAGCATTAACGCAGATTCTAGTTCGATTAAACGCTTGAAATCATATTTAAAAAAATTACTTTACACGTAAAAAAATTAAAATTAAGAAACTAATCATCATATATTTTTTCAATCAGAAACTACTATTAACTTCGTTTGATATTACACTATTCTAACACGTAAATTAACAGAAAAATATTTTACAAATACCTTATATGAAATAATTGCTAAAATTATGCAATGATAAAAAGAAAGCACATATACCGCAATATAAGTGACACTTTCATACAATCCCTTGTTTCGCACAAACATTGTATACAAAATAAATATTTCACAATAATATATTACGCATTTGGAAATTTAGAAATAACCAACAAGAAAAGAAAACACACCGGGCCGTTCGTAGGAATAATTCTATTTTTGTTATCTTCCTTATAATGTAAAATAGCATATATTTCAATATTTTACGCCATGACATATCCTACGCCGTATTTTGGAAATAGAGCATGTTCTATTTCGTGTGATTTCTCGCAGCACATCTAGGTTCCATTGTAGTACATTATCGCAGTACTAAATAGAATATAATACTGAAAACTAAAATTGGTGCCGGTTGAATATAACTAGGCTGAACATATATTATAGAGACGAAATTTGTTAGTCAGAGGTCAAATTTTATGTAGCAATATGAGTTAGTATAACTTATTTATGATTCAAATTTGTTATGTACGTCGAATCAACTTATATCTGTTACATACTGAGGACGAAATGTCAACATGGGGAGAAAATCAATACTGCAGGTGGTGATAGGGAAGGTCATTGTAAGCAATGACCTATACCTCATGGTTTCCTATATTTGGGAGAAGGGAGTATTTCGTACCAGGGTTGGCTGGTTTAAACCAACGTGGTTTAAATCTTGGTTTAAACCAACTGGCTTTTAAAATAAAACAACCGGTTTAAACCAAAAAATGAAAAATGTTCGTAAAAGTGTAAGTGTTCGTAAAATCTTGATGAACACATTTGTGGGTTATCACATTTCACTCCCGTATATTATTCGTATTATATTCAGACCTAAATACCCCATTCATTACTTAAAGAGATTATACTACAAAACCAACTTCTTTTTTTATAAGTTTATGAATGTTTCTTTTTTTATAGTTTGTTATTATTGTTATGCAATTGCAAAGAAAAATTATAAATATTGTTTCGTTTTAATAATGTTTACTATTGATAAAATACATAGAAATGCCGTACTTTTTTAGAGAGGGGGTCATACAAACCCCACGAGATGCATTTATTGAAATCAGAAGTGTCTTTGGCATCTATTTATGTATAAATGAACCAGAGCCAAAGTGAACTAAAATATTTTGTACCTTTATTCACTTTTCTTACCGATATGCAAATTAAGTTGTTGTATTTCTTTAACTTGGACTGATAAAAGTCATAGTGAACTAACTTGGACTAAATTAGTTCTTCTGTACTCTGCAGTACTTTGAAATTGTCAATATGTAATTCTGTATAATGATTTCACTTGTGTTCACTAATGCTTATGTTTTTGTCCTTCTGAAATGACTCTTGGCAATTATATTAACAAATATGTAAAGAGCAGTACAACGTAATTTTATCAGGAGACCTTCGTGAGTGAGTCGGCAGACGTATCGCATTTGTGGCCAATTAGTCCCGGTTTCGAGTCCAAATGAAGAACAATTTCTCTGGGATGTAAGTTAGGAGCGGTTTGGATTCCGCTTTAAGCTTATGACCCCTTCCAGCATAACCCGGTTGTTGCATAATAACACAAAGGCGAAACAAAATTATTTCTGTCCATATGTGTTATAAATACATAGAGCACATTATTTAAACCAAAAAAAAACTGGTTTAAACAAAAAAAAAGCTTTAAACAAAAAAAACGGATTTTTAGTTTTTTTTTTAAAAAAACACATTTTTTTCAATAAAAAACATGGTTTTTGCCAACCCTGTTTCGTACTATTGATGTTACCACGTTTCAATCCTTTTTGGGATACCCTGTATTTGCTGTAATGATACAAATTATAACTCATTATAATGGTGATAAAATGGGCTTTCTGTAAGTACGCAATAAGTCATCATAATGAGGGAAAAGAAGGGGCGAAATCCTGAAAATTTCCCTTTTTTCTATAATTCTGATGTGAAAACTGTCAGAGACAGAAAAAACAGTTTGAAAATATATTCCATTGTTTGTCTAATTCGTCAAAGATAATAGATCAAGACGAACTAGTTATTAATGGGAATTCTGAGATGGAAATAGTGGTGTTGAAATCATTATACAGAATTACATATGGACAATTTCAAAGTACTGCAGAATACAGAAAAACTAATTTAGTCCAAGTTGGTTCACTATGACTTTTATCAGTCCAAGTTAATTACACAGATCTTGGTTTTGTTAAAATATAAAAAAATATTTGCAGTAATATTTCATCTAAACTGTACGGTAAATGGATTGGTTAAGATACACTCTTGCAGCTGTATGAATTTATAGAAGTTATCATTATCTGTCCTTGTAACTAGTGTAAGGGATGGTACTACAATTCATTACTTTCATATTTCGAAATTGGAAAAGTGAATACTTGTATTTCTGTTACATGAAAAGTGCAAAGGCACATTAGAGCGGTTTTCTTGCAGTGCAGTGAAATGAGTGGTTAAGATTGAAAAGATCAACTGTTGTAAATGTTGAATTTTCACATAAATGTTTATGGTGAAGACCTAAACTAAACTTAAATGCCTTTTTTCTCTTCTTTGAAAGTACAGGTGTGTTGAAATAATTCTGTTTAATTTATTTAAACCAAAGTCTTCAAACAATGACTTCTCGTTTACTATTTTACATAAGCATTCGTTCGTTACCTTCGCAAAAGTTCGCTACCTTCATCATAGGAAAGAAGCGATGCTAATAAAAATTTTATCGTGTAGAAGGCTCACGAAATATGCTAGAAATTATTCCCGGTATATCTGCCACGAAGAGTACTTCCGCTAACAACAGGCACAACATGAAAATCGGCTTCATTTAATAACAATAATAATAATAATAATAATAATAATAATAATAATAATAATAATAATAATAATACACCTATGTAGCCGGATAATAGCACGTGTAATCCCAGTAGCAGCAAGTAAATTTCAGTGTTGAGAAGCTACTCGAATTACGAGGAGATGAAACCCAGTCTACAAAGCCAGAATAACGGTGATCGTAGCCAACGAGCTGACCACACATCACAAAACTAAAAGCTGTCTAGGTCCCAATAACCCTGCATGAACTACAGAACAAGTTGTCTCTGGTATCTTTGTACTTCTGTATAGCCAGATTGTTCTGGCATGATGGACTTTCGTGCGCCTGAGCCTGCTTCAATATCATCTATTAGCGACCGGCGAAACTACATCTAGCCTAGCGAAGAACAAATGGCAAGCGCGTTCCGTTGCTCTGCCTTAACAAAAGCATCTGGAGCCTTACATGACGAAATTTCGAAGCAGATACAATATTGTAAGCCAATTATAGCCGTATTATATCTACTTGAATTAATGAGCTGCAGATTATAAGTCAATAATGATACTGGGAGTAGAGAACTGAGTCCGATTCCCAATCCAACGTATGGAGCCTGTCTGTCATAAAACCTTCCTAGGCTGATAAAAGTTACTGTTCACTTTATTATTGTTGTTCATTTTGGCATTTATCTGCTGAAAAACTTTGTCTCTTGTCTGTTTAAACTTTATGATACATTTGTACGCCTTGAAGGTACAGTGTTTACTTATGGTTACAGACTGATCAGGAACCACTCCACCCTCATCCCATCATAAATAAAATCCGAGAACATATACGATTAAATGTATGCGTTTAATGAAAAATACAGACTATTCGGATACAACACCAGAGGAACTTCGCGAAACGAACCCGTAAACGAAAGCATGAAAAAATTTTACAAGAAAACACACACACACAAAAGTACACAAATACGTCATTTTAGGGGCCGCGTTGACTCAATGGTAGAGCACTCATGGTAGGTTCAGTCTCTTGTTTGATCCCAGCTTTCTCCAAATGGACCCTGTAGGGACAAGCATTGTGTGAATTAATTATCTCAGGGTCTTTCTCTCCCTCTCTTCATTCTACTATTCCGTTTATTATCATCACCGTCTCGATTAACTTCAGAGCATAACCATGGAACATTTTTTAAAAAATGCGTCATTTCTGGGCTATACTCCGCAGAAAATTGACAGGTGCGATAAAATAAAGAGTCATAATGTGACAGGACACGCTGCCCCATCAGCATTTGTGTACCCGTTGTTTTCGCAAGTTTTGCGTTTCGCTCACTTCGAGCAGTGTGACTGAGCGCTCCGCTCAGTAACCTTCTGAACTCCACCAATGTCTAAACTTCACTGGCTACACTGTCAACACATGATCAGAGAGCAGCAGTGTAAGAAGAGGAGCAGGTGGCAGGCAGCTGGAGAAGAATAGAAGAGAAATGCAGCTGAAAAATAATTTTAAGTGAATTAATAGAACAAGAATTGTTAAAGGACTTGTTTTGTTTTAACCTGCCGGTGAAGGTAAGAAAACCGAATGTGCTCGAAGAATAACAAGTAAGCCGTATTCATAAAGAAGCAATACACTGCAAGTAAACACCGCATGTCACTATTAAGGGCGTCATATTTACAACACTTGTATTATACTTAGTTTGCATGCGTCATAGTAAAAGAAGGAAGATTTGAGCAATTGAATTTAACGTGAATTCACGTACTAATGACAACGAAAAGGATTGAAACAAGTGATATGTGTATACGGTATACGACACATTAAAGCATGCTTTGCACTCGTAACCTTATAGAATTCTTTTGATATTACCGTAAAAACATATGCGCATATAAAAAGTAAATCTAAAATATTGATACATTATTTATGTAAGCCGATATAATATTATTCATTTCAAATACCTCACTCATAACCTAACCTACTTTATTGGATACTGCATATCAGTGCTATAAAAAGTAAATATAAAGTTTCTTGCGCCAGTCAATATTAGTAGAAGTTAATAATTTGTATACACTCTAGAGCAGCGTTTCCCAACCGGTGTGCCGCGGCACACTGGTGTGCCGCGAATGGGCCGCTGGTGTGCCGCGAGGAAATCGAAACAAAATTATTAATTCTATATCAACCAAATTGCAAGCTGACACACAATCATAGTCAACGTCTTGCGAATAAAATCAGAGAAATAAACACACTGCTGAACAAGACTGCACTTATTTAATATAAAAACACATTTACACGTGACGTTTCGATCTTCTAGCCAAGATCCTCATCATGTCTGGAGTGTACGTCCTCATCATGTCCTCATCATGTCAGAGTGTACGTCTGATGAGGATCTTGGCTAGAAGATCGAAACGTCACGTGTAAATTGGTTTTTATATTAAATAAGTGCAGTCTTGTTCAGCAGTGTGTTTATTTTTCAATTTGCAAGACATAGGAAAAAATGTATATTTTTGTATTTCTCATTACTATAAATTTCTACCATGGAAAAATTACTGTAATTGTAATATATTATTCTACATCTATTACTGAGTAGCAGACAGTATTTCGGCTCGTACACATTTCCACGGTTAGCTGCTATGTTACACTTCAATTGAGAGTCATACTAATATCGAGAAATGGAATCACTTGTACGGTACGCGTCAAGTGAACGTTCGTAGAACACTCATTCGCACGTGAATGACAGAACAACACTTTGTTCAACAGGTGTGTTTTGACTTCGACGCATCGCAAGCTGTGTGATTGCAACGACGTGCACCGGTTTTGTTTAAAACAGCAAAGTTAAAAGTACAAGACATTTGTTTGTTCGTTCGTTATTTAGTGATCTTCGTTTTTAGTGAAAGGTTGAATAGTTTTCGAAAAAGAAAGCGTATTTTTAAAAATCTGAGTCCTATATTTCATTGCAATTGTTTTCTATTTTAAAATTAGAATAAAAAATAAGCATAATGAATTAGCATAAGGAGAAACTAGTGATCGAGCTTTCATTTCTATGAGAAGGAGATCAGTAATCACAGAAAAAAATTACCATGGTATTTTATATTTGCAAATAATAATAATGATATCTATGAGTGTGCCGCGAGAATTCAAGTTACACCCGTAGTGTGCCGCAAGCTGAAAAAGGTTGGGAAACGCTGCTCTAGAGGATCAGTAAATATAGAACGTCATGTATATAATGAGCGCACAATACGAACGCATTACTTTGTATTGAATTCTTTCAATCTTAAGCTCAAGTTTGAAACATATATCCACAAAAAGCGCTTGAAAGAAAATCAATCTATATTTGATATAGGCCTATATAATAGCGGAATATTACTTCAAATTATAGCCATAAAAATATCTAACAGCCACAGTAGTAATATAACATTGTTACGTAACTATTATTTCTGAAAACTGTGCTAGCTAACATATTTATTTGTGAAGAATGTTTGAAATATCAGTAATAAGTTGAATTCAATTTAAATAAAAGTTCGCCAGTCGCGACTATCAAGTGTCAGTCAGTTAGTCACTTTGCACTCAAATTAATATTTCACTAGTGAATCATCTGTTCAGACAAAGACAGAACTGAAGATAGAAACAATTATACCAAGCGGCAAGTATAATGTAATAGTTTAGTGCATCCGTAAAAAGGAAATAATTAAAAATAAAAATAATAATAAATATAAAAATAAATAAGAGATCAAGCTTCTCTAAAACAATTCTTTCTGAACTTATGAAATAACATAATTTGCTACTGTCGTCTGGACTTTCATTTATTCTGAAAAGACTAAATAGTAGAGAAACCTTATTGCATGTATTATTATTATTTTTGTTGTATATAGTATTTTGTATGTTTCCTTGTTTGATATATCTTATTTCTTTTAATTACTTGTCAATCTCAGTTTTATGTTGAACGGTATCAATAATTAAAGTGAGTGACGTTATCAAATCATTATTGAAGCGACTGTTTACGTCAAAATATTGTTCATTTGTGGTGAGCATTATCTGTTGTGTATATGAATACTATTTTGTGATAGAATGTGGTATTATAGAAACAAATATAGTAAATAAATACATGTGGTTTTTGATAAGTTTATGCAAGTGTATTCTGAAACTTCAGAGTCTAGATTGCATCATCTCTCTACGTCCACGCTATGTCTGACAACTTCGTGAATAACATCAGTGTGGAGATTTATATTGAATGCTCGAATGGTAAGTTGTAGGGGTGTTCGGAATTCGATTTCGTATTCCGGAATTCATCTAATTCCGGAATGTTCCGGAATTCCGGAACGTTTCGAAATTCCGGAATGTTCCGAAATTCCGGAACGTTTCGAAGTTCCGGAATGTTCCGAAAATTCCGTAACATTCCAAAAGTTTGGAATTATGGAATGCTCAAAAGTATGAATTTCGGAATTGTTTTCAAGACTGAAATTTTGAAGCTCACTGTTGATTCTGGAATCATAATATTAATATTAGTTCGAAGTTTGAATATAAAAGTTCGAAACAGTCCTGAGGCAATGGTTCTCAAACATTATTACAAGGCTTTAATCCCACAAATTTACTCGCAAATACTTTCTCGTTTTCACTATGGTATCTATGGAATATAGTAGCAACATGTCTTAAACAGTTATGCATTCTCGTATTTACAATTATTGGAATAAAGTACAGCATTTTATCTTTATCTTTTACATTTTTTTCAATCATTGCCATTTTGTATTTTGAAGTACCAACAAGGAAACAATTTACATGTTTGGCATTTTAATTCCAAAATATTTGTTTTACTATTAAGCAAACAATACAAGAGCACACGAAACATTTGTAGTCATGTCATTTGGAATTATATTAATGAACTTTTAATCTAAAGTACAAGGAGTACACATGAGTAATACATAATTGTGAAAATTTTGACAACTGAAACCCTGAAATGGTATAACTGATGCTACCTGAGACGTCATCAAATAATGCAACAAAAATGTAAATGTAAATTACTATTGAAAGAAAAAGCAAAATTTCTGTGCTACAAAATAATACTGTTAGAGAACAATGATGTTGATAAAATATTATAAGGGCATGTATTAAATGTCAATTTTCATATAAATGCCCAGATGATTTTTTTTAAAAATTAGGGGAAAGTAGACTTTAGACGATATTAGACAAGGCAATTATGTATGCAAAATTAGAAGACATGCATTCAAATTATTTCCTGTAATAAAAATTAGAATTCAACTTTCCATGGTAGATTGCACATGTTCTATCTCCGAACAAGGTGAAATACGTGCAATTTACTATGGAAAGTTGAATGTTAATTATTATTACACGAAATAATTTGAACGCATGACTCTTAGCATGCAAGATTGCATAGAAAATTACATCGCATAAAATGGGCTTTATGGACTTTTAGCTTAACAAACTTCTTTTATCTCATTGATCTTTTTTATCTGATTTATTTGAGAAATCAAGAGAAAGAAAGTTTTCGCCAACTTTTCTAGTCAAGGAAAGTAAGACATCAATTTTTATAAAAAATCAATTTACGCGAAGTACGAATAGTTTTTGATACAAATTCATTATTTCGTAAGAGCGAAATATGAACATTAGGCTAATACTTTTAATGTGAATATTAACATTTACGAAATGATTTCCTTCATTTTTAACTTTTACCATCGCTACTCACAATTTCGGGTATACTAATTGAACATTTACCTTTCTTGTTGTTAGTCATCGGTGCAGACCCTTTCATCTGAATGCATAACTACCCTTCATATTGCAGCTTTGTATGAAAATGTACATATTCTGTTGGCTTGTATCGATGTAATTGTTTAAAGAAAGTAACATGCTTTTACATCAGAATTTCACAACATTGATAATATATTGGTGATTAATACAATTTCTCAACAAACCAATTTTAAATGTTTTTCACTCACACAATTCATTTATCACCTTGCATAAAATTTTGTTTAGTAGAGTTAGAACTAATCTTCATACGTAGGTTCCAATGCTTAGTATTTAACTGATAGACACCTTTATTTAGTTAGTTATTCAAATAAGTGTCGCAGGACAAGAAACGAGTAGCGCATACATGTGAATAATTATAAGATATTATGTAAAGTTTGCACCTCTATTCGATTTACTCTCATTGTACATTTTGACAAGTTATGCAAATAATGCTTGATAAAGCTTTCATTTAAAAAAACAGCAGTAGCATCATGATTATAGAAGTTACAAAAAACATTAAACAGTAATCCCTTGTTCTAAGAAATTTTTTGCTGTTTGCAGCATGCAGTATACTAAATACAATACAAGCGATGCATTAATAATTTTAGCTTTGCGTGATTTGAACCTGAAAATATGAAATACTGATTCTAGTTTCCAAAAAGTTCATGTAACATCAATAATGCATATTTTTACATAATACGGACAGCAGCATAATAATTGTACATTTTTATTTCAGACTATCCTATCCCTTTAATTACTGAAAATCGTATTTTCTTTTAAATGATTCTCTGCCCCTCCTTCAGGTACTTATACTTAACAATGGCCATACATCAAAAGATATGCAGTTCAATTTCTTGTTAGGGTTGCCTCGTATAAATGGAAAAGGTACAGTCGGTATTCATTTAAAAAAGAATATACAAAGTGGTTTATAAAAAAGGTGTTTCTCGGAAGATAAACCAAACTAAAGGGAAGAACTAGCTCGAATTTCTATGTTCCGATTTCTGCAACAAAATTACGGAATTTACACTGAATCACTTATGATTGAGACTTTATGGATAACCAGACAAAGTTCCAAATCTTATGCGCAATCGTTCACAGTGAACGGATCTAGAGAATGAAACAAACCAGTTGCCGTAGACCAAAACTCTTTCCTTCAGCACAGCGGAATCAATATCCAGTTTCAAAGCTAAGCTTTGCGCACACCTCTCAGTTCGGGGTAACAGCAAAAATTATTTTTTCAATAAGAAGTTCCGGAATGTTTCGAAATTCCGGAATGTTCCGAAATTCCGGAATTCCGGAACGTCTTGAAACTGTGTTCCGATTCCGGAATTGGAATTTCCGTTCCGAAAAATTCCGGAATTCCGGAATTAGGAACAGCCCTAGTAAGTTGTCGATCACGACCCAAGAGTGTTGTAGTATTAATATTGGTATTCTTATTTGAGTTCACTATTTCTTGATACACTGTTTTCGGAGCGTGCGCTCCTGCTACCGAGATTCCAGATAACGGGAGGTTATTAAAGATTTGTTTCATATTTTAACCACTAATACCCTCCACCGTTACCGTCACCGTTACAATAATTCGAGAACGAAATGTCGGACCAAAGTTGGGTAAAAGACGATAATGAGTATTTTGAGCATAGACTCCACTAATGCACAAACGGGTGTGGAACAGGAGAGGTAACATAGTTCGCCTCGAAACATAAAAGAAAATTCATAAGGTCTTCTAGAACGAAAAAATGATAAAGAATCTGAAAACTGGTGCACATTCCATATCACTGGTACACTTCTGTTCACAAATGCCTAGACTACCTTTCAGAGACTAAGTAAAAAAAAATGACCCTAGATCCTTATGAATTCTTTTTAGGTTTTGCTCATTTTCCCCGCATTTTTTATCCCACACAGGGGTGGAGATTGAACGATAATATTTCTGTATGTATATTTTATTTCGTTGTAGATCAAAACACAGTTAACATACAGGAATATAGGTTATTGTAAGTCGCAAATCTGGAACATGATTTACATTTTTAACCCAGAACAAAGAAAAAAAGACGGAAGCAGATGCAAAATCATAATTAAAAATAGACTACAATGTTTAATCATCCATTTAGCGCGATTTGTTTATTGTTTCACTACGAATTAACGTCTCCCTAAACATGCCTCTTGTCCGGTTATGATCCTCAGAGCCAAAACTAAAGAGCAATTTGAGTAAAAGCAAAATATTTGAAAACATTCTACTGTTTTCTGGTAATATGTGATTCATCCTATCCATCTTTTCCATAGGAGGTTAAGCGAAAAACCGGTCTTTGCTTCCAAAGGATTGGAGATCACAAGAAACAAAGTAACGTACGTATTACAATCTTCAAGATACATTAATGTTACCTTATGTCAGAATACAGTAGAACTGAAAGTAAACTAAAATTTGAAGCACCAATATACATTAATACATTTTGTCGCGAACAGCAACTATACACATTTATAATTACTTTTTTTGTAATTAATATAAAAGTAACACTTATGATATTCTACCGCACTGCATGTAAGTCTGTAATTAGTACTCAAAATAAATATGCAAAGACGATGTGAAGAATCTGTAAAATTATGAATCTATATAAAAACATAAATATAGTGGTTTGTTTGTTTTCTCAGTTTTTAAATTAGGACTGAAGAAACTACTTTAAGCTAGATTTCGTATTAATTCTACCGCTTACCAGGAAAAACAATTTATTTTTTTAAATGCAAGAGCTATGTTGATGTTTCATTATGTAAAATGACCCTTACGCTTAAATTAATGGTCTCCGGACATTGAAAGATACGATAGTTGTAAAAGTGTGCTTCCTTAAAATTTCAGCGGCTTACATTTATGTATATTTACGGCAATTCTCCCTTTTAAAAACGATCCCACTGTGCAATGTTAAAAAGAGCATAAGACTTTTTAGTCCTTCGATTCTCATTTCTTTTCTTTTGAGGAGCAGACTACTATGGTTAACAGTTACAATCATTTGTTTAATTGTCGCACACTGGCATAATTGGTTGTTTTTCTAAGGAGGAGGCACTGCCACTTACTTCTGAGAATTGAAAGGACTTTGCCTATGGTCCAACATTATTCTAGAGGAGCCCAACAGTATTCTACGAGAGGTGGTTCCACTCTATTTACGGCTGTAGTCTCAGAGTATATATCTACATCATATTTTACTGTATACTGCAAATCTTAATGCAACACATGCTGCTGTATGAATCTTTCGAACTCAACATTTTAATATTCTTTCATGAAGTCCTGGTCGGATAACGAAAAAGTCAGTTAAAACGAAGATCACCATTTCATAGCCCCTAAATTGTATAGCAACTCTACAATGTTAAAAAAAGGAATACAGAATTATAATTCAATTAATTTAACTTACCAAAATCAAAAGTTTCGACAACATGCTGCTTCAGTGACACTCAGTCGAACGAAATATTGTATATTGAATAAACCACACTAGACTATCACACAAACCACACACTTATTTACGGTGTGTGTGTACTGATTGAAGGAAAGCACAATACTGAAAAAATACGATTGAGCCTACAATACTGAATGAAATACAGTACTGTATTTTATAAACACATGTACTAAATTAAGAAAAACACATTTACACTTAAAAATATAAAAATCTACTTTAAAAAGTATGATTTTCTTTTGATTTCTTACACTACGTAAAGAAAACCGGACCGCATGAGGTATACAAGCAACTGTGAAAACAAAATCAAGACAAAAAGTAGTTGGTTTGTGGTTGTACAATATATTGCTGTAGAATACCAAATGCAGTTGACAACTTTTATTTTTTGTTATTTATTTATTTATTTATTTATTTATTATGGGCGATTAAGAGAGAGAATATATAAAACAAATTTTCGAAAATAACTCTAGAAAAAAATGCGAATCACAAGCTTCACTCACGGTCCTCTTACATGAATTAGAAAGGGAACGATATCATTCGGTAAAAGAGAAATAGTTCAGTAGATGAGTAAAAAAAAAAAATAAATAAATAAAATAAAACCAAACACCGGTTGGACCCCACCGTAGGAAATGAAATTTTTTCTTAAGTGAAAATATGGAATAAGAAAGTACAGTTTCAAACCAACCACAAACTAACATTGTATAATGACGAAATCTACATCAAGAAATTCCTTGTTCATACCAAAAGAATCGTCTACATCTGAGACTACCAAATCTGACTGACTATCTACTTCTTCGGTTTAAACGCTGTAAAATTAATATTGTATAATTGGCAGACATTGTCGCACAATAGTAGCCGAGATGAAGTGATATTGGTGAGCTTGTGTCTTGGAAACTCGTCTCACACATTCGTATTTAGTAAGTGACTTCAATGGTCCGTATAAAACGATAACATGTGTATACTACTTTTATTTTTATTTAATATGTTGGGCAGAAATGTTATTTTATCTGGCAATAGCTACGAGCTAAAAGAAGAAATATTATAAAAATGTAATGAATAATTTCGATTTAAAAATGTTTTATGTTGCTGCCGCTATAAGTAATGTTTTGTTTATTTATCACAACTCGTTGCTATGGTGACGGTTCCCTTTATCAAGGTTTTGTTTTATGAATAAGTATAATATAATACAAGTCGACGCCATTTAAGTTAGAAGTGTGACGCCATTTAAGTTAGAAGTGTAGGTTATTGCTGAGAAGAATTATCAATTATTTGAAAATATAGTGCTTTTAAGTGATCAAAATAGTGTCTACTTATTTGAATTATTATCATAGTAAATAGTAACAAGTTTTAATAAGTATACAGGGTTCATTATGAAAGTAATGAGCATGATGCTACCCTGACTCAACAATCCACCGCAGCGCGCGCTGCCTGCGCGGAAAAAGTAGTGGGTGGTCTGTCCTTCCAAACGCGCCCGGAGTAAGTCTGCTGCGAGCAGTGACAGCGTGTGGATGTCGATCCGCGTGAAGCACGTTTTTACAAGTTGTAACACGGCGCGATGAAGGGTTCGCTCGAACAATGCTACGCCATAAAATTTTGCGTCAAGTTGGGTAAGAATGCTACGGAAACTTACCAGATGCTGAAAGAGGCCTACAAGCAAGAGTATTTGTCAAGATCCCAGGTCGGAAAATGGCACAAGTCGTTCAAGGAGGGTCGGGAGGAGGTCTCCGACGAGCCCCGTTCTGAACGCCCAACAACGGCCAGGACCGACGACAACGTTAACCGTGTGAGCTCAGACCGGCGTGAGAGCATTCAACAAATCGCGGACACCCTAACATGTCAACATTTGCGGTACATGGGATAGTGACCGAGGATCTGCAAATGCGAAAGGTCTGTGCGAAGCTTGTGCCGAAGGTGTTGACGAACGAACAAAAAGAACTTCGAGTTTTGCGCTGCAAGGAGTTGTTGGCATTGTGTGAAAGTGATCCGGACTTTTTAGACTCGGTCGTAACTGGAGACGAATCCTGGATGTTCGAATACGATCCAGAATCCAAAAGGCAGGGTGCGGAGTGGCACACCTTATCCTCCCCCCGCCCCAAAAAGGCGCGCATGAGCAAATCCCGAATCAAAACCATGATCATTGTCTTCTTCGACGTTCGAGGAATCATCCATTTCGAGTTTGTGCCACCAGGACAACCTGTCAACGCAGGATTTTATCTAGAAGTGCTCAAGAGACTCAAACGCAGGGTCACCCGCGTTCGAAGTGACATGAAAGACTCAATGGAACTCCACTACGACAATGCACCAAGTCACACCGCCTTCACCGTCGTCGACTTCCTGGCCCGAAGCAGAACCCCAGTGGTCCCCCCCCCCTATAGTCCTGACCTGGCTCCTAGTAACTTTTTTTTGTTTCCCCGTTTGAAGAGACACCTCAAAGGAAAACATTGGGACTCCGTGCAGAACATTCAAGCCCATGTTACAAGGTTTTTAAAAGCCATTCCAGCCGAGGACTTTAAAGATGCTTTCCAGGCGTGGAAAACACGTCTCCAGAAGTGTATCGATGCAGAAGAAGCGTATTTTGAGGAATTTTAAAGATTTATAACAATCGGAACAATAAAACAGTTTTTCTAAAGCAATGCTCATTACTTTCATAATGAACCCTGTATACTACGATAAAATCTTTTTAAAATCAAATAGAACTGGTGAGGTGAGGTTATACGTTTGGGATTGATTAACAATATTTATCAAACTTCTCCGACAGAATGAAGTTTCCCTGTTATTAATTGAATCCATGGCCGTAACTTTATGGTGTATCCTGAAAAAAATTAACTGATTCGTTTTTCATATCGCAATGCCTTATTTGTAAATGCCATCGGAGTTGCAGGTTTCATGCAATCGTTCGACAACACTTCATAACACAAAATGCACTGTGGTTTCTCTTTACTTTCATCGCTGCACCAAGTACAAACGAACTATAATATTCCCTATTGTATTTTTCTTTGAGTTGCTTGCTTCAACTTTTTACTTGCCGTAACAACACTTGTTTCACAGTTAGAATTAGCTTCGCTTAAATCATTTGCGTTCTTTTCAAAGTCCCTGTTCTAACTTACTTTTCAAAAATATATTAAAACTGAACTTAACTGACACCCACTTGGCCGAACTATAACTGAGCACTTCTGAAGTTCCATTGAGATTCGATTGACAGAAAATAATAATAAACAACAGCCAGTTTGTTGACATATGGATACTACATTTTACTTCAAACAGCTAGAGAAAACACAAACAATAAAATCCTTATTTACTTCATCACCCTTTATATTTTCTTTCAGTCTGCAATATCAATCATTGTCGGCACGTACCGCAGTCCCTTTCAAATTAGTGACAAATGTAGTCTACTCATTCTCTGGAAATACCAAATTTTTGTCTGACCATTCAAAATATGTTTCATAGTTTTAGAATCTAAAGTGGGAATACTGGGGGAAATATTTTAAACAGGAGTGGAAAAAGAACCGGTTCAGGCACCAAGAACCCATGCTAAAAATAGGAACCTGTCCGGAGCGTTTTCACAAGAACCGGTTCATTTTCCATCCCTAATTTTAAAAGGTCTGGGTTTTAGTGTCTACTTAATGTTAACACTTTTTACTCATTAATTTCTAGCTTGTTTTGTTATATTTTTAATACTGTATGCGGACCTCTTGCACTATCTTCGTGGACTAGAAGTTGAGGAACACTGTTCTATAGCAACGGAATTATAGTGTTTCCGGAAAAATGGCAGAAGGTAATCAAACAAAATGGTGGCTATGTAGTTTCATAATGATCGTTTATTTTCAAATCATAATAAATGTATTCTCAATTTTGACCGCCAAAGGGTCAATACTTTTTAGACAACCTGATATTTATGAAATATGAATTAAATTTTAAGAGTAAATTACTACTTTCAGATTTTTTCCTAGATAACCAACTTCCAGCTTATTATGGGGTTCTTAGTAGGCTATTAATTTATGACATATGAACAAAATCGTTAGAACCATTTTCGAGAAAATCATTAATTTTGATCTTCACACCTTACTCAACTATCCTTATTTTTTGGGATAGAAAGCAAGCTCAAAAAAACCCTTGGAGAATATCAAAAAATCTTAAATTTAAATTTAGTGCCGATACTTTGAACGATATGGCTTCTAGACAGAAATTTCGAATTAGTTTTTTCTTCCTTTCTTTTTCACGGTTATTATACTTCCTTTTCTGCAATCGACGCTCGAAAGTAAGGAAAGGGAAAGAAAACTAGTGAACTGTTACGCTCTTTCATAATTTTAACCGAACTATGTGGATATTACTATCATATTGACAGTGTACTTTAGATATTCCGTTGATATATTTTATTATTTTTTTTAATGGTCAGATAGATCAAAAAACAAATCTTATACTGTGTGGTTTTGTGGGGAACAGATATCGTATGTCGGTATTCTTGGAGTTCTCTAGTTCTCCCCCATTTTCTTCATTCTACTATTTCGCTCATCAGCTCGCTATTTCGCTCATTATCACCACAGTCCCCCTTAGCCTTAAAGTACAATCATGGGACGTTAAATTCAAAAAGAAAAAAAATTGTTATGATTCTTTTACGTCATTTTTTTTTAAATTTTCTGTTGAAAAGTATTTTCACTTTATTCAGGAGAAGTAAAGGCAATGTTCTTTCAGATTTTATATTTCAAGAAAGATTATTATTATTATTATTATTATTATTATTATTATTATTATTATTATTATTATTATTATTATTATTATTATTATTATTATTATTTTACTAGGCGTGGCGAACACGAATGGGTCGCTCAAAATTTTAGCGGTCGTTTCAATGGTTCATCTAAAAATAACTGTATCTCCGCTGCTGTTTGCAGATGAAAACTAAATTACGTTCTCATGACCGGACTCAATTAGAGATTAAATCAATGATAAATCAGGAGTGGCAGCTGAGCCTCCTTTTCCATTTGTTGATACATTACTCGCAATAAATAATAACACAACATTATTAAAAGTCGGATTTTAAAGTCAAAATCTATTTTTCTTTCACAGCTATTAAAGAGACATCAAGTAACCTAAATGTTCCGTTAGCAAACGCAACTGACAAGTTTTGTAGTGCCTAAAATAACCTGAAACCTATACTGTTTCATAAAATATTAGAAGTAACTTACTATCGCCCAGACCATACTATTACGGATAAAAAAGTAAAATTTGGAAATACTTCTTTTGGCACGGCAGCAAAAGCTTTTTTTAATAATAATAATAATAATAATAATAATAATAATAATAATAATAATAATAATATATGGAAAGAAAGTTAAAGGTTGGTAAATGTTCTCCGAAGTGTGTATCTAATGAATCCCTAATGTTACGGATGAAAATCGGCATTTAAATATTCATTAAAAATAAAGTGTTTTATCGTTTTCGAAAATTCCTCTTCTAAGAAAGAAAATCTCTATAATACTTCCTTTTCCTTTTCTTTATTCAGAAAATGCCGAATGTGAGGATTTGCTGCTGAAGTTCAACATGTGAAATTCAGTATCTACTCTCTTAATTAGATATGAGCAAATACAAGTTTCAGTGAGAAAAGCAAAATGACTAATACTCACCGCAAAATATAGAGTTTTCTTCTACATGTAGAAGAAAACTATTATATATCTTTTGCAACGAGTATTAGCCTATTTGCTTTTTTCATTAAATATCATCACCGCTCGCAATACTGTGATACAAGTTTCAGTGGTTTCGAAAGTTCGGCTTTTACAGGGAGAAATTTCTACAATATTCAATGTTTCGGTTTTATATTTATTATTCGGTTTTGTATTTATTACAACTTATTCTTCACGTAAAGTTGCTAGTACAGATATGATATAGTGATTCTTTATTTTCCTGCTTAATGATTTCCCTTGTGCAAAATACTGAATAACTATATGAACATCTTTGTATATTGTTTTCTGATCGAGCATTGGCTCCGACTAAATAGGGGCAAAGGAGTGTGTGTCCCAAGGACTTTGTCTTCATGGGGCATTGTCCCCAAGAAACTTTGTCTGCAGAGACATAGCCACACCCGAAAAACTCATCGCTGAAGTCCATTCATGAAAGAGCCTATCACGTGGATGGTAGCTGCATGTATTTCAGTACTTCCTTCTCCACCCTCCCTATCGTGTACTTTCGAAATAAATCGTTTCGGACAAAATCAAATTTTCAATTCCTTGTAACTTTGTTCCAACTTATTCGAAATACCTCATATCATAATCGTAGTATTCAACACTAAGGTACTTTGAATGTGCATTCCTCGTTCGTTTCACTTGCGTGATTGCTACAGAGGCCCCTGAAATTTGGATGAAAAATGAATTGAATCTTTTTTAGTTTAATGTTCCCACAATTATGCCATTTAGGCTAAAGAAGACGGATGATCTGAATGAATGGCTATGAAATTAGAAATGTTCTGCTCTCCCACTAAGAATCAAACCCGGAACCATGTGCACCAAAGGCACACTCGCACCCACTAGACCAGCAGAGAGGGCTCATTTGTTATGCTGTAGCAGGCTGTGACCTTGCAACACCAAACAATAGGTATGGTATGTAGGTTTAATATGTAGATTTGAAACATTAGTAACCTGTCGTAGTACTATATGAGAAACTTCAATTTTATGTTGGTTGGTAATGCCGTTAACTTGGCGATATTGCTCATTATGTCACACAATGAACCTCTGTTGATATTTGCATGGTGCAAAATTTCAACGTTTCTTGTCTATTAGCTTAAAAGTTATAAGGGTGTTTCAAGATAAATGGTCTACCCTTATGTATGGCCCATGAAGCATTCAAGCTTTGTTGGTCTGTCATATTACTTTATATATATATATATATATATATATATATATATATATATACAGAAAGAGAGAGAAACTGATTAAAATGTTAACGTTAGTGGCCCCAACTGAATTTGGAAAACTCGGCGACAGTGAGAAACAAAAAAGAATAATTTATGATTTAGACTAATGTATTGTATAATTTAATATATTGTATTACGTAGCAGTAATATATTCACAATTTTCTTACATGCATTCATGAATGATCTTTGATTTTTTTTTTTTTTTCAACAGGATTCGAATCTATACTAAAAGAAAATTTGCGCACAGGTCCCTTACGCTAACCACTATTCCCCGGGGCTAGGCGTTCGTTCAGCTTAAAGGGATAAGCATCTAAAGCATACAGAACAGTAGAAAATTAAAACCCCACAAAATAAACCAACTTGTCGGAAGGCAACAGAAACGGACACATATGCAAAAAGGAAAGACACATAAACGACGAGTAGAGACTAAGAGAAAACATTTCCACGAAAACATGACCTCAAACTTTCTCTGACTACTTTAGTGATTCTGTACTCCATATAAGCTTGAATCTTAACACCTAGTATTCCACATTTTGAATTTATTCATCTTTTCTGTCGTCTTTTATGATATATTCTACAAGGGAATTATAAATTTACTTGACTCAATGTCCAGATAATCCATTTCTCTGCTCCAGTTCGTAATCACGTTACTGTGTGGTAGAATGAAGGGAAAACAAATCTCTCTGAAATAACAGATTCGAGGGACGTAAGGATCTAGATTTATTTTTTTCGAGTTTAAGTTTTTGTGAACGTAAGTGTACATTAATGGAATCTAGGCTAAAAATAATTGATATATGCTTTTACCCAACCTTTACTCGACATTTCGTTCTCGAGGTATGGCTGTTCTGACCAATTTTCGGCCGGCTATATGGCTGTAACCTACCGGGGAAGACAGACGCACCAGTCTAAACACTCTAAGCAATTATAGCAAGACTCATTAACCTCTTACATGGTTGTTTCCCTCACCTTCTAGTGATCCCGCAGTAGGTCTTCACGTTGGCTCCCTCAATCTATTTAAATTTTAAGTATACAAAATCAGAATTACTCTCAAAATTAAATAACTACTCTGTTGAGATTTTAACTACGGTGTGACATGTCAACACGTCATAACCACCTAAGAGGTTAAGTAGTTGGTTGATTTGGAGTTTAGCGTTCCTTTCAGCAACGAAGCTACGAAACGTGAACCTAAAGCTTAACATGGGAGCACAGCGCGTAAGACCTGGTTTCGACTCCCGGCGCAAGCTCGAGTGATTCAAATCCCACATTAAACTGTAGGTTCATATTTCATATAGCTTCGCTGCTGAAAGGGACGTTGAACTCAAATGCAATCTAATTAACGTGGGGGACGAAACCACATGAGTTCACACTGGGGCCTTGGTCTCCTGCGCCAAAGGCGCGTACGTTATCCATATAGCTACGAAGGAGTTCATCTAGTTCATAGATTTGCAATAATAACTAAGTATTTCCGAAGTTTATGACATGCAAAATACCTGTCTTTAAAATGTGTGATCTCATCCTTCAACAATTCTGAACCTACATAAGTACAAAATGTAATTAGATTATTATGTGATAAGAGATTTTCTAGTAAAGCACTGGAATCTACAGTCTAAACAGTCTAGTAAGACGCATTAAAAAATAAGTTTTGCCCAATTATTAAGTTTTTAGAAACTGATAAAAAATACAAAATAGTAAACAATTTACCTGTCTTTCTTCAGGTGTCAAGGAAGCCATTGTTGATGGAAGAATAATAAGCAAACCTCCTGCTTTTCTTGTGATTTCATGGAACTGCTCTACCGTCAAGTCTTGCAGATAAGTGATTATGCAGTGTCGAAATGTACTCCATCCACTTAACGGTCGAGCTTCCACATTCAAGGAAGAACTTCTACACCCTACAGGAAAAGAAAGTTTTAATATTTAACTCTAATTCTATATTAGATAACAAATTGTTCATTAAGAATAAGTAGAAATAATATAAAACAAAAAAGCAAAAGTTGTACTAGCACAATAAAATAAGGGATCTTTTCAGATACCACTTTAGAATTTTAAAAATTACAAGAGATAATGTCACCAGAAATTATTTCGGTAAACTCGGTGTTCTGTTGTTTCCTTCTACATCATCTAACTAATTATTTTATAATCATTTATTTTCATTAATTATCTGTCTCCTTTTAGCCTACAAGGGATAATTGTGAGACGTAAAACTAGATATTTTTTTCGGTTGGTTAAGATAAAACAGTGGCGTTGTAAACACGGTGTTTAATTTTTATAAATAAAAACAGTACTTGTCATTTATTTGCAGTTTTCTGTGTGTTGTGGTAAGCTACAGTAAGCAAAAGCACACACTATTAAATCTACAAACTTACCTAAATGGTGTATGTTCTAAATATTTACACGTAATAATTTCAGTGATTGTATATATATATATATATATATATATATATAATCAACATCTTAGTATTTAGAAGAATGGATTAGGAAACTTGAAATATTACAGAAGAAAAATTTATATAAATGGATAGCTCGGACATAAAGAAGATTGAGAAACTATTATTAGATCTTTCTGCAATTACATCCCTTTCCTTATTCAAATAACTTTTGTTCTATTGAGAACCTAGATTCTATTGCGTATAACATACGATTCAAACATATCTTTTTCTATATGTGACAATAATTTGCGTATAATATCTAAAACAACTATACTACATTTTTGCTGAAATAATTGCTTTGACAAGTTTCTGAAGTTACTGGATCCCTCTTTGGAGTCTCCAATGTGTTCCTTTATTTCCGTCTTAACGCAAGAACGGCACACTTAGTCATATCTATCGATCTATCTATCTATCTATATATATCTATCTATATATATATATATATATATAGAGAGAGAGAGAGAGAGAGAGAGAAAGAAAGAGACACGATTTTGTGGTAAATAAAAATTCGCAATTTCGTTATAAAAAATACGCGTAAAGCGGGATAAAATCGTGAATAAAAATTCAACGTAAGAACACTATTTTCCTTGACAATTACAATTAGTTACCTTTTATTTCACCTTAATGTCCACTCATCAATCACCATGATATGAGCTTATGCATGACTATATCAAACAATAATTGAGTTTTTAAAAAATAACACTAAGCATCCTCACTGAATAAAAGTATCACTTAAAGAAAAAACACACACAGAGAGAACATTAATAGAAAAAAATAACTTTAGTGTTCACAGTTTACTTACGCAAATAACACTTAAGCACTATTTCAATGTTTTCTGGTGTTAAATTTGTTCTTTTGTCGGTAAATATGTCATTGTAAGAAGAGAGAGCCCTCTCCACATCAACATTCGAAACTGATATGTACACTCATGTCCAAAATAATTGTCGCATATCTATAACTGTCTTCTTGTAAGACAAAATTTGATAATGCTTTTGTAGGATACTTTTAATACTGATAATATGTGTATAATCGGGAAATGAATATTTATGGTAAATTTCATAGGGAAAGAATTATAAATACGAAAATTAGTATGAGTGAAACAAAATGTGCTAAATGGACAAGAAAGTTTTACTTTCGTTTTATTGTTCTTATTTATTGCTGTTTTGACATGAAATGTGTCACATACATGTCTTTGCCGATTATACACATACTAAAAATGTAAGAAATACGGGGCAAATTCGTTATCAAATTATATTCCTGCAACAATATATTTATAGACATGCGACAATAATTTTGGACAGGAGTGTACATTAGTTGGAGACACTTTCCAGCGATTTCTGAATGATCATTTAACATACCGCGCAACACTCTTTCCACACTATCCACTTCACCCGTAGATACCGTTTGGAGCTCGCATGTAAAATTTCAAAAATTCATCATGGTGGCCTGTTTTCTCAAAAAAGAGAATTTTCATCACACTGCGTTGAAAAATTGTCACTTTTGAGTAAATTTCGTGGAATATCGGGACTTGTTGCAAATTTCGCTAATTTGACAGAATTTCGCGTTTAATCGCGAGCGTTATATGGCCTAACAAATGGTGAAAAAGTATATATTTTAGGTACACAACATTTTCGCACAAAACAGATACTTTTCGCGTGTCACCAAAAAATCGTCTCTCTCTCTCTCTCTCTCTCTCTCTCTATATATATATATATATATATATATATATATATATATATATATATATATATATGAGCACAGAAACAGTCAATGTTTCAAATTAGTGTAAATTTAATATGCGAAGTAATATTTTGCTGAAATTTTGAACAGTGATACATAAACTCAAAAAGTTTTTGTAGCAATAATCGAAATCACAAACACTCGATGTGCGCGCCCCTGTAACGCGGGAAATATCGAGGCGGTAATCTAGCTCCAACCACACGTTGTGAAGCATATCCGGTGTGATGGAGTTGACAGCATCCCTGATGCGTTCTTGGAGATCGTTCAGAGTTGCGGGTAGTGGAGGTGCATACACTTTGTCCTTCACAAATCCCCACAGAAAGAAGTCACAAACAGTGAGGTCAGGTGATCTTGGAGGCCACTTGCAAAGAACTTGATCATTGACTCCAGAGCGCCCTATTCATCGGTTTCGGAGGTTCTCGTTTAGAAACCTGCGTACAGCATGATGCCAGTGTGGCGGCGCTCCATCTTGTTGTAGAACGAAGTCGTCTATCTCTGCATTACTAAGTTGCGGAATCAACCAGTTACGTAGCAATGCTAAGTAACTTTCACCCGTAATTGTTTGTTCCTGAAAGAAGAACGGACCGTGCACCCGACGCTCTGATACTGCACAAAAAACATTGAGTTTCGGTGAGTCACGTTCCACATTTACAGTTGCATGAGGATTCTGGGTTCCCCATATCCTTACATTGTGTCTATTCATCTTTCCACTTAAGTGAAATGTCGCCTCATCGCTGAAAATGATCGTCAGAAAGTTTTCGTCGTCCTCCATGAAATTTTGCATAGTCTCACAGAACTCACGGCGCTTTACCTTGTCTTGTGAGTATAATTTCTAAACCAACTGCAGTCGGTACGGGTAACACCGCAAACGCTTGCGTTAAGATCTTTCTTACTGTCGTTTGTGGCATCTGCAACTCTCTGCTAGCTTTACGTGTAGACTTCTGTGGGCTGTGTACGAAGGCTACTCTTACGCGCTCCACTGTTTCCTTGATCACAAATGCACCCCGTCTCAATAAACGTTCTATGCCACTTCACAATGGATTTCTGTGTGGGTGGATCAGCGTTAAATTGTCGTTTGAAATCACGCTGCACTCTCACAAAACTGCTTGTTTTTGCAAATTGTAAAACGCACCAGCTTTGTTGCTGTGGGGTGAACGCCATTTTCGATGTTGCTGCCCCCTAGCTGCTCTGGTCAGAACTAGGATTCTGAAAAGATAGATGGGAAAATACTTTGAGTTTACTGAGCTCTGTACAAAATTTCATGTGAATATTCAATTGAATGTTAATTATATGGCACTTTAAAATCAGGTACTGTTTCTGTGCTCACCCTGTATATTCTATTATCTCTTATTACTAAAACAAAACTTGTAAACTTATAATTATACATCTTCGAATTACTAAAAGAAACAGGTCCTTGTCTCATCAAAACACCCGGGCCATCCTTTGATTCTTTCCACAAGGCGAAAATTCTGTGGTTCATATTTAATAAGCGTACTATATCAATCACTACTACTATTCTATAAAGAAAATTTAAATAAAATATAGTGAATATAGAAGGGAATACATTTATTTCTCCATGGAGTAAAAGAAAAAAACAAACCAATAAAAACACTAGAAGTTGCTAAGACAAGTTAATGGATAAACATGTTAGAATATAAAAGAAAAAAATACAATCAGTTGTGGAAGGACTCCCCCATCAACTTCATAAAATAGTAACATTCATGAAATGACATTAATATTGCTTTGACAAAACTCTCAGTCATTAAGTCCTTCAACAGAGGACACAAGGAAAAAATTACTTGTATTTCACTTACAGCTTCATCAAGAAAAAATTAATCAATTGTTTAAAGGTTTAGCTTAACTTATTCAAAGGAGTATTACTATATATTATGAAATGTCTATCTACATATATATGATATGGAATCAAATAATATTCTCGAGGCCAATGTAATCTCACATTTCTAGACGGCAAAGAAAAGATCCACTTAAAAAACATAAAAGAAGGTGACTTTTCAAATGTCTTTAAATGATATATAGGTAAATCACTTTGTCATTTCCAAGTTCTCGATTAATAAGCTGTAGACTTATAGTGGGTAAAGTTTTTTTCACTAAGTTTCCCTTTTCCTAACATGGAAAAGTTAAAAAGAAAAAGAAATCACAGATGGACCATAGGTATATGTCACACTACGTGGGTAATCATCGTTTGTTATCATCGTATTTAATATCAGGTAAGGAATGAGAAGAAATACTGTTCAATACGTCGTTTCTCCGATACCGTCACTTCCTACAGCTTTTCCATGCAATTAACTTCCAGATAGTACTATTGTTTTCCAAAATTTACTAGGTAAACAATAAAGTATATTTGATAGATCATATTTCTTCTCCACTGTTTGCCAGGAAGGATTGATGAATAACGATTTTATCAACAAGATTGTAATTTGGGTTGTTATACACTGGAGACTGGTAATGTCAACAAACAGAATAGCTGGATGTCCTTACGATATTTTATTATTATTTTCTACAATGGCGTCTCGATCTATTAGAACTGGTATGTTATAATACTGACTTTTAACTTAAATGGCGGGCGGTACAGGTGGCATAGTTCTTATCCGAAAGATTTATATATAATGTATATATACATTATAATATATATATAATGTATATATAAGATTTATATATAATGACCTTCCAAATACTACAGTTTAAGTTCGACAAAAAATTATATTTCAACTCCCCAACCAATGGTTAAACTGTCTGTTCAATTTTGTAAACAAAAAGAGAGAAGTGTGAACGGAACACTATTGATCAGCTGCATCTCTATCACTTGGCTTTATAGGTAATTATTTATTTACATACGTGCAAGGGGTCTTACAAAGTCATACTACAATTACAACATTAACTTCGTAATACATTAGTATGGCATTCTAATGCAGGGGATAGTCTCGTTAATGTACGGGTTTATTCAAGAAAATACTCCGGCTTCGAATAATATACCTTTCATCAACATCACATTAATTCCGTCGACTATCTATTTTTTTATTACCATATTTCTGTATCATTACAAACATTCTTGTATCTATTCGTCGCAATACAATATTTAACATTATGTTATTATTTCATACAGCGTTACTCATAAACGCGAAGGTTAATTCTCATCTTTCATATATTAATAAATTTAGAAGCCATTTAAAATCTAAATCACATAAGCCCGCATAACAACGACAGCAGCGTTTTCTCGACTAACACATCGCATTTCGAAATTCCACCTGCAATGGCTCAATTACCACAAACATAAATTGCGACCCACTTTAAATTTCAATCAAAATAATTCGTACGAATGTATGTTTTTATATTTTCTTTTTCATGAAGTTTTCAAAATATACAGCGAAATCAATAGTTCTGAGCTTTTACAAGATTTATGTAACTACCTTCAATATTTCTACCGGGGAAGCGCCCACGGAAAAACTAATTAATTTGTTACATAGTTTTCAAAATTCGTGTTAAATACAGTATTACAATTATTTCTAGTATATCAGAGTAGCAGTTTGAGATCAACACCAGACTCAAAGTATCACCGTTGACAGAATTTTAAGTTTATTAGAGTATAGCTTTACTATTTAACATCACTTTTCGGATATCGCGAGATATAGATATTCAAATTCATGACACCTTTCAGCCATCGAGGGACATCAAATAAGAGGGATTTGGAGAAAAAAGAAAAAATAAATTTTAAGGAACTATAATTCTCTATGACGTATCTGAGTTTGAATCCCACTCAACGTAAAGCATTTAGTTACACTGCATCAACTGTGAGCCAGGGTCATATTTTCAAACGACAGAAACTTTTTTAAAGGAATAAAAAAAATAATTATATTTTAAAACAGACTAAATACCAATGGTCATCCCACAAGTTTAGTAACTCTAATTACGAAGCGTCATTTAGTCTAGCAATAATCGGCGTAACCAGAACATATAGTCCATAGCTCAGGAACAAGGGAAGGAAAGAAAGAAAGAAAAAAACAAGAATTAAATTTGAGCAATTCAAAATCAACCTTTGCGCTGTCGACAACTTCTCAATACTTGAGTAAATTTTAATTTCGAGTATACTAAATAAAATGAGTTATGTATGCAATGCCATGAAAACTATCAAGTAAATATTACCTACAAACAATTGTTTATTCCATTTCATACTAGCAACATTGGCAGTCTTATAGAGGCTATTCTTTAGAATTATAAGACGAACCAATATCTTCATAAATATGCCATCTCAACTTAAGATCGAATGAAACAAATCCCACTCTCACTATAACTGATTATCGAAAGTAAACTAGTCTAACAATTTCCAAGAAGTCAATGTTCATTCTCCAAAACATTAAATTTCCTCATACACATCAAATTATATATATATATATAAACAAACCTCTGGTCAACCAGCTTATGAAAACCTTCACCAAAATAATCAAGATTATTTACTAAATTCCATAAAATATTCTTTACCTATAGTTAGATATCGTCGGAAATCGAAGTAGGAAGCAGTAACTACCTGAGACTGACGAAAGAGTGTATCGTTAACCTTCAGTTCGCCAAATCATAGAGCTCTCCTTCCGAAATCCTAAAGTAATAGCGTAACATGTATCACTACGCCAACATACAAGATCTCAGATGATATAGTAACTGATGAGAATCGAACCGAATACATCTAGGACAAAGTTTCTTATATTCAACTATAGACCTGACTACTATGATTTATTCACACCTTTGAAGTCGCTACTAGACGAAAAGTACATTCTTTGGTAAAGTAGGGGAAGTGCAGGGAGGCTAAACCGAGTATTGAACCTCTGGCTTCCCATTCGGAACACTTCTTCTATTAATCTGATTGTCACTGCATAACCCTACATTATTTTTGGAGTATAAGTAACTGACTAGATTATTCTAGGCTATTAGCTTTACTCACAATACCGTATGCAATAATCAAAATAATAATTTCAAATTAATATCCAAACTATCCTAAAATACATAATAATAATAATTTTGGAGTGTACTCAATCATACCTTATGACTAACTTTTCACTTTCGGTGCGAATATGTTATTACATAACGATCTGTTTTTTTTTTTTTTTTTCCTGTTCCATTTACAAGTGAATTAAACTTATAAAACATATGTAAGCAATTGTTAGATTAATGTACTAGTACATACCGAGCAAAACATATAGTGTTAAATTTCTGTATAAACTAACCATTCTAGAAAACAATAACTGACAAACGGGAGTAGATATCCTCCACTCGCCTGCCCTAGCTCGCTGAACGCTGTGGCGCTCAGGAGGATCTGGTAAAACCTTTGATACAAAAAAACAGGAATCGAGAGTTTCCGCCGCTCATACGTCATAATACAGTAATTTTTGTAACCTGATATAGCTTGAAAATAGTGATTATTAAACTTTATACTAGAAAGATTCAGTGATTAAACATCTACTACCAATTAAGATCCTAGCGTCCTATTTTGGGTCTACTCCAACTATCTCTTGATATTGACTACAGAACAGGGAAAAAACGGGTCCGTCTTCCAGAGGTATATATTTCTTTTAGCCTAATTAGGAATAAATCCCTTTTTCGGAGGTAACCAGGAAAAGTACGGGAAGTCCTGATGTGCTTCAAAACTATTACTGTAAACATGACAAAATTTCTAAAATTTCTAATTCACGAATAAGTGCTTTCTTATTTACTGTATCTATATTCGTATAGGAGATTTGTACTTCATATATGGAAAAGCACTGAATTTCTAAACACTAGCATAAGAAGTTCACATTGTAATTCGATACTATAATTATACCAATTGATAAATATAGCTCATAAATATTGAGACAAACAACTAACTGATGACTTTGCGTTCAACTATTGCTTGTACGACACTACAGCATATCTCAAAACAACACTAGGTCGCGTCTGGTGGGCATTCAAGGCCCGCGTAATCCTAGACTCAACAATAAAATTATACACATTTATTTAATTATTCTACTACAGCTACTAATTTACTGAACATTCGCAGAACAAAATAACAGATACAGGGAGTAGTACATTTATTACTAATAAGAACATCACGCTTTATCATCTACTTATTCTCAGTGTTTACTACGCAAATATCAAACAATATTAGCCACATGACTAAATCCCAAATGCACTTATCCTTTCCACAATTCAATTTTGCCACACATCGTTAATTTTCATAAGTAGTCATTCAATATGGGTAAGATATGAGCACGCTTTGCAAGAAATGTTAGATCTCATGTAATTATTACCACCACTTATGATATCAAACAACAATAAACATGGCTGAATAAACAAAACATGAATTTTAACAATCAAGTAATTTAAATTTCTATATATGTTCTATCTTTCATATCAAGAGGTAAGTGCTGTCATATACAATGATAATTACTACAACTATGGTGCTAACCCAGAGAGGAAGAAGTGAGAGAGATTCGGAAATTAGTAACTCATCATAATAAATTCTCAGTTACATACCAAAATAAAGAATTATGGTTGACCCCTTTTCGTCTTCCTTTCACTTTCAAACGCCACTATCACAAATTAAATTTCCGGTAATTGTAGAATAGTTGGGAGTCAACTTGAAGTTTCTCTCTCTTTGATACAATTTACCGCTTAGATTGGGGAGGACATCATAATTTTTCTTTAATTCTTTCCCTAGATTTAGACGAAAATCTAGGGAAGCTAGATTAAAAGATTTTGTTTTCTTCGACCGCCGCCATTAATAATATACTCTCCCCTCTCGCGTTCTTTTCGAGCAAGAAGAAGACTACTAATTGGTCTACACTAAGCGTGATTTGGCTCACAATTCTGATTGACCACAATCATGAAATTCAAGAACATCAATTCTCCTTTTCCTTTCCGAAAGCACCGAAATCAGTATCTCACCTCTATATTACGACAAGACACTAACTTTAATTATTTTTTTTCTCAATTACTAATCACGAAATATGTTTAGTAAAATTTGTCAACAAATACTATATATATATATATATATATATATATATATATATATATATATATATATATATATATATATATATATATATATATACAGGGTGGGCCATTTTAATTAATCCACGGAAATATCTGAAAAATGATAAAACATAGAAGAAATGTTTGAAGTAAACGTTACATATTGCTAAGGGGGAAAACCATTTCCGTCAAAAGTACCCCTCCCCACCCCCCGGAAATGGGGGTAACGGGAGGTAACTTTGAAATGTTAAATTGGAACATGGGTCAAGTAATACCTCGTTCGAAAGGTCTTGGAAAACTAAGTAACGCTGTACCAAAATTTGTTTCATATGGAGCACCAGTTTCAAAATGGCCGCCATGATATAGTTCGGAAACTCCAGTAGCCGTAGTATGCAAACCATGGGAGGTAAATGAATGGAACAAAATTGAAATACGTAAATATCATAGGGCATATCGAATGGTGTGGTCCCTGTGATCCCAGTGGTCTCCCTGAAGGGGTCTTGGGGGCTAACTTCAAGATTTCAAATAATAACATGAGTCGAGTGGTACCTCGTTCGATAAATCTTGTAAAATCAAACATCTTGCAGGAGAAAACGATTGAGGTGAAATGGCAGTGTTCTTAGAAGGCCGCCGAAACATAGTATCAGTATCAGAGAAAAGATTTAGTATTCGTAGTATGAAATCGATTAGAGATAAATCAACAGAAGAAAAACTGGAGTAGGTAACTGACGTAAGGCACATCGAGAGGTGTTGTCGGGGTGACTAGACTGAAAGGTATCCGGGGCCAACTTGAAAATTTCAAATAGCAACTTGAAGCGAGTAACATGATGTTACATAGACAAATGAATATCAAACAGCTTCTGTAAGAATATTTTCGACATGAGACACCGTTTTCAAAATGATCGCCAAGACATGGTGAATGTGTCTAAGAAAACGTCTAGTGCCCATAGTATGAATACGGGTAGAAATAAATGAAAATAACGAAAATTAAATAGGAAAACCACGGAGGCCTTCCAAGGCTCGCGAATGATACAACAGGGATAAAAATGTTAGAGTAAAATTGCCATAATGTATAGAGAGATATCCAAGTCCTGCAAAATAATCTTTTCCTGTGCTCTGTATGTGAGTGGGGTGGAAAGTAACAGTGAAAGTTCAAATGAGAACTCTACTTTAACTAGCAAATTAAGGCTACCTTACAAATAGGTATGGTATGGTTGAAACATTTGTTTGTAAGGATGACGCTGTAGTGACTAAAAAAAGGTGAAATTTTATTTGAATGGTAACGCATATCTGTATGGCTAAGTATGATTTGATGCGAAAACAGAAGGAACGTTATACGAAAGAAGTTGTTGAATAATGCAGTTGCTGGAACTTCAAACGTGTGAATTTGCTAATCTCCGTCGCCACAGAAACTTTTATGCAATGCGTGCTGGTTATTCGGAAAGCATTTCGGGGATATACGTACACACTGTTTCGTCCCTCAAGCTCACAATATGACATGCGTGCTAATAGTTAATCAAAATGTAACTGTGGCCAAGGGCGCCCATGTTGTGGTTTCCAAGGGGGGCAAGAAAAAGCGACATTTCAAATATAGTTTCAAATTTTGCTGTAGCTATTCTAAAAATTCTATTGAGTTTTCGATATTACGAAGCACAATTTCCTCTAGGGGGGCAAGAGCCCCCCTTGCCCCCCTTATGGGTGCCCTTGACTGTGGCCATCCGCATTAACTGAGTGCACTAATTCACTATCCCTGAAGTCTGCCTTCCAAACAGCATTGGGTAGGTCAAGCGTACACCCGAACCGTTGTCCGGTCGGACATTGAAATTTTGAAGTTAGCTCACAAGATCCCTTCAGGGAAGCCGCTGGAATCGCAGGGGTCACATCATTCGATATGCCCTATGATATTTACGTATTTCAATTTTGTTCCATTCATTTACCTCCCATGGTTTGCATACTACGGCTACTGGAGTTTCCGAACTATATCATGGCGGCCATTTTGAAACTGGTGCTCCATATGAAACAAATTTTGGTACAGCGTTATTTAGTTTTCCAAGACCTTTCGAACGAGGTATTACTCGACCCATGTTCCCATTTGACATTTCAAAGTTACCCCCCGTTACCCCCATTCCGGGGGGTGGGGAGGGGTACTTTTGGTGGAAATGGTTTTCCCCCTTAGCAATATATAACGTTTACTTCAAACATTTCTTCTATGTTTTATCATTTTTCAGATATTTCCGTGGATTAATTAAAATGGCCCACCCTGTATATATATATATTAGTATAATAAAATAAAAGTTTTCCAGACTCTATCACTATATAAATGGAACGAAATTATTCAAGAGTTCGTTACTATATATAGTATCGACATCTCACACATGCCCTGTAAGCTAAAGGAGAGATAATATATGAAGATGAATAAAAATGAAAGAATAGACAGAATCAGAAGTGAGAGGAAAACATCCAAAAGAAAAATATACATAATTGTCCACCACACATTTACATGATGTGGAATACACCCATCTTTCTTAAATCCTTTAAATATACAAACTTCAAATGAAAAATTATCGTACCTTTCAAATATTTTGGTAGACAAGAATACTTCGCTGATTATAGGAAATTTGTTGTATTATCTATGAAACAACAGAAATGGGAATACTCTAAACCATGAGTATATCTGTGAAAGAAACCAAAATTCTTGTCTATGTTGGTATAGATATTTAGAAAGACCGAAAGAATGACGCTTATCTAAAAAGTTTCTACACACAAAAATATCAAGAAAATAGACCAAAGAAACCTAAAGAACAGTTGGCAGGATAAAATGTAAAACGATATGAGACTGACAGGAAATAACATGGAAAAGGATATACTGTTGGAGACAACTTAGAGATCTCTTACCCCAACCACTACCCATTTTCCCCCACACAACCCAGGACTGATCTTAGGCAGCACGTGCGCTGTCAATCTTCAATCTTGCCGTACTTCCGTAACCTATTATAAACTGAACAAAATTCAGCATTTTTTAAAAAGCAATGAATGGAAGATAAAAGAAAGGGACAACAGAGGGATGTGACAACCAGTGGCGTGCGGTGACTTTTCTCATAAGGGACTAGGTTCGAAGACATTTCTATCAGGTGTAAAAAAATTAGAAATCGAATAAACATAAGCCTTACATAATTTAATAACAACGAAACAAGTTAGTAAATTAATCAAATAAAAAGTGAAACAATCATATATATAATACTGTCAAACTTACCTTTATTTATATATTAGTGGAATTCTCCTGTCACCCATCTGAAGGAACTTTTCGATCACTGCGTCGTAGAAGGATCCTTGACTTTGCAGTTCATCTAGCAAGCTTTTTTCAATAGATAACAGGGAGTGTAGAAACTCTATTCTCGCTCTGCGTATTACGAACAGACGTCTTTACACGTTTCAAACAAGAGAATGTGCGCTCTACAGTGGAAGTGTTGACTGGTATTGTTGACACCAAACAACATAATTTATATGTTTCTGGAAACGCTTCTTCTTCTAATTTCTGGAAACGCTTCTTCTTCTAAACCTGCTTCTTTCAAGAAATGCATCATTTCAGTCACAATTTTGTTTGAAAAATCAGAGTCTGTAAACTGATGTAAATTCACTCCGCAAGTTGCTGAAATCGAAAAAACTCCCGTAACTTGATCTAAGAGTCAAAAACAAGGAATCAGGAAATCGAGTTCTGAAGCACTGAAATTACTTTGAATCTAACAGTTCAAGAAACTGAAACTCACTGAGATCTTGAAATCTCACCTCCATTTGTCCAATCACAGTGTCAATAATTTCATTGTAGAGACGCACATATTTAATTTTTGGATCTGTTTGGTCATCTTTTTTACGTCTTTTCTTAGGAGCTTCCACGGTATCATTTACTTCTATTTTTCTATAAATCTCTTCAAAATCATTTCTTGCATCTCTAAGGTGAGATATCGTCTCTTTTACTTTTTCGATGCAGTATTTCACATCCAATGTTTTACTTTGAAGAATGTTGAATAATGTGTCCGTGAGCGAAAAAATATGACTGAAAACTTTTAGTAGAAATACAAAATCGAAATCCTTCAATGATAACACGTAGCCTCTTGCAGTCATGAAAGTCCCAATTATCTGGATCTTCTGCAATGTCCTCAAAAAGCCGTAAGAGCTGTGTTTGATTTTCATTCACTGCATTCACAATTCTTGAATTGCAATTTCATCTTGTATTGGCGACCGTTGGAAATCGTTTAGTTACCTCCGATTCAGCAAGAGCATTAACGCGTTTCGATGAATGCGAAAAGAAATTTGGAATGCCACTCAATGTTTTAAAAAATATTTTACATTCCTTGTTGTGATTAACAGGCTGTGAAAGAACGAGATTGAGTCTGTGAGCATAGCAGTGTATGAAGAGTGTATTTGGGACACCTCCTTTTCACAAGAGACTGTAAGCCATTCAAATGTCCAGAAAACGTGGCAGCTCCATTATAGCCTTGTGCTATAAGCTTTTGCTCACAATTAAAGTGAGAGAAAACTTGGAAAACATGCTCACTTAGAGCAGTCGCAGTGCGATCACTACTGACGTCTATAAAACCAATGAACCTTTCATGAATAATACCGTCATTCACGTACCGAATGACGGTTGAAAGTTGAGAGAGCTTTGCAATGTCCGTAGTTTCGTCCAACATTATTGCTATAAAAAGTGTATTGTCTATTTCTAACTTAATTTTATCCAGAATTACGTCACCAACACATTTAATAATATCATTCTGAATTTTGTTTTATGTTCCTTTAAACGCTCCCGCACTATGAAGATGAGAATTCAATTTACTATCGTATTTAGAGAGTAACTGAATTACTTCAATAAAGTTTCCCTGATTGACAGAATCTTCCTGTTCGTTATGTCCTCTAAATGGCAGCTCTTGTTTAGCCTAAAGACAACAGACATCTATGAATTGCTTCATTACTTCTCGGTTTGAATCAACCTCTGTATTAAGCTTTAAAACATCAAACATTCTTTGCTCGCTCAATTGAAAATCAATTCTGGTTCTCCCGAAAGTCTTCAATTTTGTTATTGCGGACAGGTGTGAATAGCACTTTTCGTGGCGCATCTTGGCTTTGTGAAAATTGCTCATGTCACAAAATCCATCACTATTCCACTCGTCTCTTCCTGTGTGGAACAGAACACAAGGCCAGCAGTATACTTTGTTTCTTAACTTACCTGCAGTTAACCATTTTGAAGAAGCATAATAGTCAGTTTTGAAATACTTGGAGTTGGTCTACCATTGGTTATTATTTGTTGCTTTTCCTGAAAACTAAGGCCCCCAAACGATACCATGAATAATTTGTCCAGAACACAGCATTGAAAGGCCCGATCCCCACTCCTACATTCCCCTGTATCAATTGAAATACCATTGCTTGCGCCATCCCTCTGCTGCAAGGGACTAGATTTCTCAGCCGAGTCCCCTTCCATACTTTACACTTCGACTCACTTTCAAAATATATTGATAATGCAACAAGTTCACACTTCACTAGATCTCTTACAGTGTCAACAATAATAATGTAAGTTTGAGTCAATACTATAACTAGTAAAAAGCAAACGAACATTAAATTTACTTACGACGGAACGCCCAAATTTAGATTCTACACAGCGCGATACGCGGACTAGCTGACTGGAACCTGTTCCCTTCTCCGAGAAGAGCCGATTACGGCCTGAACTTTTCCGATCTCTATTCAGCTGTCGCAGTCAGCGGACGGGCGCGGATTAAAGTTGTGTGAGAATTGAAACAGCTATTTTACGAAGAAAATAGAGAAATATAAACACTGGTTCCGTTTTCTTCCGTGTATATTTATCACAACGTACTTTAATTAAAATGCCAGGGAACTAGCCTAGTCCCCTTGACTGCACACCGCTGGTAGCAACGCTGATTTTCAGGTAACGGGGGTCATAAATCTCTAACAAATGTCTCCAAGAACAGGAGGGAGAGTTTTTAGGACTTCTCAGATTCCAGGAAAAAAGTATCTTTAACTGTGTCTGCTAGTATAGGGTTAAAAACTATGAAGTGAAAGAAGTCTTGGTGAGGTCTCATACACATCCAGAGTCCAAAGGATTGTGGAAACTAGAATTTATGATGATGATGAAAATAATGGTTGATTGAAACTATTGACTGCTAACTACATACTTTTCGGTATTTATAAACTGCATTACTATTATATTTTGTTTCTCGTGTAATTACGATTTTTCTTAATAACAACAGAATGGTTACTAATATTACAGTCGTAAAATTGTAATTTAAAATTTAAAATTCACCACTATACCATGTACTTTACTGAAGAAAAACCTCGTGCTATTATAAATCTGATAAATTTAGAAAAAAAATGTACAGAATACTACAGATGGTTTGGAAACATCAACATTCACTGAATCTCATGAAAAGCACCAAACTAAAAAGATGAATATTAAACTAACAAAACCTAATGTCAGTAAGCTTAAAACCAGTTTGTTACAGAGAAACCTAAAGGATCTTTCACTTTCAAAGGAACTGATTAACAAAATGTGACCTTCTGCCATATTCATGATGACTTCTGGAACTTACACTGAGTACTCTCAAGGAAGATGTCTACAGAGATCATGTTATAGAACCAGTGGCATAGCCAGAAGAACACCATGAAGAAACAACATATATCATTATGTAGCATTATAGGTATTTACATATAATCATGTGTGATATAATTATTACAAAACATAATTATTAATGATTTTTAACATTTAATTAAATATGTCTTCCACGTAAGACTGTAACTACACTTCTTCCGGCACTATTTATTTATTTATTTAAAATGAACAAAGTATCAGAATGAATAAATCCTGACTGGTATAGCCACTTTATGTTATGCTCTTTTTTTTTTTCAAAAAATAAATCGTTTTATAAATCCCAAATGGGTAAAACCATTACACATTAAGAAAGTTGAACGGAAAAAAGGAAAAAAAAAAATAGTATATCGAAAATTGTTTAACCCAGAACGCGCAATTAACTCATGCACAAAAAGAAAGATTCAGATTCTTCCTAGAGTAGTATACCAGCCATGAGATCCGTCAAAATTGTTCATTTCACTGGTGTATATATATATATATATATATATATATATATATATATACACGTAGTTATGCAATAAATCATTTTATTCAAAAAAAATTATATTAATTTGGAATAATCGTTTTATTACTTTCAGAAAATATTACCGTTACAAGTCATAGAAGATATCTATTCAAATATCCAAATCGAAGAAAATTGTAATTATTTTATCAGAAATAAATCACAATAATATTTTCAAATCTATGTTCATACATATCTATGTTTTCATGAAATCTCAATCTGTACCCAAACTTTGAATGTATTATTCAATCTTATTCATTACAATTCAATAAATTTAGAATAATTTAATTCTTTGGCTTTCATTATTTAATTAGACCGTTCACATTGGAGGTTTTGTTCATTATATTATTATGGGTAGCCAAAGAATATATATATATATATAAACCACAAAATTAATATGGGCTGATCCAATCTAATCACTCCCTAACTGCCATAATATGTGTCTCAGAATAATACACACTCCCTAATCACCTAACATTGAACACAGTGAATGCATGTATTGCTACAATCTATTTTCTTTGTAAATCAATTTCAAAGCAGTAGCCAATACTAAGCATCTCCGGCTATTACATCTAGCCATGGAAAGGAATACCATTACACTATAACTACTTCTCGATGATTCATGAAATATATACATATAAAATGCAACTACAAATGACAACAAAAATCTAAGTGACCGACTATGGGTATTACAATGGAACGCATTTTTAGCAATCTACATATCACGATCTACAGTTGAGAGAAAAAACATTTATGTTCTTGATCAGCACCATCATTTAATCTAATCAGACCAAACGTTATGAACTGTAACAATGGATTTCATTCTCTAGAAAGGAATAGCGAAGTGGAGACATTTATAGGAGATGGATAAGATGCGTGACGCAACACTAATTTAGCAAGACATACTAATATGAGATATGCATATTTAATTGAGCTGAGATTATCGTCACAGTTAATGCACATACACTATATCACTACGGTATCGTTATGATTGTAACTCAATCGGCGCCATCTTGGCCTGGCAACTTCAACCCCTGTTTAAGAAAAATTTAGAAATTCTTGGGATTACCTGGACTGCAGTAAGTTTAAAAACAGGTGTAAGATTGCGAGGTTCCAAATCAGGAGGTTATCACTTCAGTTCCGGACACCCATCCTGTCTGGACTTTTACCACTGCTCAGTCTTCGTCCACATCAACATGGCGGACTAAAAGACAAATTTTTCCTTGGTGGCAGCCGAAATAGGTTAAATGAATTTTTATGGAAACCTCCTCAAACACCAAATACAATAAAGGTTCAGCCTAAATACCAATTTAGCCATAGGTTTATTTCCCAATATAGCGATTTTTCTGCTTTAATTTTCCAAATTACAGGAGGCTCCAGCCACCACTGGTAACTATGTCATTTTCTTTTGTCTTATATTGACATAACTACTCGCACACGGTAACTATGTATAGTAATTATTTTTAAAGACCTACAAATTGTTCGTTATTGTAACCATGCATATACTAATGTTATCAAAATTACATCCTATCCCTTTTTCTACTAAACTTTAACTTCCAAATCACATTTAGAATAATTTCATTTCACTCGCTTATTTGGGTCTGGTAACAACAATTTTTTTTTAAAATAAAAGAGTAGCGTATTACTTGTTATTGATAGTTGAATAACGATTACCGTCATCAGCCTCAAGCTTCCTTAACGCGAAAAAGATGATACTAAATGTACACTCATAACCTTCATTGTAATTACAAATTCTGGTAAGCATTGAAATATTATAAAACTTTACTGTGCGCGTAATCCAATCCACCAATTTATTATTTACATCTTATGTCAGTCTTAATTACTAATTTACGTTATTTTGATGTTCAAATTTAAATAACTTGTCAATGTCAATGTTATTGCGGCAATCTTATATAAAGTTACGAAAGTGACATCACGCAGATTGGCTTGTTCACTTGCAAGCGAACACTATTAAGTCAACAATTGTCTACGGCTTAGGTTAAGAATAACAACACGAAAGCAAGTATAGTAAATCAAAGAAATAATCAATGGAAAATTAACCTAACAACAAATATACTTCAATGAGCATATTAACGGTAACAACGCTGCACTAATCAACTATACGGGGGGTCACATAATAATAACACAAGCAATAAATAAAACAAAATATCAATGTACCGTTACTGGTAAACCGGTACGTTACAAGAGAGTAACTGTGTCTTTAACAACTATTTAAAATCAACGGACTCATAAAAAGGGCTTGAAAATTGGTTGAATCTAGTGCTGAATAAGTAATTTTGCTGACAAAAAAACAAGTTAGTGTTGAATTCAACTGTTTCTTGCGGCCAGCGATAAAAATATGTTGATTACTATCTATTAAAACTAAACTAAAATTGACCACTATCTCGAAAAACCTCGCTTTCTTCCTTTATAAACATTTTCTTTCAGTTCCCTGATAATAATAATAATAATAAAAATAATAATAATAATATATGAAATCTAGGTTAACGTCCTACATTTATGCTCTGCTGTATGCTGAAGGAGAGGGCAATGAAAGTAAATTATAACGGAAGAAATGATAGAATGGAGAAAGTGTGAAAGAGTATAAGTCGGTGTGAGCCTCTCTTGCCTAAGCCACTGTATACAACTATGTACCAACTCTCTTGTGCGTTAACGCTAGGTACCCTTGGTATTGATGCGGGATTCTTGGTAGGTGCATATGCTAGGGATCCACATAAAACTGTACCTGCACATCTCGCATAGCCTGAACTCTAAACAAACAATCTGCAATATATGAGGAGAAAAATACCCACCCAGACTATGCAATAAGGTAAAGAACATTTACTGTCAACACTATAGAGACTTTAGATGAGCCTACCAGAGAAAACTCATGATGTAAACCAGTGGTTCTCAATATGGGCGCGGGAACAAAAAGGGGCGATAGGCTATTACCCATTAAAAGAAGGTTTTGTTTCATTTCCAATCCAAATCTTTTTCGTTTTAAGTGTGTAATTATCCAAATGTAGTGTTAAAAAGATTATCGGAGATTATCAGTGCGGATTCAGACGAAATCGCTCAACTATCGATCAAATATTTACTATTTGACAAGTACTCGAAAAGAAGTGAGAGTACAATACCCCGGTACATCAATTATTTATCGATTTTAGAAAAGCTTACGACTAGGTTAGGATAGTAACATTGTACAACATTCTTACAGAATTTGGAATACCGAAAAAGCTAATTAGATTAATTAAGATATGTTCAAATGAATCCCAAAGTAAAGTCCGGGTAGGAATTTTTTTCTGCCCGAGCTTTCACGTCGAGAATGTCCTGAAACAAGGAGATGTGTTGTCGCCATTATTATTCAACTTTGTCCTGGAATACGCTATAAAGAAAATCAAAGATAGCAACCAGGACCTAGAGTTGAATGGTATTCACCAGGTTATGGCGTATGCTCATGATGTAAATTAATAAGGGGTGTTAGAACAATAGAAAGAAATGCAGAGAAAACTAAATACATGGAAGTTCGTCGGTATCGTAGTATGGCAAACTATGGATGCGTTAAAATACCAAATAATACTTTCGATAAAGTGGATACTTTCAAATATCTAGGATCAATACTAACAGACCAAACCATATTCACGAAGAAATTAAATGTCGACTAAAAACAGGAAATTCGTGTTATGATTCAGTTATTATTCAATTCGTGTTATAATTTTTTATCTCTTTTCCGCAATCTCCTGTACTTGGGATTAAAACCAGTAAAGAAAGAACGGTGAATTTAGTCCCCTGATGTGGTATTGATTACATCCTCGCCCCCTGAGATTAAAAAATGTCCAAAATATCCCTCGTAAAAATATTAATTTTCATGCTTTACAATCATTCTCACTATTTGGATTTAAAATCAATCGAGAACTAGAGTGGACTTCCTCTTTCTCTCCATAGATTTAAAGAGGATATGTTCTATGAAAACTTTTGTAAATACGCATTATTCAATTTAAACACAATATGATGTATGTGATAATTAAGACTTTCACATAATCCCCACTCTTGCAGTTGAAGTCAATAAATTATTAACTCAGTTAGCCTCCCTGAAGGTTTAAATAAAACGTTTATGATAACTTTCGTAAAATATCTGATGTAGTAAAAAGTAATCCATCATTTTGGCATGACATTGACGGCTTGACTTACCATAGTTAGAATGATCCGATTTAGGTCACATATGCGCCGTTTTGTTCGATAACGTGTTGCCATTTGGAAGATAATATCAAGATGCCTCCCTCATAGAAGCCCTTGTCCCTAGTGGCCCAAAAATTGAGACAGTCGATTTTCACAAGCCTCCCTTGAAACGACTTTTTCACCAGCAAACGTGTTCGCCATGGACAGGAACAGATGGTAATCATTCGGTGCCAGGTCAGGAGTATAAGGTGGATGCATAAGAATCTCCCAACCAAGCTCCTGAAGCTTCTGGCGAGTCACTGTCGATGTGTGTGGCCTGGCGTTGTCCTGGTGGAACACAATGCCTCTTCTATTGGCCAAAGCTGGCCGCTTCTGGGCGATTGCTGCCTTCAGACGGTCCAATTGTTGACAGTACAGTTCCGAGTTAAGGGTTTGGCCGTAGGGGAGCAGCTCATAGTAGATAATTCCCTGCCAATCCCACCAAACACACAGCAAAACCTTCCTGGCTTGGGCAACGTTTGCGCCGGCTCACCGCGCTTCGACCACGACCGTTTTCGCATGACGTTGTCATAAGGTCGTAAGTGATCCACTTTTCATCGCCAGTCACCAACCGCTTCAGAAATGGGTGGATTTTGTTGCGATTCAGCAGCGATTTGCAGATGGAAATTCGGTCCATGTTTTATTTTATTTATTTATTGTTAACTCGTGTGGCACCCATACATCAAGTTTCTTTTTGTATCCAGCCTTATGCAAATGGTTCCACACGGTTTTTTGTGCAATGTTTAGCTTTTGGGCAATCGACACAGTGCTTACATGATGGTCGGTCGAACGCGACAATGTCCATGATTTTATCGACATTTTCGACACTTGCCATCCAGTGCGTGGTGCATCTATCACGTCAAAATTACCGGAACGGAATCGACGAAACCAAAATTGCGCATGATTGGCTGTTACAGTATTAGGACCATAAACACTATTCACATTTGCAGTCGCCTGTCTTGCGTTTTCGCCTTTATCGAAGAAAAACTGTAAAATATAGCGTATTTTCACTTTGCTAGTGTCCATTTTGACTCACGCTCACACAACATTGAGTCAACTCATCACAACTATCTGAACAGTGTTTGTATTACGCAATTTCATCGTTTGAACGCCATCTTGTTGAACCCGATCGGACTTATACAACGCGAGATACAGATCACTGAAGCCATCTATTGACGAAATAATGGATTACTTTTTACTACACCAGATATATAATTTTTTTGAATAGGGTATTTTTTTTCTGAGAATTTTCAATTTTCATTGTTTGCAGTTGAAATGGACCAATATTGAGGAAGCGCATTCTTTCCAATTTTATATAATATATGTTTTTCTGAATGGGAGCATCGTTGTCTAATGGTTTAAGCGTTGGACTCATGTCCACGTGGTCCCGGGTTTGATTCCCGGCCGGTGCTTCCCAATTTTTGTCGTCCACTCAGTGTCGTGGGACAAACTGGAGAGTCGCGCGAATGAAAGACGTGACGGTCACTAGCAGGCGTATCAGGAGCTTTCTAGACGTAGAGACAGGGCAACGTAGCGCACTGATCACATGTTCGTCACTAAGCTAGACGTAGTTCAGCCACTCGCTACGAGATCGTGTTGGAAAGCTCAGGTCCACAAAGGACTCTTACGCCAAGTGGTTTGGTTTTATTTTTTAAAAATACTTATTAATCATGTTCAGATATTTATAGAATAGTGTGAGTATCTGTCAGAAATTAGAGACTTAGTCCTATAGTTTGGAGTTGAAATCACTGAGAGAGAGGATCATTCGTTTCACCACTGATATCTAAACTTTGACCCAACTTCTAACAGAAATATACTTTTCGTTTCAAGTTCTTAAACATTCTGAATGTAAAATGAAATGAAATCTTTAAGTTTTACGTCCCACTGTTATGCAGGTTAGGCTAAAGGAGACGGTGATGATGAGAGACGAATGAAATGGTTGAATGAAGAAAGTGAGAGGAAACGGGAGTACCCCGGGAAAACCCATGAGCACGGTGTTTGTCAACTACAAAGTCCACACGCCGCGAGCTGGAACCGAACCAGGGACCCCAAGCACCGGTCCTACCACTGAGCCACCGAGCCCCCCAATTCTGAATGTTTATAGGTTTAAAAAATTCACGGAAACTGCATCAAACGTGAACGGATCCATTACGCTAACCACTATACCACAAAGACATGAATTTAATCTTTCTCCAGCTGTATATTACTGTCTTGACGATCATTTGCCCCCTACAAGAATCATGTTCTTTAATTTTATCTACGTACTCTTTTGCCATTTTTATGATTGTTTCCCATATGTCAATTATATATTAGTTGGCAATAATATTCAAATAACTATTTACCTTATAAAACTATGCATGTTACTCTGTGGCAGAATAGAGGGAAACTAGATTTCCCTGTAAGCACAGATCCGAGGGATATAGGGGAGGCCGGGGTAATAAGAGACAGAAATCATAAGAGAGACAACCAAAAAATACCCTAAGTATCAAATCAAATAATAAAAAAAGTAATGGCAACGTCAATACCTTTACTTTCGTACCTTACTTGCGCTTATGAACTAATATTAGTTTTTATATTGTTTATGAAAAAATACCTCCACTTTGAACTTACCATAGAAGTTCGTGACTGTTTCAAAGTAAAATTTTATTGTGAAAAGAGAGTTACAAATGTGGAAATGACTGCTATGTAACTTTGTGTTTAAGATTATGAAGATTGATGTGAAATTTTGAAATATGCTGAAACATTGCATTTCAAGTAAATTGACGGCATGTCTCTTATTACCCCAGTCCAACTTTATGTTTATTTAGCGCATGTGACCAGTATAACCTACTATTTTTTGTATATAGAAAGTAAATAGGAAAATCCCTACTTTGGCAATTCAGTCAGAGTTTGTGCATAGATAGTGACAGTGGAGAATATGCTTTGGATCAACTAATTTCATCAACTGTTGAAAGTTTGCCAGGAGAAATTGATCCAACCAGAAATGAAAATGAAATGAAATCTTTGAGTTTTACGTCTCACGGTTATGCCGGTTAGGCTAAAGAAGACGGTGATGATGAGTAATGAATGAAATGGTGGAATGAAGGAAGTGGGAGGAAACGGGAGAACCCCGAGAAAACCCACGCACACGGTGTTTGTCCACCACAAAGTTCACTTGGCGGGGGCTGGGATCGAACCCGGGACCCCAAGCACCAGAGGTGAACGCTCTACCACTGAGCAACCGCGGCCCCTTTGATCCAACCAGAGCAGCATCTTGCTTAGAAATGTATTACGCTGTGTACTACGAGCTTACTGTTATATTGGGAGGGTTATTGCTTTCCCAGATGAAGGACCGTTGGCCTGCCTATGATGACATTCAAACAGTGACATCCAAATTTGTGTTTTCTATGAACCTATCAAACTGGATGAAAATGGAAATGGGCCATTCCAGATTTCCAGAGGATAGCTCCAAAAAATCGTTGTGTTTATAGCAAAGTCAAAAAGGACTTTTAAAACAAAAACAGAAAGATTAAATATGACTCCTCCTCTTTTGGTAGGCCTGTGTTTGTAGAACTACTCTTAATATTTGTTATACTCATGCCAATACGCCAACAGTTCTTTTGGCCTATACATTTTTCCTATGTTTGTTTAAGTGGTCCAGCCTAAGATAATTAATAAGGTTTACCTGCTGTAATTATGTAACACTAAAATTTAAATTACATTTATAAGGTTTTTAAATGTTAACTTGGATTTTACATAGTCAAGCATAACATTTCCAACTCTTTTGTACATTTTTCATATGATCATTCGACCGCACATCATAAAAGGCTTAATATTCATCTTACATATTTTTCGAAAATGTAGTTTTACATAGGTTACATTTTATATAAAATTCTGCCAACAATAGGCTTACAACATTTTTCAATGTTCTCTTCGTGTATGATTACAATTTAATAGCTTTTTCAATCCACTTAAGTTAGCTAAAACTATTTTTCAAATGCGGTGTTTCTTCTTCATTGAGAATTTAGGCACTTTTTAACTTCATTTTCGACATTCTCCAGAAAATTTCTTGTGAGCATTCTTTTTTATTTGGTAGTGTAAGTTTTATCCATGATGAATCTAGATTCCGTAAAAAGCAACTATACTTTGTTTCAATGATTCTTGATATTTAATACTCCGACAAATAAATTTTCCGAACGAACTGAAAAAAATGAAATGAAATTTTTGCGTTTTACCTCCCACAGTATGCCGGCTAGGCTAAAGGAGAGGTGATGATGAGTAATGAATGAAATGGTGGAATGAAGGAAGTGGGAGGAAACGGGAGAACCCCGAGAAAAACCACGCACACGGTGTTGGTCCACCACATCTGAAGAAAGTAAATTGTTCAGAATTGTCTGAAGATTTTTCCTTAAACCACTACTCATTTTCTATTCTATGTGTATGAGTACTGAGAGCCCTGTCTCTTATTACCCCTTACGAGCAATAAGACACACTGACTTTAACGAAATTTTTCAATTGTTTTGTCTGAAAAAGCAACAGGAAAAATGTGTTAATACATCAGCAGGTTTCATTTTTTGTACAATCATTTTTTTTCATTTTATTTTTTATTTATTTTTATTTTTTTATTTTTAGTTCCTCAAGAAATCAAGGCAAGTGCAAGAATAGTTTTTTGTCTCTTATTACCCCGGCCTCCCCTAAGGATTTAGGTCCATTTCAACAAACTTAGCCTTTGGAAAGCAGTCTAGCTTTTTGTGAACAAACGTGTACCACTGTGTTCTTCTCATCGAGATCTATATAACAACTGTGAAAAACATTTTGATGCTCAACGCTTTTTAAGTAAAAGAATCAAAAACTTGCGATTACCTGAAGTTGTGAAAGTCGGATTAGCAAAAGTTTTTCTTTCATCGACATCAACAGTAATTTACGTTTGTAAGGTTACAACGCTTCATTCTAACCCAAGAAATTATTAGTATACTAATATATAATTGCAAGCCAAAAGCGGGACGCTATTTTTTAAAAAGGGACATTTTACATCCCTATTGCATCTTTCTCGGGACACTGGATGACCTGAAAAAAGCTAAAATTCCATTAAAAACGACACAATTGTACACCGTAGTTTATATGTCTTGTGTGTTGCAAGCCTGCAACCTGTTGAAACATACAAACCTTGGAGACTCGTATTGGTATCATATCACCAAGCAGTACTACTGCCTATGAATATTATTAGAACTAATGGGTAAACTTTACAATACACGCTCCACTCGCGCATCAATAAGTAGCACCGCTTTTAAAAGATATAGTAGAATAGAGTAGGGTAGCGTACAGTAGTAGGGTAAGATAGGGACAAGTAGGGTACGGGTGAAATGTGTTAGGTGAGTTTTGAACCATTTTCATAAAATTAAGAGAGTGTAATCTCCCGTTTCTGAGTGAGTATACCAGCTGGAGTGGGCATTGTAAAGTTTACCCAAGGAGGGCACACTGCAAGACAATATCTGTACTTTCGGGATGGTGCATAAAAAGGGGTTATGCTACATTATGGGCATAGAAAGAACTTAAAACTGCTATAAGGATTTAACATAAAAAAATCAAGGAGTGCTAAAAAAAATGCAGAGCTAAAACAAATAAAACAGCAAAATTAGTAAATGTGAAACGAAATAAATTAACTACTGTTTAAACATCACATGCAAATAAAGGTAGGTGTACGTTACTATTTAATAAGATGTATAGTGAAATAAGCACAACATACTACCCAATAGAAGGTATTGTATTTTTAGTGATGTTGTCTATACACAGTGGACACGCGGAGCCTAACCCTTTTTGCTACTCGCCTAACTTCGGTTTCTCCATCCGAATGTTACGAAAAAACCTTGACAGTCGATTTTTCGATAGAAAACTGCAGTTTAGAACAATTATGTATAGACCTTTGTAAAATTTGTATGGAGTTACTCAATGAAGTACACTTTGTTATTTTCAAGGTCGATTTCAACCAAGCGGTACTGTGTATATACAATAATAATTATGTATACCTACAAATATACTTTAGTTTACTTGAACTACATGGGATATAAACATTCTGTATCGAAAACTAATTTGCACTTCATCAGTGACTCTCATATTGATCTCATATGAGCAATTTTAAAAACTTGACTAGTTCCCCCGTTTCTATATGTATGACGTGAAATTAAATTAACTCTAGAAAGAGCGTACGTAATATAATAGTAAACTGTGTATAATTTACCGTGTGGTATTCCATGTAGGTCATATTGCTGCATTCTGTATACCGGGAATTCATGTGCTCCGGCAACAGGATTTACTGGAGATATTATGATGAAAATTGGCAATGCAATAATAAGATAGTATGGAAAATAACCACGAAAAAGTTCTGCTAGTTCATCCACTTCTTCAAACCACATTTCTCAACACAATTACAACTTCTACTTTTAAAAAAATAAGGAATAACTTAATTACATCGAACACTTGCACGCTACTTCCTCTTTATTCTGTCTGCTCATCCTCACTGTTGCCAACTCGCCAGTGTGAAATGTCGTTAGTTTAGTGCTCTAAAGTCGCTAGAAATCGCTAAACGCCTCCTGCCAAGTCGCTAAAGAAGTCGCTATACAATATTACAAAGGAATTAAAATAATTTAAATATTTTTCATGTATTTTTCATGAAGACTGGAGTATTTTTTCTTTAAAAAATGACCATCTTGACAAAACCACTGCACTATGCGCTTTCAAGAATACAAAATTAATAAATAAAGCATTAAAAGTTTGCAAATACAGTACTTGAAATTTTGGATCACTTTTTCCCATTTCTTCTTATAGAGTACGATTATATTTTTTGGAGGGGTTGGGAAATTCATGTTGCTTTCGTATTGGAACAATTCACCGAATTTACCCCACGAAATTTCTGTATAATTTATATTAAGAACAACCGCAGTTAAATTAATATATAAATTACACGCACTACACTGAACCAGAAAAGCACAACGTTCTCCAACGTCACTGTCACTGTACGCACTGTGCAATGGAAGAGGTTACCAGCTTTTACGCAACTAGTTAGATACGGGAAATTCCCGGATTTCCGAACCGCAGTGAAGAAGGGCATAATCTTCATAGCAGCGATGAATCCAACGAAGTAAGTCGCTCATAGCAGTAGTGCAACCGAGTGTGTAAAAGTAATTATTAGTATCAGAAACTGCAAAATTTTGAAAACTTTAATATAATTATAGAACAAAATATTTGAATTCCTAAATGTCGCTAGATTTGTCGCTAGGCGCTAAATAAAAAAATTTGTCGTTAGACACTTCCAAAAGTCGTTAGTTCTAGCGACAAAGTCGCTAAATTGGCAACATTGCTCATCCTATCAGAGTTGCCATACCCTTCATGTGTGCTGATATATGTATATATTTAGTGAAAATAATACCTAAACATATAAAGCATATGCTAAACAACACAACACGTGTATCTATGTATCAAAGACTATAGGGGGACATTCCGTACTAGTTTTCACAAAATTCTACCGTACAAGAACGCAACGCAGAAAATGTAAAAAGTCATATGGCAGCAATACGATAGATTATCGCAAAATAAATCGCAATATTCGCGTTGCGTTGGCTTCAAACCTTTACGGAAAGTGCCACTTAGTGTTGTAAATAGAAAAAAAACGGTTCGTATTTTTTCAGAAATGTACGTTTTTTTTTTAGAAAAAAATACATTGCCTCTCGTTTTTTTTCTAAATTTCGTTTATTTTCAAATAGTCATTTGTAATGCATCTTACGTCCATTTAAGTATGAAATATTTTTATGCTGGTGTAATCACCGTAAAATGCAAGCTAGATAGCAGTTTTCATCAATATCAACTAAGAAATAAAAGTAGAAATGAAATTTTGTTTTTTTGTGAAAGCAGGCCTTTAATAAGTACGAAAATAATGTCACAAACAGTATAAAATTCCAATAACTTGTCTAAAGGTAAAAACTAATACTAATTTCCCTAATAGTATTTTTCTAAATGTCATATATAAATAATTTGTCGACTAGATATATATGATATGCAGAGCCGGCTCTACCATATATGCAGTGGCGTATTTACGATTTTGTTTCGGGAGTGGCTTTGCTAACTTTCGGGGGGGGCTTTGCCTGAAAATGTAAAAATTCTGCAAGATATTTCATATACTTTACTACAGTATGTAAGATTTCGGGGGGGGCTTAAGCCCGGAAGCCCCCCTAAATACGCCACTGCATATATGCAACACATGCATTTGCGTGGAACGGCAAGCTTGGATGGTCCGGCAAAATCTGTCACAAGTATATTATTTAAAATTAAATATTTCTTGTTGGAAATAGACTTCATGATGATGGTAGTTACATTTACTAAGCTGACCTTCTATTTGAATACTACGTTCATAAATTATGTTTAGGTTGCATTAGTTTAAGACCACATGGACAATGCTAAAGCAAATGGTCGAATAAATCCGAGCACAAATTGCTTGATTGTTGTCAAATGCAAGAATTCAATTCTCGAATAGTAGTGAATATTCCATTTAGTAAGTTATCACAGTTTTGATATGAAACTAGTCTTGTTTTTGTTAGAAACGAGTTCCCTATCATTGAAGATAGAAACAAGTTTTTTTAAAAAAAATGTTAGAAGATGTAGAAGGAAAAATCAAGAAATAAAGATAAGAGAGCTAGTTGCACTGGAATTGCAAACTGATACATTGAGATTGAAGCTCGATAGTGAATTCTATAAAAAGGATTACCATCTTTCCTGTGCAGGTGTGTTTGCTTTATCTTTCACTAACATAATAGATTAATATTTAAAGGAAACAACAGACACAACGGAATTGCATTTTTAGTAAGTATTTAAGCCTCTCTGAGTGCGACTGCACTTACCTCGCCTTTGTTGTTCATGCTGGAGTAGCATACTTAAAATCATGACTTTTAAGATTTGTTCTTTCTGGAGAAAGGGGAAGGCGGCAAATTATGCCATTGCACGAGGCGACAAATTGACTAGGACTGGCCCTGATGATATGTATATAAAAGACATGAATATAGGATGACTCAATTTGAAGTAATGCAGGGTGTTTCAAAATTAATTTTAGGGTTTTGAAACTTTGTAGTATCTATTACAATTAACTTACAATTATAAATATTATATCAAGTGAAAGAGCAACTCAAACAGTTTTGTACGCACGCATGTACATGCATTGTTTCTTCTGTCTGCCGTTAGAAAGAGCAAGTAGCAAAAATGGAGACTAGAGAGCAGGAAGCTTTTTGTGTTTTAATAAAGACTGAATCTGTACAGTGCAACCGTCTGTGTGAAGAATATTAAGGAGACGCTTTCAACTACGTCTTTATCGTTTGCAGTTGCTACAGGTCTAAAGCCTAAAGACTACATACCAATTTTGCAAGTGAAATATTCCTGCATAACAATGAAGATTTTCTGGATCGTGTCGTCTTCAGTGATAAATCGACATTTCACCTAAGAGCTAATGTGAACACTCATAATGTTTGCATCTGGCCGTCAGCAAATCCTCAGGAGATGGTACAGTTGAAACGAAACTCCCCTAAATTGAATATCTTTTGTGCCATATGGGGGAAAGTTTATGGGCCTTTCTCCCCTATCGACTAGATGTGTGCCGTGCGACGAATGAATCTCACATTGAACACTTGTAGCAAAGACTGTTTGAGGTGCTATTTTACTTCATGCATTGCTTATATTTGTACGTAAAATGTAATAAGTACTACGAAGGGTAAAACCCCAAAATTTATTTTGAAACACCCTGCATTTCTCACAAACAGTGTTGGAACTAAGATGTAAAAATGAAAGAAAATTTTCCATATAAAGTTATTGTTTACAACGATATTATTATTAGTCGAGACTATAACTACAACAACAACACGAGTTAGTAGTCAAAAAAATGTAATCAAATGTATACTCGGTGGCCCAGGTGGCCAAAGTGGCACACACAGGTGTGTCACTTGTTTAATCCGCTCCTGTGTGGACACTAATTAAGATATCGGGATATTATTCTTGCAAAACATGGTTGGACTATAGTTTATCATATTAATTTCTTTTTCTTCTGATGTCGAATTTCCTTTTCAAATTTCACCCCAGTGAAAAATTCGAGAATTTTCTAATTTCGAATTTCCTTTACTTTTTTTCCCTGTAGCTTCCTTCGTTGTAGAAAGACATCCTTAACCCTTTGGGGAACTTTTGGTACAATTTGTACCACATGCGTTTTTCATGGTACATTGCGTTATTTCTCTTCTATTTGAGCCTTTTCGTCCGTTTTTTTTTTCAAGTCCAGAGGCATTGTAGAAGACATTACGTATGGTTTCAGACCTTCCTGCGTCGAGACATAAGAGGTGATGACGTCATAAGTCTAAAATTTGTATTTTCGTTTAATACTTTTTTTTGGGGGGGTATGTAAAGTATTTTTGGCGGGCTTATTTTTGCACGTAGAAGATTGAAATTTTGCACAAACATGCAGTCCACCGAGTAGTATTTACCAGATTTTTTCAGATCTCTGCGTTAAAACAGGGGGGTCCAGGGGGGCTAAAAGTTGAAAAAAGGATATTTAGATCCAAAAAATCCCGTTTTTCCTCATTTTCTCGCCTTAGATACATGATGGAGACACGCGAGTCATACCGCCTGAAAGGCAGTTCTGTTCTGAAGAGAATGATGGGCGAAACATGACCCTAGGGTAATTAGGGATGTCTCAGGAATTTTTTTTATCTGAGATCATGGTGTTTTACGGTAATTTGGGGCATGGTGGGAATTCCTGATAAAATTTCTTCCGCCCTTGGTATTCAAGATAGAAACTTGAAATTTGGCACACACATTCAGTATACCAAGTACTATTTATCAAATTTTTTAAAGATGGCTACGTTCACACAGGGCCGCTCCAGAGGGGCCCAAAGTGCGAGAAAAAAATTTTCCCTCCGAAATTTTCCTTTGACATTTTTCCCGCTCCTGGTATATGGTATGAGCATGCAAGTGGCATAGAAGCTTTGTTCCTTAAATATCGCCATAATACTTGTATGATATATTAGTGGTGTACCAAAGTTTAATTTAAGATAGTTTGCGTCTGTCTGGTAGCAGTGTTACAGGCTACAGAAAATTTTAATTCCAGATTTTAGGGGGAAATTTTGGAAAATTATATGTTTTGTCTATATTATTGCCCACTTCTTGGCTATATCGGAACAAACGTACCAGTATCTGGAAGTCTCGTCTTTGCCCTACACAACGCACTATAGAAAGTTTCAATAGGATAATTAGGGGAAGTACAGTTGAGGTTTACAGTGGACCTTGTTCTCTAATTGGAAAGATAACTGTGATTTTTTAAAAGGTAGAATGAGATATTTTTTTATTAACATGCTTACTTGATTAGATATCGTCACAATAGAAATACTTGTAGGATATATTAGAGGGATACCAAAGCTTATTTTAAGATAGTTTGTGTGTGTCTGATAGTAGTGTTGCCAGCTACAGAAAATTTTAATTCCAGATTTTAGGGGCAAATTTTGGGGAAAAATTCCCTTTTTTATTTCTATTATTTCCTTCATGTTGGCTACATTCGAACAAATGTACAGTGTCTAACAGCCTCATCCTTAGTCTACACAGCGCACCATAAAAAGTTTCACTAGAATAATTAGGGGAAGTACAGTTGAGGTTTATAATAAACCATGTTCTGGAAATGGTAAGAAAATGGTGAATTTCTGGATAGAATGAGATTTTTTTTAATTTCATGCTTATTTTGTTATATATCGCCATGATACTTGTAGGATATATTCTTGGAGTACTGCGGTTTATTTTCAGATAGTTTTCGTCTGTCTGATGGCAGCGTTTCCAGCCAAAACAATTACTTCCCGCTATTAGGTGAAAAATTCGGAAAATTTCCCTTTTCCTCTCTATTATTACTCTCTTACTGGCTACATTGAAACAAATGTACCACTACCTGAAAGCTTTCTCTTTGCCCTACAGAACGCACCATAAAAAGTTTCAATAGGATAATTAGAGAAGCTGTACCCCGGAATATTTGATTGTTGCTTCTGAGGCGTAAAAAGTGTCAAAATTTCATGTGTGACAGAATTTTTTCTTTCCCTCTTTGAATGGAAGCCAGCGACTTCAGGATTTCACTGTACCTTGCCAACACACCAAAGATTTGTTTGAGTGACTTGAACCCATATAGCAGCAGTGGTGCTAGATACAAAAAAATTTGAAATTCGGTTAGGGATTTTTTTGTAAATTTTCATTCCTACATTTCCCTCGATAATTTCCCACCTGTTGGCAACACTGCAATGCAACGTACATCAAAAAATAGTCACATCCATTTTCTAAAAAACAAGGCCTTAATCATATCAATCGAATGAATAGTTTTTGAGCAATAAGTCACTAACTGGAAATGTAGGAAAACGCCAAAAATGACCTGGGGCCGACAGGAATAATCACACAATTTTGCTCGTATAGGTACAAAGAAACAAACGATTTGTAAATTACGAGGGCTTCGACTCAAGTTCTGTTGATTATTTCAATAATCTGCAACATAAATCAATAAATAATAGTTGCCAGAAAAAAAACATGAAAAAGAACGATGTTTTTTATTGAAAAAAAACTTCACAGAAAAAAAAACCGTTTTTTTACAACACTAGTGCCACTACCTCTATCAAGATTTTAGTAGGTACTAATACTGTAGTAGCTTAGCGACTGGATCACGCAAAATGTGATACCAGCATGCCACTTTCAGGAATGATAGGCCTATTAATAAGAAGTAAATCCTGATATAGAACCACCTCGGCGGGGGTCTTGTTTTAGGTATATGACGTCATCAACATGCAGTAGCGTAGCTAGAATTTTTTCAGGGGGGCAATGAAGGGCCCAAGAAGATTTTGAGGGGGCCATCTCCAATGAATGAAAAATTTTATTCATATATATATATATATATATATATATATATATATATATACAGTGGCGTATTTACGATTTTGTTTCGGGAGGGGCTTTGCTAACTTTCGGGGGGGCTTTGCCTGAAAATGTGAAAATTCTGCAAGATATTTCATTTCAAAATTTCGGGGGGGGGCTTAAGCCCGGAAGCCAACCCCCTAAATACGCCACTGTATATATATATATATATAATTTGTGTGTGTGTCCAAGGTGAATGTTACCACCTTTGTTGTTCATGATTTTACTTTTTTGAAAACAATGAAAACGTAGGAATTTAGTACCTCAAACAACTAGGATTCATTAATGCAATTGATTTCTAATATGAGTAAATAGTTATTTAATCACGGCGTTTAAAATATATCTAGCTGGTTGACTTAAGTGGAAGCAAACACACTTTTACAGGTAAAGAAAATAACTTATAGGTTCATGCCTCTACTTAAAAGAGGATCTTTCTATTCGTGTGGGCAGCAGCAAACTTATCCACAACTTGTTAAAGATCTAATGATTTAGCAATTTTCTTCTCAATATAAAGTAACACTAAGTTTTTCAATCTATCATAAGTCATTGAATTGCGTATACAAGCCTTTAATATTTTCAAAGAAGAGAATGACCTTTCACATGTAACTCTAGAAACTGATCTAGTCACAGAGATGATACCTAGCTTGTAGGTTTCTAGGAATGTGTTTTTGTAGACACAAAGAAGATCAAGGAAATTCGTTAAGGAATCAGCTTTGGTTTTCTTCTCGTCTTCATACAACTTAATTGTGTTTGGGAGGATTTTGAGTTCTCACTTTAATGTTTGCAGATCACTCCATAATGCTGGGCCATAGGCTCGACAATGTTGTAATTTAAAAAAGTTCTAACTTTTTGGATGTAGAGTGATGATTGATCTGATGATTTTGCTACATGATACAAATCGGTTTTCCATATCAGTGATTGTCAATCAGTAGTAGACAGAAAAATCTCTCTTGGTAATATATTATCTTTAGAAAATTCGTTTTCTGCATCCAATGAAGGAAGAGATTCATCCAAAATGAATTTGTGACATTTCGATGGCGGATGTCTAGTTCGTTTCCACGAGGATCCTCTATATTCTATTTGTTTCCGGCTCTGGAATTCGCGACCATGTTCTTTGCACATCTCCAAACATTTTTGATAAATTTGTTCGAATGTTGTTCGTTGAGAGTCATATTCACCAGACCTCATCTTCGACAGCGTTTGAACTAGTGTATCTACAAGAATCAAATCTTCTGACATGTCTGCATCTACATGAGATAAGGCGAAACTCGGTTATAGGATGGCACCAGTAATCTAAATTTTAGCAGCCCGAAATCATTCCCTCGTGTACAGATCACACTAATTTTCCGGATGGAATGATGGAGGTAAATAAATATCACAAGTTCCAGATTTGTTTTAATACTGCATGATGATATAATGTGTTGAAAACAAATTTTATGGGGAAACAAAGAGGAATAAAGGGATATGATAATTTGTAAAAAAGTGATAGTGCTTAAGTGAATTATAAGAAAAAGCCTCGAAAAGTAATCAAGAGGAACCATTAATATGTTTTTCCTTTGTTATAATAACTTGTCCTAAGGGACAACGGTGATAGAAACTAACGAATTTTTTTAATTGCAAAAAATCATAAAGCACTTAATTTGGAATTAAAAACTGATAAAATTTGGTAATATAATGGGGGTTCAGGCTGGCAGAGGGGGAGAGTGAAAACCGAAGCAACAGAGACGTCGTTTTTTTAGCCATGTGCAAAGAGATTAATCTTGGACTTCGGGTGAGAGGTTACCATATACTCATGTGAGTTTCAATTGCTACCATTTGTAAAAGTTAGCTGAGAAAGACAGTCTGAGCTTTCTAATTTTATTTTCCTAGCGCAATTAGTTTTAGTGACAAGTAACTCAGATATGCAAATAGCATCATTAATATCATCTTGTATATGTTAGAATTCTCTTTGCGTAAATAAAATTGTAATTAAGCATTTCGAGGTAAAACAGGTTCTTTTACTTAACTTCTACAAAGAAAAGATTAGAACCTGCGTCTTATGCACAGATAAGGCCTACGACAGCGTGGGATAATGTCGGCCAGTAAATAATATAATATGAAGTCATCTACCATACCTAACTTAATGTAATTGATTAATCATTTTTATTAATCAATAAATAGTTGTTTGGTAGATAAACTCTAATAATAATAATAATAATAATAATAATAATAATAATAATAATAATAATAATACCAAATTATTTAATGGATGCTATGCATTTGTTCTATGTCGCCATAATCAATGGAAATTAATTACTTAGTGTACGAAGACTTCTTTCGTCCAACACAAGTGTAATGTTTTACTGCAGTGCATGTTATTTGTAAGTAAGCATATCATATTTTAGTATGACTTCCAACATTGAAGCAAATGAGAATGCTGACTGATTTTGCTATTTTCTGGTTCTTTGTCAAAAACAAAAGAGATAACTAGATAAGGGACAGAGGTTAAAACGAATGTCCAGGTTGTGAGGTCAATGCAAGCACCCCACACAGATTGCCGTGAATTAGATCTTGTCGTACTAAAAAGTAAAACGAGTGGAGCTATTTTATTCGGAACGCAGACTATTGCAACGGTACGGTATTCTGCAGTTCGTAACTTTGTTGTCGAGAGATGTTTTGGAAGTAGTTTCGCTTGTAGCCACTGCCAACTCACCGTTTGTAGACCTATAGCAGCATCACTCTATGTGGGGGGCCAAAAATTTGAGCAAGGGGCCTGGCCCCCCTTGGCTCCGCCACTGTCAACATGGCCGTCAACGAATTTCGGCTTAACTGAGTTTAAAAATTTATAACTCCATTACCATTCAAGGTAGAAACTTCGTTTTTCCTTTATTTTGCAGAGAATACATTGTACCTCTATTGTCATTATAAATACTTGCCTTATATTGCCGCCATTTTTAAATATAGTGTCTCAAACTGAAAAAAAATTTTTTTAATGATTTTCTATGTTTTATAGCAAATAACTTTGAAACTCCTATGATTATGGAAAAATACTTTGAAACAATCGTCAAAGGTCATTTCAATTGCTTTCGAACGCGACCAGAATCATTGATGTATCTCTTGTTCTTGTAACCTCATATAGAGGTTATACATAGGAGGAGATGCGGCACCGTAGTAGTTAAGTCCGCTATGGCCCTGGAATTGCTGAAAAAATAAAAAATTGATAAATCTCTACTAAAGTCATTGCATAATGCACATTTTTAACTCGTTGCGTCCAGTAAAAACCTTGAAGAAGATACATGTTGCATGCACTGAAGACCAGACCTCAAGAGAATAGTTGAACTTAGATAACTATGTTAGTAATGCTCTTGAAAATTATTCTAGTGGGAAGATGAAAAATTTCAAATGGATTTCGGACAGTTCTCTGGTGATGAGAGTGATGCATAACAGGACATATATATATATCATGAAGATTGTCAAACAATATCATGTTTCCACTGAGGATTGAGTCAGTTTATTATTATTATTATCACCACCACCACTATCACTATTATTATTATTATTCACTAGTGTTCTTGCCTTTTGTATTTTGATAAGCTTTAGAAGTCAAATTTAAAAAAAAAAAATAAAAATAAAATAAAATAAAATCACAGGTGAAGTCGATAGTAGAACTTTCGCCAGATACATTATCAAATGCCTTGAAGTTATTCCTTTTTATTATTATTATTATTTTCATTTTTTTAAAGTTACCCATATAAAAATGAAGACCATATTTGCATCAGGTTTAGTAGTTTTAGAGCGGGATACCATTTATCTGTAAAAATTCAATCAATAATTGGATGAGAGTCCAAGAGGTCGTAGCTAAAATTTGTTCAACAGAAAAAGGTCCATAACCAAGTGCTCTGTGAAGTTTATTGATCATATAAGATCTGCCTTTAGTAAATTGTTCACAAACAAAAATTAAATGATTCAAAGATCCAATATCACGCTGACACCAACATAAAGGAGTAGTCAATTTATGTATTTGATATAATTTATAAGGCGTTAAGGTGGTGTCAAAAAGATGGCGATATAATAGAATTACTCTGTATCTAGACCAATTATGTATAGTAAGCCATGGTTTGGGTTGAGAGATAGACATGATTTACCAATAATGTCGCCCTGGTCCAAGCCTATTTTCAGATTTCCACGCATATAACATCTGGACTTGATTTCGTTTGATGATAGGAATAAAGTTTAAGTGACTAACTTTAATAAAAGCTGATTGACCATCATTACATGCAGACTTTGCAGCTAGGTCTGTATCATCATGAAATTTTATATTAGAATGTGATTTCGTGTGTAAAAAATGTATAATATATCCTTGTTCTTGAAGTTGATGGTATAAAAATTTTATATTTAAAAGAAGCCAAGTTGTTTTCACATTCCAATGGGTGTGTCTTAAAGCGTTAAGAACACTGAGAGCATCAGAGCAGATACAGGCATCAGAAAGTTGTAACTTTTTTATTAATAAAAGAGCTTGCCGAATGGCAAAAGCCTCACCTTCGAAAATGGTAAAATATTGAGGAAGTTTGAATTTTTTGATAATATGAAGAGTAGGAACAACTGCTGCTGCACCGACATTTTGATGAATATATTTAGATGCATCTGTAAAACAAGTGTACAATTTGAAGATAGCTGATCCACACAAGAGTGCCAATGTAATTATTGATATTTGGTAAATGTCCTGAAGTCGAAGAAGAGACATAGTGGGGAAGAATTGTCTTTATTTGTACCAAACTCGTTGTATAGTGAAATATGTAGCACGGCAGTGATGGAGATTGTAGGATCATTCCTTCATACATGTGAACTTTAAAAAACGCTTTGACTATCCATGGTGATTTATTTCTATACAGCACCTTCTGATGTTTATTTTCCAATATATGTTTAATCTGATGAAGCTGTGCTATAAGAGGATTATTCCTTTTCGCCATTCGTGACAAAAGAAAAGTTTCTGCTAATTTGGAAATTTGTAAGTCAATAGGAATCATACCAGTTTCCTCAAAGAGAGCATTTTTCGGGCAGAAGGTAGGCTGAGAAAGGATGATCTTAAGTGCATCATATAAAAGTTTGTTTATTCGCTGGTAAAAATAGTTCATCTTCTCCTCATAAAATATGCTTCCATAAAGAGTTTTTGCCATCATACAATGTGTAATAATTTTGTATAGACAAGTTGGATTGAGTCCCCAACGTTTTGCACTTAAGCTTTTGAGAATGTTGTTGTATGAATCCAATGCGGTTGATAACAGAGCTAAGTGAGGTTTCCAAGTCATTTTTGTGTCCAAATAAAGCCCAAGGTATTTGAAGTGTCGAACATAGCGTAACGTACGATCTTCGATATGAATGGTAGGGCGTGTATAACAACGTCTTCGCGTGAAGACGGAGTATACAGTTTTTTCCCAGTTGATGTCGATACCATTGTTTATAGACCAACGTAATAGTTTCTGTAAGGTTTGTTCAATAAGAATTGTCCCTCGGTGAAGATCATCGGTAGTCAGTATGAATATAATGTCATCAGCATACGAATACAGTTTTACTTCATGGTTAAGTTCTGTTATGAGGTCCAATATATAGAGATTGAATAGAGTAGGAGTTAACTTACTACCCTGGAGTACGTCAACCGATGTAGTTCTAGGTTTATTGTAATGTTTGTTAAGTTTGATAAAAATCTTTCTGTTGATAAGTAAGTTATGAATGATTCTAATAAATTTGGAAGGTATCTGTAACAGATATAGCTTTTGAATGAGAAGATCTAAGATAATTGAGTCATATGCTTTTCTCAAGTCAACGCTAACTGCAATAACAAATTGTCTTTCAAGATAAGCCTGATAAATGTCAAGAATAAGAGGCCCAAGTGCGTCGTATGTTGAGGTGGCTTTTCGAAAGCCGGTGATAGTAGGAGGAAAAATTTGATTATGTTCCAAAAACCACTGTAATCTGGATAAAAGTAAGTCTTCAAATATCTTGAGAGAGCAAGGAAGTAACGCTATTGGTCTATAGTTGTCCGCTTTGCCAATATGTTGTTTGTTTTTTAAAATAGGAACAATAAGAACTTGTTTCCATTGAGATGGAATATTGGCAGTGTCCCAAATTTTATTATATATTTGTAATAATAAAGCCTTCCCACGAACAGCAAGAGTGGTAAAATGTTTATAATAAATACCATCTATGCCAGGAGAGGTGTTGGTGCGAAGATGCTGAAAAACAACGTCGAGTTCCACTTCAGAAAAACTAGTTTCCAAAACAGAAGATCCCTTTGGCAGAATAAAAGGTAAAAGATGACGCCGAGAATTATTGACAGTGCAGGGAGCCAATTGTTGATGAAAATCTGTGATCCATTTCTGATCATCCAATCGATGCATAGGCTGAGGTCGTGAATTATGATAACGATGAATTTGATGTTTGAAGAAATTCCAAATCTTATATTTGGGAGTGAGATAGGAGAGATTATTACAAAAATGTTCCCAGCTTTTCCTTTTGTAATACAAGGTGATCCTTTTAACAATGGCTTTACATTTACGGTAATGAAGAAAATCGTCTTTTGTTCTGGTCTTAAAAAATAATTTCAAAGATTTTTGACAATTATTGACTGCTTGTTGACATTCTACATTCCACCAATGTGGATGATGAGATGTAGAGGTACGGTTTGATAGTTTCCTAGATGGAGGAGTAGTGGAAATTGTCTTCGAGACTGATACAGCATGTTTGATAAAAGTATGTATGGTATTGACAGAAAGAGACTATTTATTGATAAGGTGACAAGAATCTTCGATAGTATGTTGATATGTATCCCATTCAAGGTGAAGGGTAGTAGATTGTAATTTCGACTTTAAATCTTTTGCTATGGGATTATGAAAAGGAGATGTGATGGCTACCGGATGAGTGGAGAATAAAATAGGATAGTGATCACTTCCTCCCGGATCAAAATATACAGACCACGTAGTGTGAATATAATACGAATTTTTCACAAGAGTTATGTCCGGTACACTCGTCCCATACTGGGTAATGCGTGTGGGAGTGCCATCATTCATTGCAATATAGTAAGAAACAGGTAATGCTTGGAGAAGATTGTTTCCTGCAGTATTATTTCTAGAGCTTCCAAATAATTGGCATTGGGTATTAGTATCTCCAGTTATGTAATCAAACTGATGAGTATCAGAAAAAATAGCTTCCCAGAAATCTGTATGAGGAACAATATGTGGAGGTATGTAAATATTCAGGAAGTTGATATTTTGAATATTTAAAGAGAAAAGTTGAATATCAGGATCCGGACACGGGATGGAAAGCTGATTGGTGATGTATGAAAGATTGTTTCTGATACAGAAGGCAATGCCACCATATCCATCTGCTCGGTTTTGTGTTACAATATGATAGTTCTTGAGACGAAAAGGTATGTTCGGTTTTAACCAAGTTTCCTGCAATATAATGATATCAGGATCAAAAAAGATGATAAGATTATATAGAAAGTATAATTTGTTATAGACGCTTTGAGCATTCCATTGAATGATGAAGAGTGGACGAAATTCTTTTACTTCCATACTGGGTATCTATGAAAGATTTAAAGTATTGTAGATTTGTGTAACCAAATTCTCCAAGAACGTATGCGAAGCGTCTATATTTTGAGAAAGTAATATAGTAGCCAACAATTTCTTCAATGCTTCGGTATGTTTAGGGGATAATTGTGGAGGGGAAGATGAACATTTCAGAGATGGAAAGTTACTAGTAGTATCAGATGTAAGAGTGGTAGAAGTCAAATTAGCGTGGTCGCTGGAAATAGAATAGGATCGCGTGTCGGCTGAGGTCTTAAGGGGTTTTTGAGGAGCATAAGGCTTCTGAGGATCCAGCAAGGTGAAATTCGATGCTTTAACAGAGGTGAGCTTTGAATCCAGTTTATTTCTTGTTTTATACGATTGTGGTAAATCGAGCTGAAATGGCTTATCCTTCTTGAAACGAGATGGCATTACAGTGGACGAAGAAGGCAAGGAAAGCAGAGTAGGAAAGGGAAAAGCCGATGGTCCAGAAGATCCCGATGGATGATCCAAGCTTCTTCTCTCTTTTCCTGGGGGTGTATCAATATCAAATGTTAAAGCAGATTTTTTCATGTGTGTGGTAGACACTTTATCACCAGTTGAGGGATGAGATGAAGGAAGGTTAGTATATTCCTTAGGTTCGGTAGAAGGATCCTGCAGTATTGCGGAGAAGGACGGAGTATGTGAAGCTATTGTGGTGTTCTTGCTAACAAGTTTATTCGCTTCATTGAACGAAAGTCGTTGTATTGCCATCAGTTGCATGATTTGTTTCTGTCTGTGTCTTTCCGCACACTGTTCATAATCCACAGCATGTGAAGCACCACAGTTAATACAGTGAAGATCACGATCACAAAATCCAGTACCATCAACATGATTAGAACCACAATTTTTACATAATTTATGTTTTAATTTACAGGAACGGGCAATATGTCCGTATTTCCAGCAGCCATTTTTGCATTGACGAATGCTTGGAATATATGTTTCAACTGGAACTGATTGATAATAAATTTTAATATCTTTAGGTAACTTTTGAGAATCAAATGTTAGGACAACCGAGCGAGTAGGCTGCCGACCTTTTGTTAAACCATAACGAAAGATTCTACGTGCAGATGTAATCGGGAAGTCACATTTACTATCTTTTAATAAGTCATCCATTGTGATGTCCGTATCAACGTCTTTGATAATACCTGTAGTATACAAAACATGATTAGGGATATATGCTTCCCATTTGTTATGTTGAAGAATGTCATGATCCAGAAAATTATTGGCGTCCTGACCAGATTGAAAAGTAAGTTTAATTAAATTTCTACCAATAACATTAATATTAAGAATACCAGGTATTTCAGCCAAGTAAAATTTGCGGCTGATGGACATTGGATGTTTTTTACCTAAATCTTCTGTAGTAGACTTTACATAGACAACATATGGTGCAAGGTGAGTAGGTTTGTATAAATTCTTATCAGGATGGAGAGAATGCACATTCTGATCATCGGCTGGAAGCACAATAGTAGATTTCTGATTGGAAGGTGTAGAAGTTGATTGAATATTAGTTGAAACCGCAATAGTGGAGGAAGAATGGGGAGGAGTAGAAGTAGGTGAATCCAAAGGTACTTGTACTTCCATATACTTAGTATGATGTATCTCAACGAATAACTGAGATTGTCAATTTTTTATAACATCCTTGGGTGATATCCCGTACAATTTTTCTTTTCTTTTAGATAACATCGTAAATTTATGGTACAGACTAAAATCCAAGCTGTTTCCTGCCTGTATAAAATTTGTAAGATACATACATTGTAATAATATAGAATAATTTATTAAATGAATAAACGACTGAACATCACAAATAAGAATTTTCAGAACGGCAAAACTATAAAAACATTAAATGAAATAACTATAAATACAATCTTGTAGTCGATCACGAAGTGGAGCATTACATGCTCTTGCGGTCGACATATGTTTGAAATTTTGGATCCTACAGCCTCCCCAACCAAAGGTAAGAATGAATACAAGTCCGTGTTGTCATCTACAGTAGTCTTTTGTTTTAATAGCTAATAAAGGAATAGAACTGGAAAATTTGATCTCAGGAGAACACTGGAAACCTACACTATCACTAGAATAGAATGGTTGTTGAGAAGGAATAAATGCAATGGGGAAAATTACAAGTATAGAGGAAATTCAAGTTACTATACATTCGCGCTTGCGGGATCAATGCCATATTTGTTTTTTGTCTGTGGCTGTCACCGTGACAGATCCATTTGGGACATCAAGTTTTATTGCTCGTTGGGCGTAGGAAAATATCAAACAATCGAATAGTTATATAGGTTCCATTTGGCGGCAGAATATGAACGAGGGTTTAGTGCTATGAATCAAACATTGAATAATCTGAGGAATCGTATGTAGATTGTAATACTTAGCAAGCTCCTTTTTGTATCTATAAATGGTCCACCTTTGCTTTCTTTAATGCTGAAAAATATGCAACAATGTGGATAAAATTGAAGCGTCACAGTGCTACAGACAATCCTACCGGGAAAGCAAGAAATGTCGAAGAATGTTCACATGCACCTCGCCTTTGCAACTAAAACGTAAGTAATGTTTTTCTTTAAAAAAAAGACAACTTTAGTTTGTTGTATATACGTCCTTTTTGTATTACTCTATCTTTACATTTTCTGTTATTGTTTTATTAATTTTGATAATTGAATATTTTGTTTAGCTAGGTTTTGAATTTGAACATTAAAAATATTACTTTGATTAGAGGCGGCTCCAGTAAATATTTTTGGCCATATCACAACTTTGAAGCCCCACTGCCCCTAATGTATATGCAAATGCACTACACATTGTGATCCACCTATTTCCCCACTGGTAAATTAACAAATCGAATCATGAGTTCTGGTCTCACTGTTGCCATATTTTCAGTCAAAGAGGGAAGCTTAATTACTGTGTTTTTCTCAAAATCAAATATAAGTAGGGCATAGATATGCATCTCCTCTAGGTTTGTTCAATTTTTTACGTTTGTAACCTTAATAATAAAGAAGAAACTAATGAAAAACTTTCCTATGCTCTTTTAAATGGGCTACCTTTAAAGGTTGCTAGGGGTACCAGATCACTTTAATGTCCCATAATGACATTCAAAATAGTAATGGTCGAACATTAGACTTAGTACTCTTAGATTTTAATGACGTTTCGATAATGAAAGAGTGTTCTCTTGTTACCAATGAAGACAGGCATCACCCAACTTTACTTATCTCTTTCCCATTTAAACACCTGCAGAAACATAAGAAAGAAGTCAAGGAATCCGGTTTTAACTTTAGAAAAGCAGATTTACAAAAGATGTACATAGAACTCCCTAAAGAATACTGGGATTGTCTTTGGCAATCGAATGATGTAAATATTGCATTAACACTTCCATCAAATGATTAATAATATATCGTTGTGTGCATATGCTCCTGAGTCTTACCTGGTCTCAGGGCACAGCACACATTAAACGTTCTTGTCTAGATGAGGTTTCCGTACCTGCAACCTAAAACGTATCTTCATTTTTAAGTTATTAGGGAGAGCATTTTGGGTGAATGAAAGGTACACAGTTTTCGAGGAGGAAATGTGCGAGTAGAAAGGAAACATTCATTCACAGCAAAGGCAATGTGTGAGGCTTTAATGCGAGTGCCTTTGTTTCTTAAAACGAATCTAATTTGAAATTTAATTCCCGATAAAATTTTGGGTTAGTGTTGGATTGGAAACAACACAGCCTAAAAGGAAACATTCAGATATGAGAGCAGAATGGAGAATATATGTATAGAAACTGCAACTGACTCGGATTTGCCAATAAATGAGTACTACTTACGGCTTTGGTTCCATCCATTCCAGTTCGTTGTAGTCTGTATTAACACTCACACTAGCACTTCACTAATACACAGTTCCTGACGGTTGTTAAGTGACACTTGTCTTAGTCCGAAAAATGAGGTGGGAAGGTCTTTAGTCCATTAAGCATCTAAATTGCTTGGAGATTAGCTCTGGGCGGCGACCATTTAGGAATCTGGACTCCAGCATCGTAGACTGCTAGGCAACCATCTCTTCCTTCTTTTCTGTATGGGCGAAGTTCTCGGTGATTTTCCCTCTTTTGGGAGGACCACGAGGGTGTCTCCTAAGGTTCTAAAATACCCTAAAAGTCTATGACAGTCCTTTTCTCATTTTAGGTATTTTCTTCTTCAGATTCGTATATGCTTGAATAACAAAATAAGACAAATCGGAGTATCTCGCACACGGAGGTGTTGCGAGTTTGAAATACCGAGGTAAAAAGCTTAGTGTTACAAGTTATTGCTTCTATTTGTAACTTCGCTCGGCGTTGTTCGAAGGATCTGGCGTCCCTATCTCAGCAAATCAATTGCTTGTGATGAGAACGTTCTCTTCAATGTGTTTCCATCTTATGTCTGCAGTTTCATTGTGTGTATTTTTTTTCTTTTCTGCTCTATCTGCATGTTTGCTTCCGGCTAATGTTGAACGATTGCAAGCTAATTGCATGAGACACGAAAAGGAATCGTTTCTATGCAATGTAAAATTAAATTTAGAATAATCGCGTTTCTTGATTATTTCCTTTTTACTCTTTTCTGATTTATTTTGTTTTCCTTTTAGAAATTACAAATTAGATCTCTTTTACGATATTTTCTGTATGTGTTCCAACCAAAAGACATATCAGCGGAAGTTATCCATATGTTGGCTTACTTATAATACAGTATAATTAAGAAAATAAATTCAAGGCGTATCACCATATCAAGAAGTAGTCAGTAAAATTAATTGGTTAAAATTCTTTCAAAAAATAAATAAAATGTTTCCTCATATAAATTAATGGGTTGAAAAACCATGATGGTGTAGGTATCCAACATTCTTAAGAGCTACTCTCGTTTATTGGGATTTACAGAAGCTACGATAAATAATATATATTTAGCTCGACTTTTCTATGAACGCACAGCTTCATTAGTTGCTAGAATATAAATTTTCTACTTTGCAGTCAAGCACTTTCCTTACTCTATGATCATAGTAAAAAAAAAAAAAAAAAAAAAAAACTTGGGTCATGGAACTTGTTACTAAAACAACAAAAACAAATACCATCCCCTCATAATAACCATGAAAATGTTGGTTTTCTATCGAAAGGTGTTTGTATAACAAATATTTTTTTTATATTTTAGTTCACAGTCCGTATAATTCTTAAAATATATAAACACGGTCAAATCACATAAAATCAGGCACGACAACTTATATCACTATTACCTTTTTTATTATCAAGACTCCATTAATTATTATTTTCTTTTTTCAATTGTCATAGTAACGTTTTAAACAAGCAACTATATGAGGTTGACATCATCTATAAAATCAAAATATATTTTTAACTATTGAGATTAAATCTTATTTCTTTCTATTTAGAATCAACAACATAATTTCTTTTCTTCTTCTACACGACAGATTGTGTACTTTTATCCACCGTTATCTCAAAATCAAAATACAAAAATGGAAGTAATCTAACGCAATGATACACAATAACGTTGCATTTGAAGTCCTTTGGACAATAAAATGACACCTCAGACCTCAAGAATGTGATTTTTCTTTTTCTAAAGTTGTTTCAATCTTCCTTTTTATGTTTCTACACATGGAATGTGTTTCCTATCTTTTAGACTCTGATGCAAATGAGTCCACGTGAGTGCGGGCTTGCTTTCAATTGAGCTCACGCTCACTTCTCCCAATTTAGCTTGCAGTCACTCAGGCACGCACTCACTCCTTTTAACTGGAAACGCACTTACTCGGGCTCGCGATCATTTCTCCCAACTGGACTCGCGATCACTCGGGCTCACGATCATTTCTGATAACTGGGTTCGCGCTCACTTCTCTTAACTGGGCTCGCACTCAATTATTGAGCCCGAGCCCGGTTAAGCGCGAGTGCCGATCTCACGAGCGTCGGGCTCGCGAGTTTGGACACCTATGATACAGAGTGATAACATCTCTTCAGGTTTGGGCTTGGAACGAAAGCACGTGTTTCGGGATAGCATAAAAACATTTATGCCTCTGCTTGGCAAACGTAGAAGGAAAAGAAAGTTTATCAGTATTGATTGTCGATACTCAGGTCTATAGTTCCTGCATATATATTAAGAAAGTTATAATTTTTTCCTTCCCCTCCTCTCATTTCCTTCTTACTTCTCATTTTGTGAACACCACCAGCAAAAATCACGAAGTTTACGTCGTGACCGCGGGGAATTCTCTCGTAACTATTCGTGGAATTCGTATATAGTTAGTGTTCTCACCTTCGGCGCGGGAGACCCGGGATCGATTCCCGGTGGAAGCTTCTGTGGTTCGGATCCCACGTTAAGATGTAGGTCTACGTCTTAAATAGCCTCGGCGCGGCGCCGAGGACTGAACTCCAAATCAACCCACCAACTAGCCAATTGACGTCCCAATCGGAAGCGCTTTTCCCTGTCATGATTGGAGTTTTGTGGCTCAATAATAGAGCGCTCACCTCCGGTTTCAAGGTCACAGGTTCGATACCGGACTATGCCATGTAAGATTGTGTTAAACAGTATCGCATCTGTTGGTTTCTAAGAGTTCTTTATTTCCTACCGCTTCATTCCTCAGTTTCTTTTACTGTTCATTTTTTTCACTCATCATCTGTTTCCTTTAGCCTTCAGGACAATCGTGCGATGTTAAAATTCACATTTCATTTCATAGTATTAAACTGATAATGCAGTCTTGAATATGCAAAATCACTTTTCACTGCTCACACCTCGATGTACTTGTAAATAGATCATGATTATTTTGATATCTAAATTAATTATAGTAAGTAATATAACACTTATAAACTACTATGCATGAATTATTTTTCTTGTTTTTCCTCTCTGTCTGAAAGCACTAACATTAGCTTAGTATTAAAAAGAAAAATGCTTTTTAGCGGACACTGGATTTCTTTTACAGAGTCGTCTGCGTACAGATCTCGCATGAAGAAGTTAACTTACGTGGACAGGGTGGAAATATTTTCCCTTCTGAAGTAACTTGCACGGCTGACATTTTGTGACTGTACCATATGGAAACTTGTTTCATTCTGAAGTGATTGGTATATTAACCATAATACTCTGATAAATAGCACTGTGTTTGGAAAGTTTCATTTTGTATATCCTATTTTTTTCCTCCTTACGTATGAAATAGGAATGGTGACTACGAACAATCATCAATTTTTCCTCAGACCAAACTGGACACTGTTTTCACGACAAGCGACATTCTAGTGTAGCTAAGACGCTTGCAGCCTTATATGTATTACTAATATATATAACTCATGTATTATACATATAATTGATCTATTAATGCATCTATATTCTTCCAAGTTCTTATCAGGCTTCTTAAAAAAAAAAAAAAAAAAAAAAAACGTATGTACTTCCTGTCTCTAGTAACACAAAATTTAATTATTTAAAGTACTTAGAGCTTAACGTAGATCCATGCGAACTACTATTAAATAAATGACTGATGGTTTGTGAAAGGTATTGTCCTGTTTTGAGCACAGAGACTGAGACATAAACGTGGAATTCAGGTACAATGAGCTTCCATAGGAAATCAAGCACGGCTCTCCCACACCGAACCTGATAATAGATACTAATCAAAGTTACGACTATTACTACGAAGTAAATCGGTTGATTTATTGTTTAGCGTCCCCTTTCAGAATCAAGGCTATATGAGACAGATCTACAGTATATCGTGAAATCCGAACATTAGCTCTCATCGGGAATCAAAGGCGCATACGCTAACCATATAGCCACGAGGAGTTACAAAATAAAGTGGTAAAAGTTTATCTTCTGCCAATAAATACATAACATTACCACTATTAAAATTTTGTTAACTTTCTCGGTTGAAAATAATATATGGAAAACTATTACATATACAGTGCATATATGTTTGATACAGTGCGTCCCACTAGCTTTCGAACCCGAAAAAAAGTTATAATTTCCGAACAAATATACATAGGAAAATGAAATTCACAATACACGTACCTTGTTTCATGCTGAATACATGACCGTCACAGCAGGTACTAAAAGTGTCCTCCCTGGACGTCAAGACATGTTTGTACACGGCGTTCCATATTGTGAAAAGTCCGATGTAGAGTCTCCGGTGTGATCTCATGAATCGCATTCTCAGTGTTGTTTCGCAACTCTTGCAGTGATCATGGGTTGTTTCTGTAGACACAACCTTTAAGAAAACCCCATAAGAAGAAATCAGGTGGTATAAAATCCGGGGATCTTGGCAGCCACAATCCTTGAGATTATCCTGTCACCAAAAAAGGACTCAATTTCTACCATGGCCACGTTGGAAGTATGGCATGTTGCTCCGTCTTGTTGGAAATAACCGCGACGCAGTTCTTGATCGTCCAGCTGATTCACAAATTCACTGAAGATGTGTAAGTAAACTTGTGTGTTTACTGTATCTTCAAAGAAGATGGGTCCAATGATATGCTGTCGGGAAATTGCACACCAAACTCCCACCTTCAAGGGATGAAGTGGAATCTCATGGTACACATGCTGATTTTCGGTGGCCCACACCCGAGTATTCTGCGAGTTCACATAACCGGAGAGATGAAACCAAGCTTCATTTGTGAACCAAGTATAGTCTAGGATTCCTGGATTGTCATGCAACAGAGCTTGCAACCAACGACAATACATCACGCGCTTTTCCCAATCTGTAGTCTTCAACTCCTGAACGACTGTAACGTGATATGGAAACATCTTGGCTCTTTTGGCGGCTCTTTGCACAGTTGACTTTGACATCCCTACCTCTTGTGATAATCGACGCAGGTTCTTCTTAGGGGATTGCAAAAGACGTTGCCGCACATTCTGTACTGTCCCCTCGGACGCGCGCCTCCATGTCCCGTAAGCAACGTTTCTGTTGTTTCGAACTTGTTCACCAAATGATGTATTGATGATTTCGATGGTCCTTTACGGCATCCAAATTCACGGCAAAATTCACGTTGAACGGTCTGATACAATCCCGATATCCAATATTTTTTAACAATGAACACGCGTTCCTGTACAGTGTACAGAACCATCTTCGCGATGCAGCTACTTGAGTCACACTAACGCACGCGCACCACGCCAAGCAGCACTTTCCCTGGCGCCACCTATCGTCTTTGTTTTGACGTGTGCGCTGCTGTTCAACCCTTTCTCGTGTTTAGCATGAAACAAGGTACGTGTATTGTGAATTTCATTTTCTTATGTACATTTGTTCGGAAATTATAACGTTTTTTTCGGGTTCGAAAGCTAGTATGACGCATGGTAGTATTACTTACGTGTTTAACCTACTTTGCTCTCCAAATTTTAAAATACAATTATTTTAATAATATGTAACAAAAACAGGAGCGAATTTCAATGCGAAAGTCTAACCGTTACTAATAAATGATACGTTCAACTCCGGTTTGAAAAAAAAAAAAACAGTCTTTTCTGTTAACGAATTACATTCTGCCTTGGGAAAAAATTATTTATTGCATTATATTGTTCATGCTATTTATATCAATGAATTCCATAAATGACTCGCGAACACTTATAAAATCACAAATTTATTTTTGTTTATATTGTATATACATATCCACACATTATATACAACATATGAACTCTGAATCTTTTATAGTGAATTTACACAGATGAAATGATACATCAACAGAATGAGCTATTCATGTGCCAACTAAATTTTCTTACGTTTCTCAACTAAATTAACAAAACACAAGTGGTGTTCTAAAACATGTTTAAAAATTCGAAGTATGTGAGGGCAATTTTGTTCCTTGTGGGTGATTCCACTTCGTACTGCAATAACCATTTGAGATTAAATGCGTTCAAAATGATCAGTTACGAAACTGTATACTAACTATACAATATAAATGATAATATTTTAACTAGAAAACCACATATTTTTAAAGTAACAGACTGTAGTAATTAAAATAACGACACACAAGAAAATGTATACAAATATAATAGAGACTAAAAGTATGTTGATGATTTTATATGGAAAATCCGCAACGAACTTTCACCGTGACTGAAAAATCTGCGCCAAAAGAAAATAGTATATTAAACGTAACATGTGTATATACAAATAAGGCTGATTTCTTTTGTCGATACAATATATTTAAAACAAATGCAGAAACCTGAAACAATTACGAGAGATCATTGATTACTATAACCATTTTATTTACCCAACGTAAATTATTTTCCCTCTTTCTCGTACATATTCACTACTTACTGCATTTTATAGAATTTTCAGAATCTTAATATAAGATTTTTTTAAAACCTAATGTTACAGTACGTAAGTTGTAAACAAGTGTTCGTAACGTCAATACATTATACGATATAAAAAGATTTAAAAAAAAAAAAAAAAAGCTATGCTGGAACTTGAAAAACAATGTAGGCTAATACCAACACTTACAGCAAGTTCTTTTCGTAATCAACTATGGAAGTTGCGATACATTGTTATAATTATTTTTTTAGTAGTATCATTTACTGTTGGTTTGTTGTAACAAATCAACAGAATAAATAAATAAATTCTGCTGAAAAATACAATTAATCAAAACTTAAGTTTTCCCTTCTGAACACTTTACAATAGTAGCGGAATATCACAAACGCACTGAACGATATTATTTAAGGACATTTTTCATTTCAAAGTTGTTCAAAATATTTTCCATGTTTAAACTACAATTTTACGTGTAAAAGGCTAGTTATTTAAACTGTATGGAGCGTTTTGCATTATGTATTATTAATAATAAACTTTTACCCTGATGTTACAGTATAGGGTTTTTTATTCTATTATGATAATAAATTGTACGGTATAAGAAGATACAATAATAGTACTGAAAGTAAAAAAACATTATAAACTGCGACGACCACTACTACTTAATGATTACTACTACTACTACTGCTGCTATTACTACTAATAATAAGTTCTTTTCGTAATTAATGATCGAAATTACCATATATACTCTGTTATAATAAGTACATATTATCCGTTACAATGCTTTTAATAAACCAACAGAAAATAAAAAGAACTAAATTATGGTGAAAAATGCATTCAATAAAATTTACGTTTCCTCTTTGAATGCTTACATAACACACAGAGGCGGACTGGGTCGCCCGGATGCCCAGAAATTTCCGGGTGGGCCCTGCAATAATGTTGTTTCAGAAGGTGCTTTGTAGGAGATAGCTGAAAATCTTTAGTTGAGCATGAAAATTTGAAATCTGAATCGTCGAATTTTGCTAAAATTTAAAAGAAAGAAAAAAAAAGAGAGAAAAAAAAACTGCCTCACTACTGTGATAAAGCAAATAATGAAGACTGTATTGATATACAATCCGACGTATATGTTGCAGAATGCGACAGTGCTACGACGTGTAGTGCCTGGGAGGGCGAAAGTGATCCTGAAGAATGCATTTCCTTTTTATTTTTTATTTATTTATTTATTTTCAGATGGCCAGTTTTATAAGATGTGCAACGAAAATCATCCGTGTAGGCAGTGTTACTTGTGTTGCTACAGGTTGCTACTAAGGTATAACATGCATGTTTCCACCTTCTAAATACTGTTTACTGTACGCAAATATTTGATAACTCTCTCAGTTACTCAAGTATCGTGTGAGCGAGCATTCGGTTATCTTAAGTTAATTAAAATTCGTACACGTTCGTCTTTGTCAAAACATACTCTGGAATCATTTATGCTTATGGCCATTCAAAGGAAAATTCTGAAAAAAAAAATAAAATAAAATAAAACTCTAATGATGAAATTACCGATCAGATTGGGAAATCTTTTGTCTTTATAAAAATACTGCTGTAAAAGTTGGTTTGATAAATGAACTTCATTACTCACTTATTTTATAAGAATTGCAAAACGCATCAAAAACATGACTGACAAATGCGTTATCACCTTTATGTAGTCAATAGGTATGCGAATTTTTACATAAAAAATTCGTGCTATTCGTTCCGTTTTTTTCTTTCTTGATTTTGAGAGGGTGATTCCTAATTGCCGGTAGTAGAAAAAAATATTTTTGGCTGTAATGCTAATATATGGTAGTAATGTTCCAATTTAATTAGTGTTTAAGAAGTCAACAAGAAATTATTTATCAAACTCAGCGTGCTTTATCAAAAATGTTTTAAAACCGTTTCTCTACACTTTCTGTGTTTTCAAAATGTTATTTCTTGTTGCTCACCTCCATACTTGCATAGTTACTCAATGTTCTTCATTATATCATGTAAACAATCTACAAACATAGACTATTATTTTACCCGATAAAATTAAGTTTATTATAATTTATTCACTCATTTGCATGTACCATTCATGAAAATTAAAATCCTCATAATTTTGAAGATGGAATCGTATCATATTCAGATACAAACAGTCGCTGCATTGAAGGGACATGTACGATTCATTGCAAAGATTTTCAGACGGTAGAAAATAAAGAAAGCGAAATAATACTTGGCTATAGATATGCATACACGGAGGCGGGTGTTTAGCCATCCAAGTCTCCAGCTAAGGGTTCATTCCTAAAAGGAAAGGTCTGACTCCTGACCAACTCGGTATTCATCAAGGCCCTTAAGCATCATTTTCCGGGTAGGCCCTTGTACTCCCAGTCCGCCTCTGATAGCACATGCTCCATTATTGATAATATTCTCTATTATAGTATTATTTTCTCCATTGTTGTTCAAAATATAGTTATTTTAATTATGAAGAATATATATATATCTTTTCAGAACAGCTCTCTCTGTGGATTTTTTTCTCTTCCTTAAAATTTCAACTTAATAACATGGCATTAGATAAATTTTAAAACCTTACATACAAACACTTAAAACTATTCAAGATCAATTTGCAATATTTGTACTCCAATTATTACTAATATTTCTGCATTACAGTAACACGGTATGGACTTTCCAATTCTCACCCACCATCCTCCTCACAAATTGCAAGTCGCGAAATTAATAAATTGCACATAGTATATTTCAAACTTTATAGAATTAAGTGCACTTCATGAAAAGCTCATTCTCCCGGCGTAAAGGAATTAATATTATTATTTACAGGTTGTTTCACAGTATAAAAAGGAATATTTGTTTCTCTCCATTCCTACACAAAAGCAATTTCTCCCTCAAGAAACTTTTCACTCTGAACATTTTAAAGAACCCCACACAAATCTTACGACAAACGGCTTTCTGCCAAATTGCGTTAAAAATGGTATTACCTTCCAGCTTGCTAATTAAAAATCTCCATGTGGATAAAGATTCAAAATCAACTTTTTTATCTGCTCCGGAACTCTCCAATGTCTTGCGGACATGTACAATCAAATATATTCATTGTGTTATTAATTAGAACGAAAACGTTCCTGTTTCTACACAACTTTTAATCTTATATTTGTTAGAACTATTCCAATGCAGGACACTGTTTTCCTTTCTTTCTTTCTCTCTCCCAATCTCTCTTTCCAATAGGCATTACAAAATCACGAAATAAATTATAAAATAAGCAGTATTGGAAAAGTTCCGACGAAAAGATGTGATGGTAACTTGGTCTGTTTGTCCCAACTAAACACAAAACTGAATGCCTTTAATTAGATTTTTTATATCCATAAAACAATGTAAGGGCTTGCAGAAGAAAAACAAATTGAAGCTTCATGCCCATGTAGACTATAAATCAGCACAAAACAAGTTGCTCAATATTTTACTTTGAAACAACTTGATCAAAAGCCATTTTTCATAGAGACTTGTGCGGGGTTCTTTAACAATGAATAATGATGTATATCGTCTGTTTACATACATTCTTTCTTGCAACAACGCAGAAATGTATGAATGAGGTAAAATGAGCAGTCACGTTGAAAATAATCAACAACATAATGCAGTTATTCTTTCAACTTTTTCTGAAGTAGCAGCAGTTCAGTGTATTTAATTTCCAGTTCTATTTCTTTCCTCTCAATGTCCAAGTCCCTCATTCTCATTTCCTTCTTCAGTAACTCCATCCTGGCCGTATGCTCCATTTCCTCCATCTCAGTCTTTCGGGTCCAATAGTAGTCGGCACCTGACGACGGCATCCCCGTCGTAGTGTTAGGATTGTAGTTGTCGTGCATGGGATCGACGGAAGGACTTGGTGCAGGGGACGGTGGATTGGCATTAGATGATGCAGCAGGAGATTGATTAGAGGCCTCTGAAACTACTGACACTACCTCTTTCTTAATAGTTATTGGCTCCGGAGCTGCCTGCTGGAACTGAACCAGAGGTGGCGGGGGCGTCTGTTGTTGCTGCTGTTGTGGTAATATTGCTCCACTAGTTGAGGGGAGAGGAAGAACACTCGTTGAAGGAGCAGACTGTTGCAGCTGAAATAAAAGAAAATAACGAATTAGTTATATTATTGAAGACAAAATGCATCAAAAGAACACTGGTTGAATTTTTCAACATACTTTCACTTTTATTTGTTTCAAGACACTTTATTTAACTAAGTAACGAGTCTATAATGCAGTTTTTTAAATTCAACATATATATTACAAACTCCTATACTCTAGCTTATAACAATTAAAAAGGTGTTAAAACCATTATTGATTAAATGTTTGCTGTATTATGAAAAATATGAAAATTCTTTGTAGAATTTCATTAATGCTTCACAAGGTGCATATGTACAAGGGAGGAACAAACTCTCAAGTGTTTTAGTTCAAGCACACAATTTGAAGCAAACTTTATTTAAAAAATAGTAAAATTGTTTGAAAGGGGTCTTCCCCTTAATCCAGAACAATGAATATGCTTAAGCTGCTTGATCTTTTTCAGCCGAACAGAAATATCCTTCTCAGAGGCAGAAATAAGATGTGAGGTGTAACAATTGTTTTGCGCGTACGAGTAGTGAGAAATCGAAATTCAATTGTAATTTTGACAAACACCATGTGCGAAGGCTTTTTCGAGGTTTTCCCATTTTCTTTTACTTTCTTTATTCCACCATTTTCATTCTCATCATTACAGTCTCTCTTACCCTGCATGACATAATCGTGGCAAGTACAATTGAAAGATTTCATTTTTTCAATTGTAATTTTCTATTACAAGCATCGCATAAATGTAAAGAAAACGCTGGTGCGCCTACAGGGCATCCCGTGATGCGTGTGTGGAAGCAATAGACAAGAGAACAACATCCAGCGAAAATCGGGAAGTAGACCGCGTAGTGGGCACTGGATAGTATGACATCTTGTCCTCATTACTCAAGACGAATTACGCTCGTATAATTTGGGTCAGCTTGCATTGATCCAAACTCACAGACGCATCAGGTGAATCCTCTCGCTGGCTTGCTGAATGGCACATGGTCGCGCTTTCGGAGAAGTCCCGCTTTAACCTGTCCTACAGAAATGGTAGTCTATCATACATATTATACGCTAAGCGCAATCTTCCACTGTACAATACCGAGCGTCATAGCGCCCGAACGCCACTGGATATAACATGCAATCTCCGATACGAAGCATCATTGTGGACAACCCCATCAATCACGGCTGCATCCGAATGTTATATAGGTTGTCATACCTTTCCTTCAAGACCATTCTGAATACCATATTTAAGCAGTATAATATTAGGTCACATGTTTCCCGAAATGTACAAGACTTCCTCGAGGATGGATATCGCTTCTTCCCTCACTTTCACGATTGCTCAACGTATCACCCTTAGAACGTTAGTGGGATATGGTTGGTCGATATCTTATTTGTCACAGATCCACAGCAGAGAGTTACTGTATCGTTTCACTTACATACAAGTAGAGCGTAGACGATTTCTAAGGAATATATTCAACGTCTCGTTTAATTTCGATGTCATGGCATATGGAAGTCCGATTGCTGGTGATGGCATCACTCCATACTAGTTTATCGGAATTGATGGCGTCGTATAGTTCTGAAACAGTAATAATTTAATTATAGTTACGGTATGTAACGAATTTATGGTATAAATTCTATTCCACAGACACGAGTCTTTCTTGGTTTTGTAACCTCCACAAACAGCAGAGTACATTTTATCTACAGAATGGAGCTCCTCCCTTTGTTTAGAAGTACATAGAAGCTAGAGAGATATATTGGATTCGATTTCTAATCAGTAAAATAATTTCGAAGAAACCACCAATATTCGTTCAACAATTTTATCACACGCAATTTCACGCAACATGATCACTTGGGCACCCCAAGGGGGGCTGGCACGCGAAAGTGTATTAAATTTTTTAAGATTTTCTTAATACAAATAAATAAATAAATAAAAACTACCAAACGTAATATAGCAACCAGGAAAATGACATCCCTAGAAAATTTTCTTCGGGCGCTCATGCTTCAGTACACATCCGACTCTGTCTTACCTTACATTCAAACAACAGTGCTGTAGAAAATTTCGACCGTAACCAAATATCACTCAGTACGCTTCGAGGGCGTATCCATATTCCATGACAAGAGGGTAATGTCTCCCCGTCATATACGTTTATGTGATTTTAACTGTCGCATGCTTATTATAATATGCATAGTATAATGACTTTTCTTTCAGAAATTCGAGTTCACTTCAAGCGAGATCTGACAAACGTCAAAAGCTGGGGAAAAGACATAGGAGACTGGAATAATAGCGACACAAAATGTACAGTCATTTGAAATTTTGCTTAGAAATGACTTGGAACAGTAAATTTGGTCGCACGAGCCAATTAAAAACTAGTGTCAAATTACATCGGTTGCTATATGGTAAGTCACAATTGAAATGCCAATGCACTACATTTTTTTTTTAAGTTTGAATATTACTACGAGACGTACTCCTGCTATGTGTATTCATTAGTCCTTAATCAATAGTTATTCATGGTTTAAAAGTACAATTCTCTACATAAAGCAACGTTTATTTAAAAGTAAATGTATAACAGTTTCGCCAACTGACTGATCATATTAGCTTCATTAAGTTACAGTGTCTGATGAAGCCAATATATTCAGTTAGTTGTCGAAACTGTTATACTTTTCTTATTTTAAAACAGAGTGGATTGATTTAAATCACTTGATTTTTTAAATGAAAATCGTTGATTTAAATCAAACTCCAAAATAAATTAATTTAAAGTGAAAATAAGTAAAATACCGTTTCTGTTGTCATTTCGATTATGGAAGATAATAATCATAATACAATGAGACTCAAATATATGTACAGCATAGTATGAAAACAAGTGTCATGCTGAGGATGATTAGGGAAAATCCCGTTTTGAACGGGTAACGGAACAATCCTGCTTTCTTCTCTTCGTAACATTGGGTTTTTAAATCGTTAACTATTCTACCAGGGAAATCATCGATATTTAAGACGAAAATTTTTTTGTGTGTGCGTCTGTTTTCTTGTTCCCAGATAATAGGAGCGTATTTAGAGGGTCCTATCTCCTCTCGAAACTTTTTTAGATTTTATAACTTTAGGCGAAATTTATGTATTTCGTGCCGCAAGCTAGTTCCGATTTTTGTAAAAAATATGTCCGTGCCAAATATCAATAATTTTTGTGGAAAAAAAGTGTCATGTTGATAAACATTGCTGTAGTTTTCCTTAATGCTTCACCATTTTAAATTAGATCACCTACTTTTTAGGTAATAGGATAGAATCTTTATTATTCGATTAAAAAAGTACTAATAAAGCTTTTTACTTCGGGTCTTTTGTTTTTCAAGATTGAAGGCATTGTAGACCACGGTACATATGCTTTCACACCTTTTTGCGTCGAGACATAGGTTGTGATTACGTCATAATTAGAGACCGGATGTTTAGGCACTAAAAACCTGGAAAATAGGCAGGCAAACAGGCACTAAAAACTTAAAAAATAGGCAGTAAAATAGGCACTAAAATGTATCTAGAAATAATGAAGATAAATACTCAATACCATTTTTAAAAAAATCCAAGTCATAGATAATGTTCAAAGAATATACAAACATACTTCTTTGTTAACATCGTTTATTGTATATATGAAAACGAAGCTTGTTATGCATTCCATATATACTGGCTGAACCTGAAAGATGTACACATACTTCGGGAGGTGATTCGTGACATCAAAAGAAGACAAAAAGTCCTCTTGCATTTTGTGGAATTCCGCGTCGTGTACGAGTGACAGGGGGGTCAACTTCGAATCGAAAATCGGATCCTGACCATTGGAACGAGACATAACAGTGTGCACATACTTCGGGAGGTGATTCGTGACATTCAAGAGCACTTTTTGTGTTCTTTTTATTTCAAGAGTCACCTCTCGAAGTATGTGCACATCTTTCGGTTTCGTTCCAGTTGTCAGGATTCGATTTTCGATTCCAAGTTGGTACTACTGTCACTCGTACACGACACGGAATTCGACAATATCATTAACCACCTCCGAAAATATGTGCACATCTTTGAAGAGTTCATCCTATATATATATATATATATATATATATATATATATATATATATTGTAACGTACCACGTGCTGGTGTTTACAAGCACCTAATATCCGTATATATTGTGTATATTATTTATGTTATATAAAATTATATATTTTCCTAATGAAGGTTTATTTTGAAGAAAATGCATAAAATAGGCAACATTAGGCACTAAAGGAATTATTTAGGCAGTAAAGGTCGAAATAGGCAAAATAGGCAAAATAAAATTGGCTTGAATCGAAACTATAACCTCCCATATAAACTTTAAAATGTTACTTTTGATCATATCTTTAATATGAAAGAATAGGCATTTTGCCTAACATCCGGTCTTTAGTCATAATTAAAAAAGTATTTTTTGTTATGCATATTTTTATCATATTTGGCGGGCTTACATTTTGCATTCAGAAGATTGGAATTTTCACACACATTCAGTGCACCTCTTAGTATTTTTCAGGTCTCTGCATGAAAACAAGGTTGGAGATCCAGAGGGGCAAAATGTTTTTTTTTTTTTTTTAAAGAATTTTTAACAAAAAAATACCTTTTTCCCGATTTTCCCGCGTCAGATACATGATGGAGACGTATGAATCGTACCGTTTGAAAGGCTGCTCCATTCTGAAGAGAATGGTGTACGAACCATGATTCTAGGATAAATAGGGATGTCTCAAGGAATTTTTACTTGAAACTTTTTTTTTCGGAAATCTGGGGTATATTATTATTTTTCGCGAGCTTACTTTTGCACCTAAAGATTAAAAATTTGCACAAACATTTAGTGCACCTTTAGTATTTTTACGATTTGTTTAAGGTCTCTGCCTTAAAACAGGGAGGGGGTCCAGAGGGTCAAAAAAGTAAAAAAGAGAGATATTTTCTAACAAAAAATCCCTTTTACGTGATTTTTCCGCCTCAAATACACAATGGGGACATTTGAATGGTACCGTTTGAAAACCGGTTTTATTCTGAAGAGAATGATGTACAAATTATGATTCTAGGATAAATAGGGATGTCTTAAGAGATGTTTATATTACATCCGGGTCATCTGGGGCATTGTGGGGATGCTTTTAGCTCATTGTTAAATATATTCCCGCCCTTACTATTCCAGATAGAAGCTTGAAATTTAGTGCACCCCTTAGTATTTCCCAGTTGATTTTGAGATCTGTGCGTTAACACAGGGGAGTCCAGAGGGAATCAAAATTTGAAAAAAATATTCAGAAAAAATCCCTATTTCCCGCTTCAGGAACCCAAAGGGAAATGGGAAAGTTACTGTTTCAAAGACTGTTCTATTCTGAAGAGAATGAGGTACGAACTATGATCCTAGGATAAATAGGGATGATGCTGTCGCTGCTTGACTGAAAGTATAATTTACCTTTGAAAAGCCATAATTCAAAAGGGTTAAGAAACGTTGTTTGGGATTGAAATACATTAACTATTGGGGATTAATTCAAAATTCAATGCCAATACTTTCACTTAAATGGCATAGTTAGCATTTAATACTAATTCCTAATGATTCTTCTTCAGTTCGCAACTTGAATTATACGAGGACACAGATTTAAATAAAAAAATCAACAAAAATATTTTTTTTAAAAAAAAATCATGATTTTTTACCACCCTGTTTTAAAATAAATGTTGCTTGTTCAGTGAATTGTATTTCTAGTTTAAGTTATTTAAGATAGCAAACCTAGTATGAACCAGTTAGTTATTGGTTTAAAAAAAAAAAAAAAATCCTTGATTATCACCAACATCAGGACGGATTAAGGGAAGGGCTTAGAGAGCTATAGTCCCGGGCCTCCACTCTGATCAAATCTCTACTGGCTATCTAAATAGAATCATGAAGATACAATAATCATCATAAAATAAAATATGACCAAAAATATAAAACATATTCCCTTAACTTTCCTATTGTACTTTCACAGAAATGTATTAGTTTAAGTCAGCAGGGGCCACATATTTTTTTCTAGTCCCGCGCCTCCAGATGGGTTAATCCAGCCTTGACCAACATAAATGTTCAATTAATATGCAAGATAGTAAAATATTCTCTCTCAACAGCGTTCCCATTTACAGAAATAAGAAATGCCAACGATACGGAAAGTAGGTAGATTCATAAAGATTTTGTGCTGAACGAAACATATCTTTAAGTTGATTATCGTCTATCACGTTAGTTAGTTCACGGCACTCGAGTGTGTGAATAGGTACGCGCTGGTGTATCTTAATAACCATGGAGTAATATAAGTGGTTGTTTTTATTAATATAGTGAAATGATCTCCGGTCACCAAGATCACCTGATTTAACACATACGAACTTCAGTTTACGGAACTCCACTTAAGTTCATTTTCTTATCCTGAAAGTACAGATGGCGTACGAGTACAGATAACAAAAACCACTGCACCATGCTGAAGACAAGATGTGTCTGAGTTGGGACGAAAGCTGTTATATGGAACATCTGTCGTGTCCACATAAATTCACAATGCCCTTAGTCCGCATGTAGTGATGTACCAGCAATCTCTGTAGTTCTTTAATATTTTTCTTCATAATTAACCGCTAGTTATGCACACATTTACAAAGACGTCGTATTTTAAGCATGTCAAATTACAATTTTTACTTAACTGTCGTAGTAATTTGGTGTCATTCGTATCACCCTTTTTTTTTTTAATCAACTCTCAAAAATATGAAAATTTTGTCCCTTGTATGGGTACAAGTACAGGAGTCAAGCGTGAGCGATATTTAGTATTATTGTGGTGGTGATTGACTTCGAGGTTGTTGATCCATTGATTTGGAGTTCAGCATCCCGTTCAGCTCTGAGGCTATATGAGACATGGTCCTATAGCTTAACGTGGAACCCGAACCACCGGGAATTGAATCTGATCTCCAGCTCCGAAAGCGTATCTGCTAACCATATAGCCACGAAGTTGTCTCAAGAGAGTGTGTTGAAAAGTTCAATAGAAGGTGATTTTGTTTAAACATATGCTGACTTTGAAGAACGGCACGAACTTCATTTCTACTTGATTTTAGTAACATTTTGAAAATATTCTTCAGGTGAAGTTTTACTTATTAAGTTATACAGTCTCCTGAGAGACTTCGATTATTTCATAGAGGGGTTCCCTAACTACAGAATCTGTGGGATCAAATAAGCTATGTAACTCATACAGATTTTTTTTTTCTTTTTAAACAATACCTTAATGAAAATTTCTGCATTTCCCTGTTCCTTTCTGTTTATTTCCGGCTTTTCATTATAGATGGTAGGTAGTGAGTCTATAATACTTTAAAAATGTGTAAAATATTTACTTTGAAAATCTTTTACATGACAAGTACATGTAACGAACATATTATATATATACGTTCAAGAGATTCTTGACGGTGTAGGTATTCTAAAGTTACTTCCACAAATAATGGCGGCGATGAGTTTAAACATTCAGAACGGATAGACAGTGAATTGAGAACTTGCTTCTACACTGTAATTACTTTCAAGAGATGAAGTGTAAACGTCTTTTTAACCTTACAGGACACTACTTGGAAGGAAAATTTTTTACTTGTCATTAAATTTGTGGAAGAGGGATGGCGCGTGTGCTGCAATAAATAATCTGAACAACTCCAAAAACGTATGTTTAAATGTATAACTTGCATCAATACTTTTGTTTACCCTATAACTTACAACCATACAGCCATACAAATTATTAAAAACAAGTTCACGTAACAGTAGTACGTAAGTATAAGATTATAGTACCACTGTATCCATATACACTTGTGAGTAAAGCGAAGTTATAATTCTACAAAATATAGTAGAACGTCGTTCATTCGCACGTCAAGTACTTTGTATCTGCACTACGTCTAATTGAGCTTTGGACAAATTTAACCAATTTCTTCGATAGTAAACTGGATCCAAGTGTACTTTATTTAATTATTTTTTTAATGGGCTGAGCTTCTTCGTGGTTAAGCGGTTAGCGTACGCGCCTTTGGCGTGGGAGACCCGGGTTCGATTCCCAGCAGGAGCTCACGTGATTCAGATTCCGCGTTAATCAGTAGGTCCTGTCTCATATAGACTCGCTGCTGAAAGGGACGTTAAACTCAAATCAACTCAATTTTTAATGAGCCCACAACCTGCCAAAAGAAAGTTGAATAACGGACTTTGCAAATATTAAGATGAATTCTTGTTAGAAACCAGTAGCACAGTTCTGAGAATATTTTTATATATATATATATATTTTTAAAAAGAACTGTTTTTTATAGAAAGTACAGTATATAGTAATAATATTGAAATAACTTGTATATTATATATAGGCCTATACACAGAGTGTTAATGAACTTAACCGACAAACTGTAAGAGGTGATTCCTCAAATCAAAATAAGAGGAAAAGTTCATATGGACCTATGACGAAAAGTGCATATTTTCAGAGCTAGGGCCAGGGGCGGATCCAGGACCGACTTCTGGGGAGGGGGTTGTCATACTGTTACTTTTAAGGGCTCCAAACTTTGGAATGGGTTTTATTTATATATATAAAATAAGAAAATTTTACTCTTCTGGGGGGGGCGATCGCCCCCCCCTGGATCCGCCCCTGGCTAGGGCTGTCCAAAATCTTGAAAAATCTAAATTTCAATAGGCCCTATCTTGAATTCCAGAAACTGTGGATGGTAGTTCTTATCAGCTTAAAGGAAGCAACGCATATACAATCCAAATGTGCATATTTCATCAATTGTCAATAGGTGTAGAGGGTATTCCCTAAAGCGTGTAATTCTCAGATATGCTCTCAATCGAGTTTCCAAGCATAATCTGATTTCAAGAAGGGTCCAAAGTAGACAGGAGGTAAGCCTTGAAAACAATGGACATCCAATGCTCGGAAGGACGTCGGAAGTGTTATGAACAGGCATCTCCATGTATGTATGTGTGTTCGGAATAACGTGTGATGCGATGTACTTCGACAAGGTGTATTTCACGTTTTCTTCACTTACAAGTGTAAAAGAAAACATTGCAGCATGCGTTTTCCCGAGTAAGAGAGACCGTGCTGTTGACATCATTAACACTTCCGACATCGCGCCAAAGATCCCGTGTTCACTGCTGTCAAGGCTTATCGATTGCCTACCAGGAGTGCTCAGTATAAATACAGTGTGGACATATGACACAAAAACTGCAGTATATAAAACACGAACCAACTTATGCTAGGTGCCTCTAATAGGCACGAATCCTATCTAACCGAGTCAGGGCAGGAGCGCAGCAGGCTGGCTCGAGCGGTAAAGAGGGAATGCGTCCGTAGGGAGCAGGTGCATACGTATAAACAAGGATAGTGGAAAGGCACACTTACATATACAATACTTTCACTATCACTCAAAATTCATTTCAATATGCTGTGTACTGACAGTAATTACATATATTCATACTCTCATTTCTTCACGAAAAATGTCTCACATCCTATTTTACTTATAAATGTTCTACTTGGTACAGCCGTCTGCTCAAGTGAACTCTATTTTACGAATGTATGCCTCCGTATACTGGGATAGCGCCGAAAAAGAAAAAAAGGCACAATGAAAACTTTGGCAGCACTGATTCTTCACGTAACTGCACTAATTACCTTTTCCTTCCTTCCTTACATTGTATCTCGTCCATAGTAAAGATCTTACATATATGTATAATTTTTTATACATTAAGTATGCACACGTTACTTTATTTACGTTCCAAATAAACAAATTTCGATCTACACAACACAGATTATATAAACAATGATTCAACAAATTGACCTGCTGATAGTACGGACGTCTACCGATGCCAATGTTGTTTTCATACACTGTGGTGCCTTGACAGCTAGCGACGCTAGTGGTCAAACGTTAAACTACTACTGCTTTTATAACATACCAGGCCCACCGGCCAACCCAATTGGAATGGATGACTCGTATGCAGTGTTGCCAATTTAGCGACTTTGTCGCTAGAACTAACGACTTTTGGAAGTGCCTAACGACAAAATTTTTTATTTAGCGCCTAGCGACAAATCTAGCGACATTTAGGAATTCAAATATTTTGTTCTATTTATATTAAAGTATCCAAAATGTTGCATTGGGGGGCGCGGTGGCTCAGTGGTAGAGCGTTCACCTCCGGTGCTTGGGGTCCCTGATTCGATCCCAGCTCGCGCCATGTGGACTTTGTGGTGGACAAACACCGTGCTCGTGGGTTTTCTCGGGGTTCTCCCGTTTCCTCCCACTTTCTTCATTCCACCGTTTCATTCATTTCTCATAATCACCGTCTCCTTTAGCCTAACCAGCATAAACGTGGGACGTAAAACTGAAAGATTTTATTTCCAAAATGTTGCAGTTCGTGATACTAATAATTACTTTTACACACTCGGTTGCACTACTGCTATGAGCGACCTACTTCGTTGGATTCATCGCTGATATGAGGATTATGTCCTTCACTGAGGTTCGGAAATCCGGGAATTTCCCGTATCTAACTAGTTGCGTAATAGCTGGTAACCTCTTGCATTGCACAGTGCGTACAGTGACAGTGACGCTGGAGAACATTGTGCTTTTCTGGTTCAGTGTAGTGCGTGTGATTTATATATTAATTGAACTGAGGTTGTTCTTAATATAAATTATACAGAAATTTCGTGGGGTGAGTTCGGTGAAGTGTTCCAATACGAAAGCAACATGAATTCCCCAACCTCCCTCCCCCCAAAAAAAGATAATCGTACTCAATAAGAGGGAATGGGGAAAAGTGATCCAAAATTTCAAGTATTTGCAAACTTTCAATGCTATATTTATTGATTTTGTATTCTTCAAAGCGCATAGTGCAGTATTTTTGTCAAGATGGCCATTTTTTTAAAAGAAAAAAATACTCGAGTCTTCCATTGCATATGAAAAATATTTAAATTATTTTAATTCCTTTGTAAAATTGTATAGCGACTTTTCTAGCGACTTGGCAGGAGGCTTTTAGCGACCTCTAGCGACTTTAGAGTACTAAACTAGCGACATTTCACGCTGGCGAGTTGGCAACAGTGCTCGTATGTTAGTGACGGCTACTTGCAGCAAGAATAATACACGGAATAATGAAAGGCGGTTCAGAATTACACTGAGACAACACAAAAGCTATTCATATTATGTATCTATAATTACAAAGTCCAGTTTACAAGGGAACTAACGTTTTGTGAACATACGGCGCACATAAACTTGAGTTGTTTTTTTTTCGTACATAGCCTACTAGGAATATTGTACTTTGCGAGGAGAAAAAAAAACTCAAGAAATAACAAAAAGGAAAATTTGGCCTTAACAGAACTATCACCCTCACTGACTTTCCTTCGACTAGCCATAAATAAGCCCCCATACTGAGTTTGGCCACATCCTCCACCACCCACAGTGTGTCGGCATCGGACAGCAACTGTAGGCCTATATAAGGATAGCGAACGTAAATGAGAAAGTAGAGATTTTTTTTTATAGCTTTACATTTTTAAAGATTTATATTAATAATAATAATAATAATAATAATAATAATACAAACAGAATCCTAAGGACAAGATAAAAGAGAAAATACTTGCATAATGGCGAATATTTTGAACACCTACCAGCAAGTAATTTTGTAAATTGTTAGGAAGTTAAAAGAGAACAATTTAAACTGTAGTTTGAGGTCGCAGTGGCTCAGTGATAGAGCGTTCATATATGTGTATGGGGTCCTTGGTTCGATCAAACCTCGCGCCAAGTTAGCTTTGCGGTGGACAAACACCGTGTGCGTGGGTTTTCTCGGGGCTCTCCCGTTTCCTCTCACTTTCTTAATTTATTTCTCATCATCACCGTCTCCTTTACCCTAGCTGACATATGCGTGGGACTTGAAAGATTTCGCTTATAAACTGTAGTTAAAATGTCTGTTTGGAACAATTTTTAATAAAGCTTTAGATAAATAATACCAGTGTTAAGTTTTTTAAATGACAGATTATAGACTTCGGGGGGAAAAAAGTGCCAAAACGCCCCCTTTTGGCGTTTGTGCCAGAAATAGAAGATAAACACGATTCCACCACAAGAAGTGGAAATGGCTCAGCAATGTACTCCTAGCTCTTAGCTCAGCAATGTACTCCTACAAATTACCATTTTACTTCGCACCTTCCTGACAAATAGAAGATTTTTTTCGAGTGGATTAACGAAGATACACGTCAGTATAAAATTTTCTCTGCCAGCATCTTTCAGAATGCAACCAAGAAATTCTAAAGACATTTACCGAATTTACTGTGGCCGAAACTCCCAGTGCTTTTCTTCGTATCCTGTACATACTTGATTTATACGCTGAATAAGACGGCATCTTACACAAATAATCAAGTCCCCTAGCCTTCGCTGCCTTGAACTCTTCTTCAAATATTTTCGATGGAGATGTTAATTCTTCCCTTGCTCGCTTCTTACATTTTGACTTCCATTTTTCAATTTCTATCTTAGCTACGTCAGCAACACACACATGTGCTTTAGTTGACAAAATAACATCACCGTCACCGACTGTAACACTACCTCTGCAAGTAATTCCCTTTTTGTACTTGTTCACACAAACCCAATACTTCGAACCATCTTTCCTTTCTCTGTTCAGATTATACTTCCGTCCTTCGTATAAAAGCACGGATTTCCCTTTAGTACTTTCAATGTAATGTAGAGATTCCATCTTGGAAGGCGATTACTCTGAAAGGAAGATTGTGTTGCAAATTACCAAACGTAATAACCTGTAGAAACGTAACAATCCAGCAATACGTACAGCTTTCATTAACATTAGAACTAATAACTGCAACGTTTAAACTGCTATTTATGAAAAATATTAAACCATTAATGGACCACCGAAGCAAAACAGAAATGTCTTTGCACCGTTGGGAAATTTAAACATATTGTAAACAATGAACCTTCTAGCTGAACAGTTAATCCCGTGCAAATGCTGTACGTAATAAGTTAACATTACAAGAATTCACTATAAGAAATCAAGTTAGTAAATGCAACAGAAACACTAGTTGTCTGAATGTTAATACTGCACTTGCAACCATGGGCGGCGATTAGGGTGGCAAAGGGGAGCAGTTGCCCCCCCCCCCATTTTTTGAAGTAACCCAGTTTCATTTGGAAAGTTAAGTTTTTTGTATGTATTACTGGTTCATAGAAAAAATGCGGCCATATAATATTTACTGTTGCGTGAGCACATATTGGTTATTTGTCTTCCCGTAGATTTAAGAAAGATACAGGAATTGCGCTTTAATTGCCGCGGAAAATGCCCAAAAATTAACCTATTGGAGCGCAATAATTCAAGTGTACTTTCATTTCTTCTTTACAAGAGCTCAATATGTTAGTCAGCCACTTTGAAACTAACTGAGAGAACATTTCGCCAAAAAAAAAAAAAAAAAGTCTTTCGCAAGTTATTTTTTAAGTACAGAAAAACTGACAGTTCCTAAAATGACTTTTCTTCTTTCTAATAGAAAGGAATATTGATTAAAAAGAGAGTAATAAGACATAACTGCTACCTTTTCTGTTGGTTTGCAGTGTAATATAGGAGTGAAGTGGTGTGTTTAAGTGTGTACGAATGTACTGGGTTATATTAAATGCTTGGAGCGATTTCACAGCTCCATAATAACTGTAATATATATATATAGCGATAATTTTTTTCACACATATAGAAAATCTCAAAATGTTTTTGTTAACAATTACAAATGTTCGATATGTGCCCCCTTAGTGATTCGACAGACATCAAGCCGAAAATCAAATTCTTCCCTCACTCGGCGCAGCATGTCCCTGTCAATGAGTTCAAAAGTATTGTTGATGCGGGCTCGCAGTTCTGGCAGGTTTACTGGTAGAAGAGGTGTGAACACTGAATCTTTCACATAACCCCATAAGAAAAACAAAGGTCTACGCATGGGGTTAGATCAGGAGAGCGTGGAGGCTACAACATAAAGTGCTTTCTCGGCGCCTGTCGCCATTTTGCCTCACTGCTTACTGCTGCGCTCTCGTGGGAGAAATCTGAAGAATGCCTGCAACGAACAAAACTTTTTGGAGTTTTTCTACGTTATGTTTATTATTTTTATTTTTTATAATATCTCAATTACTAGAGCTACAGTGAATTTATGAAATCGCTCCAATCCTTTATAATAAACCTGTATAGAATTAAATTTAGTGAATCCAACATAATTCTAGGTTTTAGGATTATTTTGTATAACTGGAGTGTGGAGTGATTCTAAGTATTTGTTCTGATGTATTCCAAGAAAGTGAAAACTGCACCTAATGGCAACGAACATGTTTCGGGAAAATGCAAGAGTAAATATTTTTGTAAATTTCGTAGCAAATGCTTGTAGTATTTACTGTCTTTCATTTTCTAAGAGTAATAACACACATTTAATAAATCTGTTGAATGAAAATACAAGTTTTTCATTAATCCCCAGTTTCAATATAACTTTTCAAAACAAAGCTCATTATTCATTACTATGATTAATATTATGTAAATGTGTTATTAAATAATCTGATCCCACAAATTTTTAGTCAGAATTTTAACATGTTCATGAGCAAGGAATCAAATCTTTTCTTACACCTTTGTTGTTTAAGAGTACAAAGAGCTAGTATACCTACTTCCGTTGCTCTTGTCAATTTACTTAATAAAATATGAAACATGATATACGGTATTTTAACTGAAAAGATAGTATCGTATTAGTTATACCTTTCGTCAAAGAAAGTGTTAGAAACAACCAGGGAAACTAAGATTGATATACGAATATTCAGATCATGCCTTGCACCCCCCCCCCTCCACTTTTAACGTCCAATCGCCGCCACTGCTTGCAGTATTACATTGTACAAACAAATAAATCTTGGTAGAATGATGAGCTACTGAATAAGAAAGAAAGAAAAAAAAACACTGAAATATACCGTCCCACATACAAAAAGCTACCATGCATAGCAGTCAATTGAGAGAAAATGTCAATTTTTGAACTTTTCAGGAGATATATTTGAGTACTTGCATTGGAAATAAGGTTCTGTACAGAATTGTAGAATAATTTTTAGCTTCTAGTTTTTTACGTAGTCATTGAATTTGCGATATGTACTCAATCCGAGCGTCAGTGCCGCACACAAAATAAGGTGGTCCGTCTTTTAACTCCCTCTTCAGCAAGATATTAACTCCCTTTCAATGCAATCATCGATGACGTCTTAGCTAGCCAAGACGCTGGTACTGGATGCACCATCGTTGGATTGGGGATTGGTTGTGTTTGTGCAGACTGCCATTGTCCGAATTTTCAGTAGTACTTCTTTCGGCAGATCATAGTCCTTACAAAACACTTCGTATATCTCCGTACTTTCATATGAATCATCATGATTGCATTGAGAGTTTTCAAGCTAATTAGATACCCTATTTGTTTTCTTTAATAAATAAAATCTCTGTGGCTTGAAGAACCGAACAGTTTACTAAATTAGTATTAGAAAACTTTCATTCTTGCAATGAAGTGCGAAAATTGAAATAATTTAAAAATAGCAAAACCATCCACTTACTGCCGTTTCGGAAAAGATATTACAATTCTATCTGAGTTGATAAGTATAGTTAAGTAGGTGTAAATGTATGGGTGGAGAGAGAAGAATAAAAAACAGGCGTTTGTTGCGTAATAAAACACCCTCTGTTAGAGAAATCAATTAATAGGATAACATATAATGACAAGTAGGCTAATTTTTTAAAAATATTACACTTTATTTTCACAGAAAAAGTATTTTTAGAATTAATTTAACGGCTAATAGAAAAAGCCAAAGATGGCAAAAGAGTTTCATAAAATAAGCTATATTTAAGGCTATAAGCATTTCGTCGATTTGTATGGCTAAATGACTCTCCAAATAGGCTAGATTTAACCAAAAATAGGCTAAATTGGCATAATTGCCTTTCACATGTAGCACTAGAAACTGGTATAGTCACAGAGATGATACCTAGCTTGTAGGTTTCTAGGAATGCGTTTTTGTAGACACAAAAAAATAGATAAATGAAATTCATCAAGAAATTAACTTTGGTTTTCTCTCGTCTTCATACAACTTAATTGTGTTTGAGAGGATTTTGAGTTTACATTTGGATATTTCCAGATTACTTCCATAATGCTGGGCCATATGCTCAACAATGCTGTAATTTAAAAAGTTTTCACATTTTTAATGCAGCGCGGCGATTGATCTAATGATTTTGCTACATGATCCAAAGCGGTTTTCCACCTCAGTCATTACCTTATCAATAGTGGACAAAAAGAAATCTCTTTTAGTATATCATCTTTAGAAAATTTGTTTTCTACCTCCAATGAAGGAAGAGATTCATCCAAAATGAATTTGTGATATTTCGATGGCGAATGTCTAGTTCGTTTCCACGAAGAACCCCTATAGTCTATCTGTTTCCGACTCTGGAATTTTAAGACCATTTTCTTTGCATATCTCCAAACATTCTTGATAAATTTGTTCGAACGTTGTTCGTTGATAGTCATATTCTCCAGACCTCATATTTGACAGCGTTTGAACTAGTGAATCTGCAAGAATCAAACCTTCCGACATATCTGCATCTACTTGAGATAAGGCGAAGCTTAAAGTTATAGCATGGCAGTAGTCATCTCAAATTTTACCAGCCCAAAAACATTCCCTTTTGTACAGATCACACTAATTTGCAGGATGGAATGATGGACGTAAACATCACAAGTTACAGATTTGGTTTAAAACCACATAATAATATAAATAGTTGTTTGGTATATAAACTGTATTAGTAATGATAATAAAGTAAAAAGTGATTCACAGGGACAAATGTTCTTAAGAGACAAACGCATAGACACAGGAACCGAACTCTAACAGGGCACTGATTTGCCGTCCCAACCGACTTTAAATTTTAAGCGTTGTTCTTGAAGCTTAAGTTTCACTTTAAACTAAACTGCCAATAATTATCGTGTATCTTAACATTTCAGAAAAATGTCCCGATTTCACATTCTGAAAGTATAGTAGCATAATCAGTAACGAAACTAGACATTTGACGCCCAGGGCAAATTTTGCGATTAGTACCCCTTTCATCTAAATCTATACAAATAAACACACATATAAGTTTGCTGGCGCACGGGGCAACTGCCCTGGTTGCAGCCTCTTGTTTTGATCTGGCCGTAGTTCAATTAGTTTTGGTTACTTTTACCCTTGAGCTCTAAAAGTGAGTAATGGATTTGCCTATTCTTCATTAAGATGATGAACACTCTTGAAGCAAAAAGAGGAAATGTTTTCCTTTCCCTAATATCAAACAATATCAGAATAGACATTTCAATGGGAACTCCTTACAGCAAAAGAAGTTTATATGGCTTTTTTCTTTCTTTCGTTTGTTTATCTTCACTAGTTTTGACATGAATTCAAATACACAAACATTTCATACCCACACCGAATCGACAAAGCTCAGCGGTAAAACATCAGCTTAAGATTAGGAAGTTGGCGTGATCAGTCTCTTGTGGGTAAATATTTCGACTGAGGAGTTTGGAAATTTTTATGGCCCTATTGACTCATTTCCCTCATTTCCATCCCCTGAGCCTCGGATGTTCCAAAACCTTAAAATAAATTCAAATATAGTTGAAGTACTTTAACGCTATCCTGTAGGCGATACTAAATTAATATTGTTAGTTTTAAGATTAGATTTGAAGGAGAGGTATTAATTAGTATATCCTACCGAAAATTCACCTAATCATTAATTTACTGTTCTGCATAACTCCTACAATGAAATTTTATTCAGAAATGCTTAATTTTCTCAGAAATGCATATTTTGACAAAGAACAATATAAATCTGTGATAAAAGTGGGTATTCACTGACTGAACTTGCTGAATGGAATATCTGGAATATTCTTAACTTGTATATGGACCAGTTCCACAAATTCCTGATATCTCTCTGATTACTAAACATCAGAAAACGGGATGATACAACCTGGTCACGGAAGTAACTACCACTTTTACACAAAACAGCATTACTGCTGCGACCAAATTGTATCTCGGTATCTTACCTTATGCTTGGTAATCAGGAGATTATAGCACTGCTCTGTGATAAACTTCGGAATTACTCTAGTAGTATCAGTTTTGGGATTAAGCTACAGATAAAATTGTTTAAAAGAAAATATTTCTGAACGATTTAATTATGAAGAATCACTGGTTTTTGTTAGCTTCACTTCCCCAGGTTTTACTTAGTAATATAGGTTCACCAAGCGCTGACTCCGTTTTCCTTGGATATCGCTAGTGTCACTTGTTAACATCGCAGCAGAAGGTTTCTAGAGTTGTCAATGTCCAAGAGCATTAGGAAAGAGGAGAACCAGTATCAGTAGCAAAGAGCAGGTGTTGGTGGTATTCAATATCTTTAATTTTCTCAAACAATTGGGATACGAACAAGAGAGAATGACAGAAATAATAAAAACTTTTGCTCTCTTCACTGTATATTAAACAAGACGGCTCGATATTAATTTTTTTTTTTAATAATAATTCCAAATTATTTAATGGATGCTATGCATTTGTTCTATGTCGCCGTAATCAATGGAAATTAATTACTTACTTCTCGAAGACTTCTGACGTCCAACACAAGTGTAATATTTTACAACAGTGTATGCTATTTGTAAGTAAGCATCTCTTGTTTTAGTGTGACTTTCAACATTGAAGCGAATGAGAATGCCGACTGGTTTTGCTTCTTTTTCTGGTTCTTTGTCGAAAACAAAGAAGTTGAGTTGATTTTAGTTTAGTGTCTCTTTCAGCAGCGAGGCTATATGAGACGGGACGTACTGATTAACGTGGAATCCGAACCACATGAGATCCCACCGGGAGAAAACAAAGAAGATAACCAGATAAAGGGCAGAGATTAAAAGGAACATTCAGATGGTGAGGTCAATGCATGCAATGCATTTGATGAATTAGATCTTACTGTACTACCAACAAGAAACGAAAAAAAGAAAATGAAATCTTTAAGTTTTACGTCCCACGCTTATGCCGGTTAGGCTAAAGGAGATGGTGATTATGAGAGATGAGTGAAATGGTGGAATGAAGAAAGTGGGAGGAAACGGGAGAACTCCGAGAAAACCCACGAGCACGGTGTTTGTCCACCACAAAGTTCACTTGGCGGGGGCTGGGATCGAACCCGGGACCCCAAGCACCAGAGGTGAACGCTCTACCACTGAGCCACCGCCCCCCCCCCAACAAGAAAGGAGCCTGGAACTTTTTACTTGGAACGCAGAGTATTGCAACATACGGTATTCTGCAGTTGGTAATTCTGTTTTCGAGAGATATTTCGGTAGTAGTTTCACTTGTGGCCACTATTAACTCAGCGTGTTTCGACCTATAGCAGTTATCAGTCTGTGGGGGGGGGGAAGCAAGAATTTTGAGCAAGGAGTCCTGGCACCCTCAGGCCCCCGTTAGCTCCGCCACTGCTTTGTAGATGTGCAGATGTCTCGTTCGAGCTCCAATGACAATTAATCCCTGGGGAAAGAATGTGTACCTTCACCTTCTGCCATAATTTTACATAAAACTATCCTAGCTTTTGGAACTATATATTATTAAAAGGTATTTTCTCAATGGTGTTACTTTTCTATCAATTGAGCGATATGCATAGCTTAGCGAAGCAAAAGAGAAATGCCTATACACCATTGGAATGTTTAACACTTACCGAAAATATTGTAAAAATAAACTCCTAGCTGTTCGGTTATTTCAGGTAAAATGTGACAAGTTAACACTAATCAATTCACCATACAAAATCAAATGCACTGAAAGCACTCCTCATCTGCTTGTATTTTGTGTGTGTGTATGTGTGCAAAGAAGGGGCGTTTTGAAACCAGTTGAGTGTAATTATTAACTGATAAATATGGTGTTTCAGTGGGGGCGTTTTGGCACGAATCATAGAACGAAGAAGAAGACTCTCGAAACAGCCTATCAGCTTTCCTTTTTCCCCACCATCCTGTGCCGTCGCTGACGTCATGTGGAAGTATCACTGAAAAAAACGCCACGCAATGTTGCCAATTTAGTCACTTTATAGATACAGTACCTTCAACAATTATTAATCCAACGATTAACCAATGACAATGTAGTTCAGCTAGTCATAGTAATTGTAATTGTTAGGCAATTATACATTTATAATTGCCCATTTCTAGTTATTTTTGTTAAAAGTAGTTGAATTCTTTTTCAACGGGAACGTATTTCAGAAAAAAAAAATATGAATTGAAAGAAAAGTAGCTTTCCATCTCCCTAATCTTTCTGCTTCCAACGGGGCTTACATTGCCACACGAAGATAGGAAACTTTCTTTACTATTCCCACCTACTAGCGCATTCCGTGACGGTTTGTGTCAACGCAATATAAAATTTGCGATAATCGCCATTGCATTTCTAACAAATTGTTTCATTGCGTTGCGTTACTGTACACAGAATTTAACGAAAGCTAGTACGGAATGACCCCATAGGAGGTCATGATTTAATGCACAATTGGGTTCTGAACTCCCACCTTCTAATAGCTATCTTTAAATATTACATTTCTTCAATAAATTATTGGCTCAAAAAACAACCAACTACATAGGCTTCCAGAAAATATTCTTAAGTTAGCACAACATGAAATGTGCTTCAAACATTATTATTCGAAAATTTATTATTTTAAAATAATTTTGTTGGTATCATTGTTCTGAAATAGTAATAAAATTTTGCAACAAAAATCTCACCCGCCTCCACGAAACACCAGCTTAGCTCCTAAAGACATAACCAGAAAACTTTCAGAAACAATAACTCCGAAATGACTTGCTTTAGGGCTAAAATAACCGTAGAACCGTATTTCTGGTAAAATTCTAGCCTTAAAACGTGTAACACGATTCCATTTGCATTTGAAATTTCGAATACCAATCAAAGATATCTGCCATGATGCTTGATAGAACCATCTGATGTGACAGACCACTTCCAAGTTTCATCATTCTCCCTCAACCCGTTCTCAATACACAAGGATGCAGGGGCGAATCCAGGGAGGGGAGACTTTCTTATTTTTTATATATATAAATATAAACTCATTCCACAGTTTGGAGCTCTTAAAAGTAGCTCTAAGTAGCAGTATTACAACCCACCGCCCCCCCCCCCAGAAGTCCGTCCTGGATCCGTCCCTTCAAGGATTGTGAGGAGTTTCGTTTTGCCATATATATTGATAGATTGAGTGAAATCTCTACAGCAGGTAATTTTAAAATTTACCTAAAAAGCTTATTACAACCAAGAAAGTACTTACGAGAGTCATTGGCAAGAGGGTATAATAAAAGTGGGTCGTGATATGAAATAAGTTGAGAATTACTAATCTATAATTACTGAAATATTCTGTACCCAACACAGTGTAGCCTTAACGAGAATAAAATAAACTAGGAATGCAATGTATATACCCGATTGCAATGAAATGAGCTGAGCGAACTTAAACTACGTAATCAGGAAGCGTTTTTCGGTGATTATTCCTCGATGGTACATCGGATTTTTGATTTCGACCTATGTTGTCACTCAGCACGACATACTCTATCAGCGTGCTAAGTTTGGTTGAGATCGGCCAAACGGTCTAGGAGGAGTTCGCGGACAACCAAACGGCTAACCCGAGTATAAGAACTTCGCTTCGCTCAGCTCAATGAAAAGATTGGTTGCAAGAGCAAAGTCTTAATAAATATGTTATTACACGATTTTGAAATATGTTTCAAGTCATATTTTAAACTGTTCAAAATGTTTAAAACATGTTTTTTTCGTGTGTTTGAAAACATGTTTAACCTTTTAATTACGGAGCCTTTTTAAAAAATAAAGCCTGGGATACGGCGCCAATTTCTGCAGTTGCCTAGTATGTCTCTTGAATAAAACACATGCAAGTGCATATGTGATACCCAGAAAGTTAAAAAACAATTAGGTTTAGTGGGCAAACTGCAAGGTATCTATAAATAGTTACTTCGTATCCCAAGCCTTATTTTTAGGTAACTAAATATAGTTACTTCGTGTCCTAAAGGTTAAAACATTTTGAACACCTTTTTCATTTTTTAGACACGTTTTGTTCTTCCTTCCCCCCCCCCCAAAAAAAACTATTTTTTCCAACCCTGCTTTTTATACACCCTGCTTCCCGAATCTTGGCCAGCTGCCCACCCACTCCACTTTTATACAGTTGCATAATCCAGGTTCACTTAATGTTTTAATCCTAGTAGCTTTCTGCGGTGTAATGTCACACATTTTACTTATGTCGATATCGGATAAAGCGGTATATCAATATTTATGGGTAAAACTATCACTTTCAAATTTGTTAGTAAAAGTATCACTACTAGAACAACACAAATTACGTACCCCAGGGAGGACTACCTCAGGAGAGTAATGCTCCCGGAAGTAGGAACGAAAAACACAGTTCTGATTGGTTGGCGTAATCCATTTCTTGCCACATTGCATTCAAATACGTAAATCAAACGACTGCTACTGTCGGTCCTCGTGGCCGAGTGGGCTAGCGCTATATGCTAGTAACGAAAATCTCTTCTGGCGTGACTTCAAACCCGGCCCGAGGAAAGTTCTTATTTACATTTTTTTTTTTTTTTTTTTTTTACATTTTTATAACACTTTTTAAATTAAAATAATGTGAAAATAATACTCAAAAAAATGATTTACTTTACTTTTGTGCAAAGAAGTAGTAGTAGTAGTAGTAGTAGTAGTAGTAGTAGTAGTAGTAGTAGTAGTAGTAGTAGTAGTAGTAGTAGTAGTAGTAGGAACGGGTTAGAAGCCCCGCAGGCCTCATTGTGTTCTCCTTGTACTCCATGATATAAATTTTGTGACCAACTTAAAACAACTGGCTAGGATAGCTCGTAAAACAGCTGGCTAGAGTAGCGCGCGAAAAAACATACTTCCGGGAGCATTACTCTCCCGAGCGGGTCGTCCCCAGGGCACCTACACAACAAGTACGGAAGCGGAGACCATACTGCGCGCTTGGAACGTGGATTACCTTATTGAGCGCGAACCTGACTGAAAGCAACATCGAGTCATCCGTTAAATGAACATTTAGCATGGCGGATTTGTTTCCTTTCCCACACATTTTGTTGAATATCATCAAAATTGTTGTAAAGATACGTAACTTCGGTGAGTATATTTGGATTCCACATAAAATTTCCTTTAATTGATGTATATATTCCTAACAGCACAATCACATAGCAGGCATATGCCTATCATGTTCCCTCAGGTACATGGGAATGTGCCTTATGTACCTCTGAGAGAGAAATCACATGGATGGCAAGTGATAGTCACAGTCTATGTCCGCCCCTAGGCACATGCCTCACATGTACCTGGGGAACGTGCCTAGTATGTTCTAGTTAAGTTCCCCATGCCGTAAGCGTCAATGAATCACAAAATTACTCCCCCAAAATATGTTGAATCGCCTATATGCGTTATGTATTTACATTAAGGTGAGTCTAAAAAATGCTTTAAACAAGTAAATGTAGGGCTACCCTAGGGTCGGCGCGAACCACCAACCCTTGGATTACTAGCCGCGTGCTCTACCGACTTGGCCACGGAGGCGAGGAAGACAATGTTGCTTGTAGAAGAATTGTTGAGGTCTTTTGAATTTGGCCAATCAGAGTGCTCCTTTAACCGCGAATATTCGATGATAACCGTTTGGGATAAGATAAAATCTACTTGCCATGTAATTTTATAACAAAATGACAAGGGTCTATTTACTTTATTTCATGGTTCTTCCATATTCACTTTCAAATGATCGATGACAGTTGCCATCTAATAAAGTTGATGTGATTTTTGCTTCTAGTACACAATCGCTTAGAAAAAGAAGCAACAAATGCATCAAATGTGGGAGATGAATTTACAACACCTAAATGTAGCATGCCTAGCATATCTTGTGATGTTAGGGATATCATTGTATGTTTGTGCATATATAGGTAGAATCTTCTTTGAAATCCTTATGAATGCGTAAAATTCCAAGGAGTTACTATTATTTTTTTCATGACTGTATTTATATGTACCCGTACTTAGGTAAGTGCTATTCTGTGCTCGAGCACAGGGCGGAGAAATTTTGGAAATTCTTTTTAAGAATCACAATAAAGTAATATTTAAAACTAGCAACCCGCAGAGTCCCACACAAGCGCGAGACAATATGTTAATTCACTCTAATCACAGTAGTTACTAAATAGCTATCTTATATGATTATTTTTAAAAAGTCATCCTCTCCCACCTCCACCCCAAGGGGTGACGATGAACTTGAACATAATGAAAACTGATACCGTTAAACTTAGCGACCTCGAAAACTATGAATTCAACACTAATATCTGTTGTTTTAGATTACTTTTAAAATTTGGCCCCTCCCTGGTGAGTCGAGTATGATCTTGAAGTTGAATTGGATTAAAACTCCCACTATTCATCTCAGTGACACAAAAACTATGAATTCAACTCTCATATTGGTCGGTTTCGTTTTTAAAGTGCCCCCATGTTATTCTTGTGGGGATTTTTCACCCCATATCTCAACTCAGGTGTGACCTAGATGCCTGGAACAGGTCATTTGGATCGTTTCTCTAAGAGCTTTAAAACATTAAAATTCCATGTTTCTATCTATTATGGTTCTCGAGTTGAAAAGTGCTACAAATGGATAGGCAGACAGCTTATTGTATCATTAATATAGATGCTATTAAACCATTACTTACGGTGGATAATGTAAACAAATGTTTTCCTTATGAGTTATCAGTGATAACTGATAATTACCACCAAGAATTATTGGTGTCTCACAGTAACGTCTACCAATAGTCACCTACCTTCAGGCAGAACATCATCATATGATGATCATCATCGAGAGAATTAGGCCATTTAAAATTACGTTGTAACTTTTGTAACTTGTAATACCTAAGCTTCTACTCAAGAAGGGCTGGTATGTTTGCAAAATCACGTCTTGTTTCCTTGTTTGACACAAGTTTGTGCGCGGGAAGGGACGACAAATTGTTTAGATCACAGGGGCGCACAATATATAAATACGGGCCTGTGTGTGTGTGGACAACGTGCGAGGATGACGGACAATGTATTAAAATACCTATTTCAACTAGATCGAAGTTCGAGAAAATGAAAAGAAACAAAAAGGGACTAGTACTATGAACAAGGTGACCAGACGTCCCGTTTTAGCCGGAACAGTCCCTTTTTTCCAACCGTTGTCCCGTTTTCTTCTGATTCTCGAACGGGATGCCTAAATGTCCCGGTTTTAAGTAAAAATGGCCTAGGTGTCCCGTAATTATTATTCAAAATATAAATCGTCAATGCAAATTCTACTCTCTTCCGTACCAACACTCGTTGCCAAGGTTCAACCGTGTCTAGAACTTCTGAATTTTCAAATGGGAATTGAGTGTTCGTGGTTCAAGTGGGAATCCTAAGTGTTCAACTAGTTAAAATAATTGTGGGTACAACTTGCAATCGGGAACCATTATTTGTTATGTGGTACATGTAAAGTTAGAAACCGTGTGTTATCACTCTTACTTGTGTATTTTGTAAATTGAGAACACTGCTGAGTCCCAAAATGCAATCTGGAAGTCAGATATCTCCCCCTCCTCCCGTAGCCGATTCGTATGCGTCCCGCTTTCGCAAGTGAAAATTCTGGTCACCTTGACTATGAACTTATATTGATGAAATCACCGTGGGAAAACACTAGATCTATTCACTAAACTTTTTTAAAAAAATAATTTTTTACACATGGAATGAATTGTATCTTCAGAAATAAGCGGAGAAATAGTCACCTGTTGTTTTGGCGGTTTAGCATACACAAAGGAGTTGTCGCCGTTTCAATGGCTAATTCTAAATTATATGTGGTTTAGTTATCAGGAAATTTTGTATCTAATCGGGAAATTTCGTGATTTTGGGTGGAAAATTTGCTGTTACGGAACGAGCAATACTGGGATCCAGTCGCCCTAGCCTTCTTCCCGTCCGTAACGACAACGCTGAGAACGAATTATATTAGTAATAGTAATATCTACACATAAAAAAGTGTGTTTATGAATGTTTATAACATTAACATGTGTTTATAAATATCTGGTTCACTCTCGTTGCAAAATTAACAAATGAATTTCTCATTCCAAGTATATAAAAGAAGAAGAAGAAGAAAAGGAAAGAAAAAAAGAAAAACTTACTGAAGACGTAAGGTCCGACGATGTTTTTGTTTGTGGATATTTTCTTGACTTGACTACTTCTTCGGCAATTGATGGGTGCTGTCGTTTCAAATGTCTCATGAGATTTGCTGTCGAACCGCCATGGAAAGACAAAGTTCTGTGGCAGTATCCGCATTTAGCTAAGCCCCGTTTTACTTCGTGAAAGTAACGCCACAAGAAACTATGGCGTCTCGGTTTAGTTTCACCTGTTTGCATTTTAATCGAATTGGTACCACCAAAATTGACTTTTTTTTTAACGTATTGCTTCCTAGAATCAAGATTTTTTTTTGGAAAACGACACTTTTACGAAGATAAGATAACGACTTATTATCGTTCTTCGATAGTTACTAGTTCTACGAGTGAATAACAGTTCCAAAGCTTGAACAAATACTTCTCAACTTTTTCAACTAACTCGTAAGAGCAACTCCTCTTTATTGCTCTTGAGACAAAAGTATTCGAATCTTAAATTGTACGGAAAGACTCCAATCACACCGTGAAAAAAGTATCAACTACACGCCACAAACAACAACTCCTAGAGATAGGGTGAACGATGAAATGAATGTACGTAGTTCATAGACTCGCTTATTACATGTTGTCTTCCTTCACTACAATTCCTGTAGAAAGCAGCAGCTTGCGTGCGAATCTAGTGGAACGACAAGAGATCGTTCCGGAATGAATCGTTACGCAGAAATGAATTCCCAATAAGGAATGAATCTCTGAAACAAACTGGAATGATCTCAGTTATAACCGACTCGAAACAATATTGGAATTGGATCAATATTGTGGAACGACGGAACGAGAACTGTTGTGGAATCATCACAATGAAATTGAAAGAACCACGCTAATGCGCATGTCTCAGAACTAGAAATTAGAAGGGAAAAAAGTAGTTTGTTCTGCATCACTGCTTAGCTTATCCACTCTCTCTCAGAGATGGGAGGGAAGTTTGATTCCTTTTATGGAATCGACTGCTTTGATTCCGTTCACTAGAAGAACTCATAAAAAGGAACGACTCCATGGAACGAGTCGTTCCTTTCTAACATGAATAGGAATACTTTGATTCCATCGGAGATGCAAGCAACACGTGTTCGTTCCTTTCTTCCGTTGTATATCGTAAAAACTCGGAAACCTTGGGTTGTGGTGGAACCAATACATTTGAAGCTTGCAGGAAGACTTGCCATCTCATCTGTTTCTGCTGGTCTGACTGGGGGGAGTTCTGGTTCCCTAAGGGTCGAGTGAAGGGGAAAGGGAGGTATGTTGCTTGGGTTGTCATATGTTTGTCCTCATTCAGGAAACAAAAGAGACGAACCTGTGCGTCAAGGTCAAGAGTAAAAACTTCAATCCATGTTGGTATTGTTTGAAGAAACATAAAATTTCCGTCTATCTACCCGGTACCCATCTTCTCTTCCTCTGTCTCTCTTGGCGGGCACGGACCCAAATAAAGAAAACAACAACAAAAATGAACATTGGAAACAAGGAACGAGTACAATAAAGTTCTTCAAGGTGAATGAACTATAAGAATGGGTTGTCATTCTTTTTTCTCTTATAATACCAAGGAAACAGTGGCAGAACTTCAGAATCAGTCCCCACGCAAAAATTCTTCTCGGTCCCACGTGCAAAAAATTATCTCACCCCACTCTCTCAAAGTACTTGTCAGGGCCTATAAAGCAATTCAATCTTTTCATGTATTTTCCCAACACAGATATTCGAAATGAGGCAATGATTGTACTATAATGTAACACACGTATCTAATTATCAGAAAACTATTTTTGCATGAGAACTGTTACGTTGTTTAAAACTGTATTTACTACATGTGAATGGACTGTTTATGATTATTGGTGGCGCGGTGGCTCAGTGGTAGAGCACTTACCTCTGGTGCGAAGGGTTGCAGGTTCGATCCCCGCCCAAGTAAGTTCATGGTGGACGACATCGTTGCTCGTGGGTTTTCTCGGGGTTCTCCCGTTTCCTCCCACTTTCTCATTCCACCATTTCTTTAATCATCATTCACTTGCAATTTCATCCGTCTCCTTTAGCACTCCGTTTTCATAATCGTGAAACGTTAAACTAAAGCTTTCCTTTCTTTTGTTTATGATTATTACACTGTTGTACTGCAACGAACATATGTGTATTTGTATACGACTGATTCAGTGTTGAATTCAGATTTTTGTAGGGGGCCGCGGTGGCTCAGTGGTAGAGCGTTCACCTCTGGTGCATGGGGTCCCGGGTTCAAACCCTGCTCCCGCCAAGTGAACTTTGTGGTGGACAAACACCGTGTGCGTGGGTTTTCTCGGGGTTCTCCCGTTTCCTCCCACTTTCTTCATTCCACCATTTCATTCATTTCTCATAATCACCGTCTCCTTTAGCCTAACCGGCATAACCGTGGGACGTAAAACTCAAAGATTTCATTTCATTTTTTTTCAGATTTTTGTACAAGGAGGGACAATAGATATTCTAGATATACACTATATTCTAGATATGCACTATATATAGATATTTAAGGGGGGCTGAGCCCCCTTGAGCATGTCTGAATTCAACACTGGACTGATTCATAGTGAGAGTTCAGAGGCAGAAAAGTGTTATTTACTTTCCCAGTGACCTTTTGATTACATCATTAAAAGTTACATCATAACGCATGAAAACTAATTGTATTCAAATAAATATTGTAATATATTAAATTTAACTCAGACTCAAAAGGCCGCAAGCATTCCGAAAGCAGACTTTCTAAACTTAATCGAAAAAAATAATATCCTTTGGCCCGGTCATAATTAAATCTGAAACGACAATATCAGGTCTTGTGACCTCTCAAAACCAACAATCTATAGGGTCAAAGGATATTAATTTTTAATAATACCTACTATATATTCTTACAGTTTCCAACAAGATTAACAAAAAATATTTTGATTGCGCTTTCGTGTTTCATCAATAGGAAACTTACTTTAAACGCATCTGATCAGGGCCCCCCTTATGTCCCGGGCCCCACCATTGCGTGATCTGCGGTGGCAGTAGTTCCGCCACTGCAACAAAATATGCTTTAGTTCTATATTGAGTCTGAACTGTGGGTGCGTAAAGTTAGGGTAAGCGGTGTCACCGCCTCGACCCCACGTTCCGAGGGAACCGGGTCGGTAGATGTATGCCATCAGGCCCATAGGCAGAATTTCATTTCGGGGTGGGATATTGTTGAAACACCCTGGTAATTACATCTTTTGCGCTCTTTTCCTGTATCTGTTTCCACCTTTTGTTCTTTTTGAGGAGATTTCGAGGGGGGACAAGTCCCACCCATCTCACCCCCTGGCTACGTCCCTGTATGCCATGATTGTTAATGAAAGGGTCCCGATGTACTTCACTGGCCTTGGGCACTAGTTCGCCTTACGCCGCCACTGACTGGTCTGAACTGCGCGGTTTCAGTTAAATTTTTGCATTGCCCGTTAGCTGACAAAGGGACCCGGCGTTTGACATTCATAAATGAATCCCTTTCCCCTTTTTTAATTTCATTAGTAGAATTAGTTTTACAGGGTGCGACGGGGTACAATATTGTTACGGAATTCACATAACCGTATACTCAAATGTATTTCCGATAAGCCCCTCGTTCCTCGTTTTTTGTAGTAGTTTGTACTTCAATGTTGAGAAAACGAAGGAAAGTTTGATTCCATGATTCCTTCGTTCACATCACTCTTTGTTTTGTTTAGGAGTTGGCGGGGCGAGAGGAAGGAATAGTCGTCCTTTCCTTTATAGCTTTGTAGACGGAAGTGTTCAACCGCAGATGTTCAGCCAGTGTCGTCTACGTCTAGTGTTTCTTCCATTTGCCAAAGGCGATACACATGCTGCTTTACAGTGCATACTCGTTCCTTTCAAAATGAGTTTGATTCCTTTCAAGGATTCGTTCCATTCGTTCTCAGAAAGGATTCGTTCCAAAGGAACGACTCGTTCGCGAACGACACATCTCCACTCTCTCTCTTTCCACACATAGACGCGAGGCTATGATAAGTAAACTTACTGCACAAAAGAAAGAAAAATACGAGTGGTTTGCCTTTACGTCTGCCTTTTTCATGATTTCTTTCCTTCAGTTCTTGCTTCTATAGTTGAACTTCTCTTTTATTATGAGTCCAATGCTTTTTCTTTCGCAAGTAGTACAGTTTCGGATGCTCATTTCTCATTCTCTGTACCAGTGGCGGATTCGGGGGGTGCCCCCTCCAGAAGAGGAAACTTTCTTATTTTATATATATAAATAAAACCAATCCCAGAGTTTGGACCTCTTAAAAGTAGCTGTATTCCAACCCACCTCCCCCCCCCCAGAAGTCCGTCCAGAATCTGATTCTGCTCTGTACGTACAAAATAATGACGTGACCGTAAAAAATATACAGCCACGCTTAAACTCTAATTATCCATTTCTTTTGTTTGTTTGTTAAAGTTTAGAGTTCTTTTTCGACACCAACGCTATATAAGATGTGGATCTACAGTTTTAAGATGGAATCCTAATCAACGTTGATTGATTTGTTTATTAGAGTTCAGCGTTTCTTTTAGCAGTGAGGCTATGTGAGACTTGACCTACAGCTTAACGCGGAATCAGAACTACAAAAGCTTCCCCCAGAAATCGAGCCCGGGTTTCCTACGCCAAAGACGGGTACGCTAAAAATATCGCTACAAAGGAGCTCTCCAGCCACCTTAATGCATTCAAATTTTAATGCTATCCCACTGGCACGTGTACCAAAAGCGCTCGCTCTAGTTACTAGACCAGCGGGAGAACTATCACCCATTTCTTGATCTACAATCTTATGCACAATAAATGTAGGTACCATTTTCTCGAATTTTTGTTAACTTGTGATACATTATACGCGATAACCGACAGTTTCCATGCAGTTTGTTTCCCCAGTAATCCTTTTCTCTTAACATACAAAGTTGGTACATTTAATAGTGTCGTCTATCTCCCTCTACCCCCGGCCCTCTTTTCTTTCAACATACATTCTATCAGAAACTCTGAATATACGTATTTTCCTATGCTTAATAATTGTTCAAGTAATAATTTATTGAAGTTTTGAAGATTCGATAAGTTAAACGAGTTACTTGCATAATGATTAGTACTATTATAGGATGAATAAGAGAAATTTTATGATAATGGTTTCTTCACATTTACTTCCTTGTTCTTAAGCATTAAATGATATTACATGCTCTTCTTTAACTTGGCATATACAAAAGCGTCGTATTTCAATGGTCAATTCTAAAAAGGATGTATTTTAGTTGGCGGGAAATTTGCTATCACGAAACTAATAAACACTGCATTCTAGTGTTCAGATTCAACCGTGTCCTTAAATCTTGCGACCTTATTCAATTTATTTCCCGACGACATACAATGATGAAATTTTCCACAGTGATGTAAGTCGGATGACAATACAATACTCTATTGTTGCTTTTATATACTTTTATGTATTTACTTAATTATTTAACCTATTATTACTGTTGTTCTCTAATAACTATATATCCTATTACGTTATGTAACCAAAAATGCTCTGGTGGTGATATGTTCAGTATAATATCCAGGATATCTTCATAAATTACATTTCAGACTGCAAAAGAACAATACTTGAAGAATTGAATTATTGTGAAAACATCTTATAGCAAAAAGTAGAATTGGTAAGCACAAAAAAAGCATAATTAATGCTTTTATAAATTCCATTAAGAAAGGAAATATTTTTGTGGGTAAAATGAATAAATGACTACAAAATCATTGGACGCGATCAATTATATAATTATAGTAAAACACTTAGAGCGCCTAATAGCAGGCACGTTCGCAGGAATTTATTTCCAGAGGGATCCAAAGTTTTACGAAGGAGATCCAAATTCATATGATCCCTAAAATAATATTAAATTTACAGAAAAACTGGGATTTCAGAGGGTGTCCCGATCCCCAAGACCCACTGTGAGGTGCTAGGTGGCCAGAGCCGAAGCTACTATATACCTAACAACACCAACACAATAAAATAAAAAAAAAATGTTGAAGGTGAGTGGCTGGGAATATTTAATTAACTGACGTATTTACATAAATGCAAATACCAAAAAAAAATATTATAAGAAGTGATTTATTCCCTCTTGGAGATTAGGTTCTCTCCTGTCAGGGCCGCCACTCCCTTATGAATTCGGTAGAGCAAAAATTAATTATTTCTGTAGAACAGCAGATCTCAGGGCCATCTGCATAACAACCATGCTCAAGGATGCTATAAATAGTGAGTCTGATTATAAGTTTCAAATATGTTAAAAGAAAAAAAAAATCTATACTTTAAAATTTACAGGTAGCAGCCTGTAAATGATCTCACTATTTCATGGCTGTTAGTTGTTCTTTTGGGCAGTATTCTCTCTCTGAGCCCCATGCAGAGAGATGGTCAACATACACAATCAAGGGGAAAATGTCTCCTTGAATCACACTCCTGAAACAAAATTGTCATTAGTGCAGGTACTCACCCTACAGCAATTGAATAAACAGTTGTTCCGGTAAGAGCTGACAGATTTATTTTCCATGAAGAAAACAGGTATCTCAACCATGGTAGAAGAGATAATATCACACATTATACACTAATTCTTATCACCTTTGTAGTGCACTATCACATGAGACACGTTACTATTTATTTGATATATTTGATATTTAACACACTTAAAAAAAAAAATAAAATGAATGAGAATAAACCGATTACTTGATAAGGTCTGTCTGACCTTTAAATAAAAAAAAAAAAATTATATAGAAATATTTACAGAATTATTTATCTCCTCATAATTTGCTAGTTTCTCGTCTCTAACAGTTCTTAGAGGAGAGATGTATTAAACTGTCGAAGAACATATTTCACTATTATTTGTCAACTAACAACACAGAGTGAAGATAAAATAAAGAAAATTTTATATGTTGATACACTGTTCCAAACGTTGCTTGACGTACACAAAGTTCCAATTCGATGACACAGTGTCCTCCAAGATGATCATTCCACCACATGAAAATGTTCTGCTAGAAATAAGGTACACTGAATGTTAAGCATTCTATGAAGGAATGTTCAGTAGCTCCAATTTTAAACAAGCAAATGGTTACTTGTAAGCCTTGTGCTAAAATGTCCAAGGACAGGCCCAGTATAATAGCGTTACTGGCCTCGGTGTTGTATCTCTATTTGAGATATGTAACGATATATATTTCTCCCATATTGGGAAACTGCAAATTGTCCCATATTAACACTGGGGTTGTGAAGAGATTTTAAAGTAAGTGATCTCCACTGAGGGTCCTAAGCACTCAGAGAATGGAGAATATTTAATATTGACGTTAAATGTTAAACTTCCATTTTCACTTGAATAGAATAGCACCACTGACGATAACTAAAATAAGTTAAGTTATACAATGTTTGTCACTGTACTATTTCATGTTTGTTGAAGAATTTTGTTTAACTCACTCGCGATACTGTAGTTCACAGGACAAATCCCGGGGAAACGAAATTGTTCTCACCGTGTCCTGGGTCTTGAACTCTGTACTGGAAGTCAGGGTGACTTCCTTTAACACTGCAAAACTATCTCTTGTTACTTCACGAGTCTAGCTTCAACTACCACGTTCTCCACGGAAAACGAGTATATGTTTCGGGCAAAACACAGGAAACGAAGAAACTCGCTTCTTCCACCACCCTTTGACAAAGGGTTCATGCCTTGCGGCTAATATTGCGGGTGGTCTCCTGTGTCAATGCCCTTCTTCCAGCTACCATCCGTAGCCAACTTTACCTTTCTTGGCTGATACGTGCTGCCCCTCTCAGATAGCGGACAACACGGAAGCTTATTGCTCGCAGCAGAAAATATGGATGATTTCCGCCTACTTTTGTTTTCCTTCGCTGGTTACAATATAAATAAAGCATAGAAACATATGATATTACACATAAAAATAAAGTTAAACATACAAAGAATACATATATATACAATTTATTAACTGTCATCTCCCTCAGAAGCAGCATACTACCCAATTACTGTGGCAGTCATTCAACCGTCTGCTTACTAATGCAGCCATGCTTTCTTGGAGAGAGATTGAAGGAAACATCTTTGTAAATTATTTATTTTTTTTCACAAATACAAGATCTAAGTGTCTTGTTCGATAAGGGAAACACGCTGTTAAAAATAAACAGAATTTTATGCGGTCTTTCCAAGAACGATTATAGCTTAGTACGTAAATATTAACATTTAACACTGAAAATGAGTCAAATTAAAGTATACATTTTCAAATGGGTGTTGCATACTGGGAACCTAGCAAGAGGCTCGCTAGCCAGGTTACTGGTTTTTGGTGAACAGGGGGGGAGGAAGAGACGCTGATGCTAGATGCATTGGAAGTCAACCGTATAGAAACCAATATTTTCACATGTAGACGTGAAAAAGTTTATGGCATTTTAAACAATGAGAACTCCGTGTTTCAACACATTGTATCAAACCCAGTGTAAATTCACCAACGGAAGTCTTTAGGCTACTTCCTGGGTATACGATACTTATTTAGTTTCTATTCTGGGTGTTTCTTTCCGTGTTGAGTTGAGATAGACCTCCCAACCTGTAGTATAGGCGACAGTCAGTCGGGAAAGAAAAAAAAAAACTTTTCTCAGCACTAGCTCTCATCCAAGCGTTCTGAAAATCAAGTATGATTCTTATAGATTCTCCTCATTTCCTCATTAATTAATCCATCATTTCTGCTTTATATTCATTATCTTCCATCATCCCCCGTTAGTTATGCATTATGCAACAACGACGTAATTATATGCAACCCATTAATACATTATCTAAGGCCTATAAAGGGAATAAACACAATGAAATAAATACAATATACTACAATATTGTATTAATATTTACGTACTATGCTAGGTGTTTCACACTTCATTACTAATAATATCCAATAAATATGCACAGAATATGCTAATATTAAGCAAATAATTAAATCACAAATTATTATATTTACATATACATATGAAAATGTGCCCCTCATCTGCATTTTGATATGCAGATGATGTAGACGGGCATCGGCCCTCTACATAAATTTCCCCCCTATGATGCTAGGTGCGGTACTTTCTAGTACAGGACGTAGATCATACGGAGGGCACATTTTTGTTCCTGAAATATTAGAATTTCACAATACATCCAAGGTTAAAAAAAAAAATCAATATAAAACACACAATAAACATAATAAATGCAAATCAATAATCAAAAGCTAAATAAGAGAATTCAGTGTTCCCTGAATTACTTGAACCTAAATGACATAAGTTCCCAATATATACACTTACACTAATACACGGAAATATACACTAATTGTCACATCCGGGTGCGTGATGCTATCACTGTGTGAATGTTTTTCTCTCTCTTCTTCTTCTTCTGTGTTAGTTGGGAACAACGGATGGAGAACTTCTGAGTTTTCTAGCTGGAACATCTATTAGATTGTAGTTGACAGTGAAGGAACGCAGTTCCTTTATGTTCTGTGGTGTTCTATAATCTAACACCGCCTTCACTTTCGCCGGATCTTTGCCGATACCGGATTGCGAAAGATGGAAACCAAGTATGTTCAGTGATTTTCTTGCAAAATTACACTTTTTCAGCCTGAGAGTTAGGCCGCCCGCAGTGAGTAAACCCAACACTCTGTCGAGGTGTACCAAATGATCTTCGAAGCTCCTGTCGGCTAGAATTAAATCATCTACATAGGCGCCGCAGTACTCTCTAGCCTCTGATCCAATTATCATATCTAATGCTCTTACGCAAGACGCAAGGCTCTGTTTTGTCCCAAACGGAAGTTTTTGAAAAACATATGAAATGCCTTCATGTAGGAACCCAAGATATTTCTGATCACTTTCCTTGACCTTAATTTGTAAAAACATCTCAGTTGCATCCACGCAGCTGAACCAAGAGTTGTCGCAAATATCTTGGAGAACAGATAGGGGTGGCATAGGTCTGTCGGAGAGATCCCCAGAAATCTTAGCCAGAGCTCTTCCATCTATACAGACACGAATACGTCCATCACTCTTCGGTGTCACTACCAGAGGGTTTATAAAAGCGGTAGGCATCTTCTTGATCACACCCCAGGCCTCCCAACGCGAAATTTCATTCGATACTAAATTTCTGAATTTCTTTGGGTAAGGATACAATTTAGTTTTTATGGGACGTTCGTCCGTTACTCCAACCTCGTGCTCGTAATTAGTTATGCAACCTGGCTTGATATCAAAAAGCGCCTGGTGCTTTAAAAGAACAGCTTTCAAACTCTCTCTTTGTGAGGCTGAGAGATCTGAGTAGTTCGCAACAAAATCTTCAATATCTGAATGGGAGGCACGTGTGTTCACTTTACGCCACTCTTCTGGTGGGAATACATGAACTGCCATTTCTTGGGCACTTGGGAATCTACCATCATCCAAGTTCGGGGCACGAGCAGCCTTTTCTCTGCAGGTCTTATGCTCATTCTGTGCGCTAACCCGTATGGCCTTCCGTCCTTCATCTGACGGGGAAAAATTACACTCAAAATTATCTAACTCCTCAATGAAACTATATGGTTTCTCGCACTCACCATTCAATTCTAAACATCGAACTACTAGATCCTCAGTCTCGCAATCTACAGATCTAAATTTGACTTCTACATCATGAGGATGTTTGAGATGTAGAAGGCCAGTATCATAATCTAACACGGCACGAGATTCTGTAAAGAAGTTGGAACCTAAAATCAAAGATCTGTTCAGACCTGATATAATGATGCCTAATGTATGAAATTCCTTCCCATGTATCTGAATGACTAACAGCGTCTGGCCTATGATCGTTGCTGATTTACTTCCGAAAGCAGACGTAACCCGTATATTCTTAGCACTCAAAAATGCGGGTGTGGGGTGGCTATTTGAGACGGAGTCCCAAATTTCTTTCGAGATAGCAGAACAAGTAGCTCCTGTATCTAATAATGAATTAACTTCCTTTCCAAACAAAAGTACATTAATCTCTGGTAGTGAGATGACGTTATTACTGGGTAGTTCTTCATCACTTGAATCAAATAAATTCTTAAAAATGCCATTGGCCTCTTCATATACAGCCCTATCTAAATCGATGTGTTCTCCTGTCCTACTTAACAAGGTTAACTTATTTTTGAGCATGCCTTCACTAAAATGCTTCTTTGCTATTATACCTGAACAAATATTACAATTTTCTTCTTCTTTTTCTACTACATTGTCAAAAATCTCTTTCACTGCGGTTTCACACGTATTGTCATATGAATGAATATTTCCTACATTTTCTTCTAAATTACGCACATACTTGGAATTTTTATTTGTCAACTCAGATGTACTCGTGTTCTCCATAGTCATCTTAACGTTGTCCAAAGTACATGCGGACCATCCTCAGTCTCTGGGAGCAGAAGAAGAGGATTGGTTACTCCTGGTCATGTTATGATTCTGACTGGTAGGAGGAGGCGCCCGGTCATAGTGCTCCAACAGCTGGATTTCCTGGTCCTCGTGACGGAAGGAATTTCCCTGCTGTCTATCCGTTTGGCGCATCCCTCCCCTCCTACCTCGGGCTCCACGAACGTTGTTGTTGTGAGAGGAGTGGGAGTTCCCCCCACGTGACCAGCCAGACGACCCACTTCCGCTGCTCTGGGGGCGAGGCGGGGATCGCTGGTGGTTGTTTTGATTCGTGGTTTGCTGTCTCTTTCTCTGGTAAGGACGCTGGTTTTCTCTCGTTCTATTCTTTTTACGAGCAGCGTGTTTACCACTGTGGCCAGAGGGGTTATTGTCCTCGTTCTCGATGCTCACTTGGAGCATGTTGACCCCTTTCCTCTGGTTACCCTGGAAGAACTGGTCGCGATTCGTCATCGACGACTGCAGTTCCTGAACAAGGTTTAGAAGCTCGGCTATTGTCTTTGGGCGAGAAGAGACTATCGCCCTAAACAACCAGTTCGGGAAATGACGCGGAAGTACCTTCAATAAAGTAGCGTCAGACATCCTTGGCTCTAATATGCTGTTTTTATGTAACAAATCCAGCAGATATTCTGCTGGGGATTTGTGTACACGGGTGTCGAAGTGGGAGGTGAGGATCGTTGCCCTTAGATTCGCCAGTCGCTCCTCACTAAGATAGCACTGTTTAAAGTTATGCACAAATTCTTCATAGCTGTGAATTTTGTTCCTGTTAACTTGAAACCATTGGTAGCAAGTATTTCGGATCGCTCGCGGTATGAAGCTGAGCCTCATCTCGTCCGGTACTCCAGTGACCTCAAAGTACCGGTCGAGATCTTGGAGAAAGTTGTATGTTTCTGTCTCAGATTCGTTCCCTGAATACACAGGTAAGGTTACGTCCCTGTGTATTAATCCAAAGGCCGTTGCAAGATGTTGTCTCGTCTCATGATTGCATGAGCGAGACGTCGATGGGACAGGTTCTGTCTCGCGGGAAGTAGCAAGGTTCCCAGTTTGAGAACCAGGCAGATCGCGACTCGAGACATTGTTCGGAGATGGTGGTCTTTCCTGTGTGCCGGAGACAGAGATGTTAGCGAGTCTCCCTTCTATCACCTCACTGGTCTCCTTCTGGATGGAGCTCTTCCACTCCTCCATTTTCTTCTCGAGCTGTGCACACACGTCATGAACGGTCTCTTGCATCTGTTGGATGCTGCCGTTACATTCTGACCTTATCTCATCGAGTGGCGTTTCCTGCTCTAGTTCCCCCCGGATCCTAGCTAGTTGGGAAGTGAAATTCACTTCCACTCGCCTGACCTGATTATTTAAGGTAAGAGTGGTCTGTTCGACGCGAGACGAGACCTGTCTCACACTGTCAGCAAGTTCCGTGTAATTCTCGTCTAACTGTCTGGCTAAGCTAGAAGCATTCTCTTGAACTTCGTCAATCCTGCTAGAAGTTTCGGTTACACGCGCAGACAGTTCTTCTCTGGCCTGGTGTATTTCCCCCCTAAGCTCTGCAGTCGTGAGCTCCAGACGCTCCGTCAGCTGACGCTCACTCTGCTCCAGTCTTGAACTCACAGCCTCCATCTGGAGTTCAAGACGAGCATTACTGGACTCAACCGCCTGTTCTAGTCTCAGATAACTTGATTCTAATGTATTATTGCTTTCCTCGATTTTTCTTTCTAATTTTTCTAATCCCTTGGAACTTTCTCCTAATTTCAAGTTTAAGTCTTCCTTCAAACTTCTATTACTTTCTTCTAATTTTGCTTCTAACTGACTTGCATTCTCCTGAAGTTGTTTCCTCGTACTTTCTTCAAGTTTTCTGACAAGTTCACCTAAAATAGCAGCTACATTTTTGGTACTCATGTTCTCCAAAGAGCTACCTACAATAACGGCTGGGCTAGCTTCGCATTGTTCTGTATTTTCTGTGGTCACCTCCCTGTCCTCCCGCAATGGTACTTCCGGTTCCCGACTATGACCTGGCGGAACCGTATCCACCGCTTCAGCGTCTCCCACTACGCTGACTGGACGCACGCTAGCGCTCTGCGCGTCAATAACATTACTCTCCTCTGAGAGCTCCCCAGCTCTCTGAGCGAACTCTTCAAAAACGAACTCGTTATCCATGTTTCTTTCTCTTCGAGCTTGTGCTCGCGTTACCACCATTAAAAAAAAAAAACGGGCTTACAAGATTTCTTCCCCCCAAAGTTCAAAATAACTGAATTCTCTATTAATGTTAAGACAAAAATATTCAAACATAAATAAATTTCAAACACAAGACACCTACGTTCTTGGAAATTTTCTGGGAGATAAAACAAAACATATACCGAAATTTTACACAAGCCGTATGTTGACCATTTGAGTATATAGGATTATACTCACTTGCCCTTAACGCTGAAGGCGTGAAAAATCGTGCCCTGCAGCTGGGTAGCCACTTATTATTGTGGCTAACACAGCACGTGAAGTTCCAGCCCGATAGCTGGGTCGCCACTTATTATTGTGAGGTGCTAGGTGGCCAGAGCCGAAGCTACTATATACCTAACAACACCAACACAATAAAATAAAAAAAAATGTTGAAGGTGAGTGGCTGGGAATATTTAATTAACTGACGTATTTACATAAATGCAAATACCAAAAAAAAATATTATAAGAAGTGATTTATTCCCTCTTGGAGATTAGGTTCTCTCCTGTCAGGGCCGCCACTCCCTTATGAATTCGGTAGAGCAAAAATTAATTATTTCTGTAGAACAGCAGATCTCAGGGCCATCTGCATAACAACCATGCTCAAGGATGCTATAAATAGTGAGTCTGATTATAAGTTTCAAATATGTTAAAAGAAAAAAAAAAATCTATACTTTAAAATTTACAGGTAGCAGCCTGTAAATGATCTCACTATTTCATGGCTGTTAGTTGTTCTTTTGGGCAGTATTCTCTCTCTGAGCCCCATGCAGAGAGATGGTCAACATACACAATCAAGGGGAAAATGTCTCCTTGAATCACACTCCTGAAACAAAATTGTCATTAGTGCAGGTACTCACCCTACAGCAATTGAATAAACAGTTGTTCCGGTAAGAGCTGACAGATTTATTTTCCATGAAGAAAACAGGTATCTCAACCATGGTAGAAGAGATAATATCACACATTATACACTAATTCTTATCACCTTTGTAGTGCACTATCACATGAGACACGTTACTATTTATTTGATATATTTGATATTTAACACACTTAAAAAAAAAATAAAATGAATGAGAATAAACCGATTACTTGATAAGGTCTGTCTGACCTTTAAATAAAAAAAAAAAAAATTATATAGAAATATTTACAGAATTATTTATCTCCTCATAATTTGCTAGTTTCTCGTCTCTAACAGTTCTTAGAGGAGAGATGTATTAAACTGTCGAAGAACATATTTCACTATTATTTGTCAACTAACAACACAGAGTGAAGATAAAATAAAGAAAATTTTATATGTTGATACACTGTTCCAAACGTTGCTTGACGTACACAAAGTTCCAATTCGATGACACAGTGTCCTCCAAGATGATCATTCCACCACATGAAAATGTTCTGCTAGAAATAAGGTACACTGAATGTTAAGCATTCTATGAAGGAATGTTCAGTAGCTCCAATTTTAAACAAGCAAATGGTTACTTGTAAGCCTTGTGCTAAAATGTCCAAGGACAGGCCCAGTATAATAGCGTTACTGGCCTCGGTGTTGTATCTCTATTTGAGATATGTAACGATATATATTTCTCCCATATTGGGAAACTGCAAATTGTCCCATATTAACACTGGGGTTGTGAAGAGATTTTAAAGTAAGTGATCTCCACTGAGGGTCCTAAGCACTCAGAGAATGGAGAATATTTAATATTGACGTTAAATGTTAAACTTCCATTTTCACTTGAATAGAATAGCACCACTGACGATAACTAAAATAAGTTAAGTTATACAATGTTTGTCACTGTACTATTTCATGTTTGTTGAAGAATTTTGTTTAACTCACTCGCGATACTGTAGTTCACAGGACAAATCCCGGGGAAACGAAATTGTTCTCACCGTGTCCTGGGTCTTGAACTCTGTACTGGAAGTCAGGGTGACTTCCTTTAACACTGCAAAACTATCTCTTGTTACTTCACGAGTCTAGCTTCAACTACCACGTTCTCCACGGAAAACGAGTATATGTTTCGGGCAAAACACAGGAAACGAAGAAACTCGCTTCTTCCACCACCCTTTGACAAAGGGTTCATGCCTTGCGGCTAATATTGCGGGTGGTCTCCTGTGTCAATGCCCTTCTTCCAGCTACCATCCGTAGCCAACTTTACCTTTCTTGGCTGATACGTGCTGCCCCTCTCAGATAGCGGACAACACGGAAGCTTATTGCTCGCAGCAGAAAATATGGATGATTTCCGCCTACTTTTGTTTTCCTTCGCTGGTTACAATATAAATAAAGCATAGAAACATATGATATTACACATAAAAATAAAGTTAAACATACAAAGAATACATATATATACAATTTATTAACTGTCATCTCCCTCAGAAGCAGCATACTACCCAATTACTGTGGCAGTCATTCAACCGTCTGCTTACTAATGCAGCCATGCTTTCTTGGAGAGAGATTGAAGGAAACATCTTTGTAAATTATTTATTTTTTTTCACAAATACAAGATCTAAGTGTCTTGTTCGATAAGGGAAACACGCTGTTAAAAATAAACAGAATTTTATGCGGTCTTTCCAAGAACGATTATAGCTTAGTACGTAAATATTAACATTTAACACTGAAAATGAGTCAAATTAAAGTATACATTTTCAAATGGGTGTTGCATACTGGGAACCTAGCAAGAGGCTCGCTAGCCAGGTTACTGGTTTTTGGTGAACAGGGGGGAGGAAGAGACGCTGATGCTAGATGCATTGGAAGTCAACCGTATAGAAACCAATATTTTCACATGTAGACGTGAAAAAGTTTATGGCATTTTAAACAATGAGAACTCCGTGTTTCAACACATTGTATCAAACCCAGTGTAAATTCACCAACGGAAGTCTTTAGGCTACTTCCTGGGTATACGATACTTATTTAGTTTCTATTCTGGGTGTTTCTTTCCGTGTTGAGTTGAGATAGACCTCCCAACCTGTAGTATAGGCGACAGTCAGTCGGGAAAGAAAAAAAAAAACTTTTCTCAGCACTAGCTCTCATCCAAGCGTTCTGAAAATCAAGTATGATTCTTATAGATTCTCCTCATTTCCTCATTAATTAATCCATCATTTCTGCTTTATATTCATTATCTTCCATCATCCCCCGTTAGTTATGCATTATGCAACAACGACGTAATTATATGCAACCCATTAATACATTATCTAAGGCCTATAAAGGGAATAAACACAATGAAATAAATACAATATACTACAATATTGTATTAATATTTACGTACTATGCTAGGTGTTTCACACTTCATTACTAATAATATCCAATAAATATGCACAGAATATGCTAATATTAAGCAAATAATTAAATCACAAATTATTATATTTACATATACATATGCAAATGTGCCCCTCATCTGCATTTTGATATGCAGATGATGTAGACGGGCATCGGCCCTCTACACCACCTCCTGCAAATGAAATGAAGCTTATTGCTGGTGTTGATTCTACAGAATGCTTGTTTGAAGAGTAGCAACAAATGACTGAACTAAACTGTTATTGTTCGAAAACCAAATTTTACTCAAGAATACTTTTGTTTTACATCAGAGGTAAGAAATAATACTAATATTTTACTAATGTATTTACATATTTACTATTAGTACCGGCATCTATGGCCTTAAACCCGTCAAACGTATGAAGGATAACGTCCCTCGGTGTCGCCGTGTCGACGAGCACACTATTCTCGAAAGTATTTTCTAAAGTACAAAATTGCATATTTTACTTCAAATAGGCTATAAGCATAATCCATATACTAATTTGTTCTATAACTATCTCAAGCTAAGGTATGTTTTAAAAAAAATCATTCAGTGCATTCAGAACTTTGTAAAGGTCTTAATGTTGAATGCTGTTGTATATCTTAACGTGAAAGCAACTAATTCGTCCAAGAAAAGTCTAAAATCTGATAAAAATCACTTTCAATGTGATCACCTTAGTTGTACCAATAATATACTAACAAAAAGCTCAAAAACCCAGGTGGGTCCAACCCGAAAAAATCCGGTGGGTTTTTTTCGGGCTGGGCCCATTTGGGCAAACCTTGGGTGCATCTCGTCTCGTACTTTTCGTGCATCTCGTCGGGTACTTTTAGTGTGTCTCGTCTCGAAAACAAGACGACAATAGATTTTTATAACGAGACAGCCTCAAATGTCGTAAGCACCAATATAAGTTTATACTATAGTTCTTACCGTCAAGGCCGAGACCTGCACGGTCGAATTTACAAGCTCAAACAGAAGCGCAACCCGGATAGTGATGTCAACCGGATCGGATCGGTTCAACTGAGCGAACAGCTCGGGCCGGCTCGATTGAGATGAGCCATCGGCTCGGCTCAATTGAGCAGATGGCTCGAGTTGGCTCGGTTGTGATAAGCCACCAACTCGGCTCATGAGTCATCGGCTCGAGCCAGTTCTGTTGAAACGAGTCCATGGACTCGGTTAGACTCAGCTCAACTGAGCCGATGGTTCGAACCGGCTCAGTTGGGGTGAGTAATCAGCTCGGTTCGGTTCGACTCGGGTGAGCCATCGGCCTGGTTGGGTGAGCTGTTGGCTCGGCTCACTTTTCGGTTCGGCTCGAAAGTGAATGAGCTGTGAGTCGAGCCGTTTTGAACATGACTGGCCGGCGCCCTGTAACTTTTAACAGTTTTTGGCTCGAGCCCGAATACTTGCTCCTCCGGAAGTCAAATCCAGAACATCGTGACTGATGTCCTTGTCTTTCGACGACCGAGATCGAAAGCCAACTAGTTTTTAGTATTCATATACAAACCGCCTATCTTTCATTATTTTGGTGTTGCTACAATAATAATAATAATAATAATAATAAGTAGTAGTAGTAGTAGTAGTAGTAGTAGTAGTATCATTGATAATTATACTATGTAGGATACTAGAAGAGAGTATTTGGAACTATACACAGGATTTAGCTCGAATTGGCTTGTTTTGGCCCGACTCGACCAGAATTCGAGTCGAATTGAAGGAAATTTTTCGAGTCGAGCTCAAAGATGTCTGTTTGGAATCGAGTCGAGTTTCAACGAAAACTCGCTCGAACTCGCTCGTGCCCATCCCTAATCGCTATTAAAAAAAAAAAATACTATATTTGCAGGCATGGCTTAGCTCGACTCGACACTCCTTACATGGTGTGGTACAAGTACTTTACTTATTAGTAACTACTGGCCGGAGAACGAAATTCAGTGGGCAAGTAGCCGAATGTCTTAAGAAATAAAGATCGCGATACTTGATAGCCGGACTCGACCAAGAATATGCTCGGCTCGCTTTGTATGTGGTACACTGTGTCTCCGTAACTACTGGTCAGACCTGAGCCAAATTTCGTGGCCAAATAGTCTATGGTCAAATGAATAAAAATTGCCATATTTTGTGGCCAGGCTTGGCAAGGGACAAGCTCGGTTCGTCTTCTATGTGGTACTTTATTTCTCGGTAACTACTGACCGTATCTAAATATAATTCGATGGGCAAATAGCCCATGCTTAGGCACTTAAAAGATCGATATAATTAGTGGCCAGACTTGGCCATGGTCAGGTTTGGCTCGACAATAGAGGCTGTGTTCCACGCTTTGAACACCGGGAGCTTCTGAGTTCGGTTCTCCTCGGTTTGTTTTATTTTATATTTTTACGGAAAACATGTTTTCTTTTTTAAATATCTTATTTAGGTATACATTCACTATTTAACAACTATTCTCTCTATAATAAAATTCTATTTACTGGATAATCTAATAAGTATGGTATCATTCAGTTAGCGTTACAGTACACTGGAATCTTAATTTAAAGTCCAAGGACACATGAAATAAGTTCGAATTATCTAAAAATTCGAAATTCCTAATATATGCAGTAGACTTTGGCTTTAAAGTAACATATTGTTTATTTGTGTGATACAATACTGCAAAGGCATTCACTTGCACAGAAATTAAGCCATACGCACCACGGAAAACATTAAGTGCAGCAAACCATGCATTGAAAAATGAAATGAAATAAAATCTTTCAGTTTAACGTCGTACGGTTATGCCCTTTAGTCTAAGGGAGACGATGATTAAAGCAAGTGAATGGTGATGGATGAATTGGTGGAATAAGAAAGTGGAAGGAAACGGAAGTACACCGAGAAAACCCACGGATACGGCGTTGTCAACCACAAGCTTACTTGGCCGGGTATCGAGGGATCCCACGTACCAGAGTTAAACACTCTCCCACTGAGCCACCATGTTTCGCCCCCCTCCATGCATTGAATTGTCACATAAAATCATATACATGATAAACTATTTTAATTATCTGTTCTCACTTAAAGAAAAAAGTTAGTGATCTTTTTGATTTGAATATTTTTACGCGGTTATAAAAAATCAGTTTTACTGCGAGAAATACGTCATTAATAGCAATTGCTTTAAGTCTTCAAATTTTCAACAATTTTGAAACTTCAGATCAGTTTGGCATATACTACTCTTTACTTTATGAACTGTCTCGTCTCGTCTTATCTTCAATATCATCAGACGATCTGTGCTTTTGTGTCATTCTTCGGATAACGGTTGGCTTTCGACAACAGAAAAGTTGAAATTGCATTCTTCTGTTTGCAATCTGTCCAAAACCAAAAAGTGTACTGTACTACTTCGAATCATTCAATCAGGAGGTTCAAAAGTTTGATTTTCCCATTGTTTTCAATGCAGTTTAAGGGGAATAAACTTTTATTCGAATTATCCAAGAATGAATAAACAAGACTCCACTGTATACTAGAGTAGCAGAAAAATTAAGGTTTCACAAATTATGGAAGTAGTATGTTTTATTTACAATCTGCTCACAAATAAAATAAAATAACCGACTTTACAGATCACAAGTAGATATCATCATCCAGACAATCAATCCGCTATTTATTTCTAATGCTAAGTTCATTATTTCTTACGTCAAACAAATTCTCAATTGCTTCATGATGCTGGGTTCCGTTCTTCTAGCGGAAATGACACCTGGGATAATGTGCAGCACGGCACGCACTCAAAATATTATTACGGTATCTGTATAAATATAATACCATAAATGTTTACTTTTACTCAATATTCTGCTCAAGGGGAGTTTAAACCCGGAAACCCCCCTTACGCACGCCACTGTTTTCAAATACTTTAAGAAGCTGGGTCATTACCGAATATCCTGTCCCCAATCGGGAATTGAACCCAAGACCACTGTAATCGTTATTTTGCGTCGTGGTTCGAATTAATTTCTCAGTCTCATACTACGCCCTTTTCTCCTCTTATTTTCCAGCTACTATACGACGTATACGATTACTCACCCATGCCTACAGTTTCGTCATGCGGTAGCCGGAAAACGCAATAAACGAAAGTGTAGACAACGTAAATAAATTTGTTAGGCTACGAGTACAATAGGATTTGATATTAACTATGCAAATGATAAAATTACCTTTTGGTAAAACGAGTATAATGCTACTATAAAAGCACAAATATTACATACGTTTGTATTTACAATGTATTCACCATGAATAATCTAACACTGTTTTTACGCTAGTGGCTTTGTTTAAATAATAGACGAAGAGGTGGCATTAGGGTATTTAACTCACGTGTCTCTTCGGCCAGCCTGTCGATATCACTCCCCCGCTGTTCTGTGCTCGATGATGTGTGTTGTTGTTGAAGTTGAAGTCCCAAGGTTGACTCTTGACCGCTGCTTCCGCACTGAGAGTTCCCAATAGATGTGGTAAATGTGAGTCCTATTCCATGAGGTTATCGACGCACCATCAGACAATTTCACTTATGTAAATGTTACTGTACAAAAACACGCACTGCCGTTGTCACATTCAGAAACTTTGTTTATTCTGGCTTAACACTGAGCGTATCAACAGAATACTTATATGTGTATAACCCTCTAGTAGATAGGCAGCTTAAACGCTGCTCTTAGGAAAAGAGAAGGCGCGAGAGAGTATCGACGAGTCATCCGTCGATTGTCCGCAGAGCAACTGCCCCTGCCCCCAATTCTGCTATTGCGTATATGTCATCCAGGCTGGGGCTCTTCGGTGATGACGTATGATGACAAGTTCACACTCTTTGGCTAAAGAAGTGCGGACATTTTAAATAATCAAATCAGCGTTGAGCACTGTCAAGAAGTAAAGTGTTTTTGCGACTTTCCCGTTTGTTAGGGACTGAGAGCGTTCACAAAGAGGGTCGTTGTTTCTGCGTCGTATGTCCATATATGGTTGCGAAATCTAACGGAAGTCTACTAACACAGATGAAAAGAAATACCAAAGCGATGACAAAGAGTTTCTAGAATATTTGGATCTATACGAGGGTTGATTAATAAAGTTCAGAGTAAATCTATTTTCTCAATGTTTCTTTTAAATTGCAAAAAATGAGCCGTAGGACGGTGACAACCTATTGGGGCCCGAGCAGTGTCCGAGCAAATTGCTTCAATTTGTGAAGAGAACCCTGGCCGTTGAGGGGTTAATAGTCCATACTGGAATGTCACTTAATGGTCATTGTATTTTGGGAACGTCCTGTATATAAATCAACCGTCGCCGAGAGTTCACTATAAAGATTCAGTGTATCGGGACTACACTGTATATAATTCACTCCACTAGTGTACTGAAGTGTTATTAGAGAATCACTATATTGGGGGAACACTGTATATGAATCGAAGATGATTAGGGGTTCACTATAAAAATTCGACGTATTGGGACTGCACTGTATATATATATATCACTTCACTTATTAACTGTGAGGTTGTTCACCCTGTATGACGACAAGCCACCTTTGTTAAAGCCACCAATTATGCTCTTTAAAGCCACCTTTGATTTACATGAAGCCACTTGTAAATCCGAATTAAGCCACTTTTAAGTTCTAATTAAGCCACCTTTTGTTTAAACAAAGCCACCTTTATGCCACCATTAATAGATTGTTCATTTTTTCAGTTTATAGTCTCTTTTATTTATTTATTTATTTATTTATTTTTCAAATACTGGTTTCTCATCATAATAAAAAATATTTTAATTCACTTTTCAATTATCTTTTGCGAAACACATGATATACTTAAACATGTTAAACCAAATAAATGTACAAATGAACATTAATATAGAAAATACTTAACTACTAAACAATAATAAAATATGTATATCGATTTCAGAAGTGTAGCCTAACAACGTAACGAACGGTAATATCGAAATTCCTAATACGTAGTTTGTGTAGTGTGGTATGTGTATATATGCACCTTTTACAACAAAATTAATACTCAAATTTTCTAAAATAACATCAAAATAACTATATCAACTAATATATATATATTCATAAATGCAAAATATTAATAATCCAAAAGAGTTTTCAAAACAAAAGTTCATAAAATAGTCGTGAAGTAAATTACACACTAGTTATTCAAAATACTATATTCTCGATTTACTAAAAATCAAAAATACTAAAAGAATGCAAAATCAAATATACTATCAAGTCTCAATAATCGTATTGCTCAAATAACAAACAAGAGATTTATCGAATTGTTTCCAATAAATTTAGAGTCACATGTCAACTCACTTTATTTTTTTTTTTTTTTTTTTTTAATTATCAGCATTACTCACAACAAACGTAAACTTTTATTTTACTTATTTATTTATTGCAAAGGTATGTGGACATCAACATTAGTGCACGGATCTTACATAACATTGGCGAACATACGACCTTTGGATGATACAATCATTTCTGAATCTCATTTTCAACAAACATCTTATTGGCAAAGGCAACTACAACTCAATTCTACGGGCATTAATCACAAACGCATATCACATATAACAAGAGGGATATACAATCCACCTCTAAACGCATTAAACACTTAGAATAAACTCTCTCTACTCTTCTAGCATTCCCTAGCTAGGTATTCAAGGAGTATTCATCTCTGAACGTGAACCGCCCTCTAATGGCCTTTGGTTTCACGGTAAAGTACACGTATGCCGTAACAATAAATTCAAATAAGAATGCCGCTCTATATAGCCTTTGGCATCTCAAAATAGCCCTAACTTATTTGTAATGCTCAATTGCCGTTCAGTTGAACTCAAACGCATACAGCTCAAAAGACCTTGCCCACAATCATTTTGTTCGCTCGATGACCATTATCAATATCAACGTGCCTAACAGATTTAAATCTGATTGCCTCAATATACTATAAGCAATGGAATCTATTAATTACTATCAAATTGTACAATAAACCAATTTCTTTCAGTTATTTATTTATCTATTCATTTATTTATTTTTTCAAATTCTCCATTCTCAAAATTCTCAAATTCAATTTAAAATTTGTTATTACAATCGTGTGAGTTTTATTGACAAGTGCTGATGCAAACGATATTTTCTCTCCTTATAAATTTTGAACATAAAAATAATCAGGTAAACAACAAAATAATTCGTCAATCATGATCGCTCTGTCCAAATGAACTATGTAGCGAAAGTTCTAACTGATGCTTTTCTCAAATTGACATGAATAAAACTCTAATAAAGTGAATTAAATTAAAATTTTTCCACCTGTATGAATTATTTAAGACAAAACGAAACTAAATTAGGTGTTCTCTCCTTTGTGTGAGTCGTTGAGCAATAGATAAACTTGTAAAAACTATGAAAACAAACTTTTTTTTTTTTTTTTTTTAATATGTTTTCCACATTAAACTACTACTTCATTTTTAAATGTCTGTTTTCCAAAATAATAATTGAAATATGCGAACATAATATATATATATATAAGTAATATAATATGTGAATGAAATTCAAATTCTGATTACAGTTTCTCATTAAATATGCAAAATCTATTCATAAACTAGTGAAATTCAAAACTAAACAAAATTCACCTATATACTAACATTTTACGGATTATATCATAATATGCAAAATAGTTAAAATATCAATCTATATATTTACATTACATAACCTAACTAGTAAACTTTAAAACATTTTAATATATATACATAAGTTAAACGGCGATTAGGCCTTTCGAAGCGCCATCCTGCGTGCCATTGATTGACAAAGCAGGTCGTAAGTCATAAATTAAACAAAAAATAGGTTAATGAGTTGATCCCGAAGATCAATGAGCGCCGACTTACTATTTTCTTACAGCTTGAAGTATGCGGGAGCGCCAACCTTCCCGACGATTTAGATAAAATCGCTTCTGCATGAAATCCTAATCCCTCCCAGCCAGATGCTTTACGCATCGTAGCTATGTCATAATCGGGTAAAATTTTCCAACCCCAATTGGGCTGCCAGTATCTAGACCTACAGAAGGTATTAAAAAAAAAATATGAAAAGGACAAGAAGAATACCCTGGGGGAGGGAAAAATTCGATACTACAGCCCTGAATCTCAATATCATCAATCACTTATTACTTATTAATAATTTTCGGCTCGCTCATACCTACAAAATTAGTAGGTTTACAAAGTATTCTATCAAAAGAGCGCTAGCCGATACGAAATGTGCGGCTTTACTAGCAAATGCACTTATCAACTCAAGGAATATCGTCATATCCGGGATTAAGTCACAATCGGGAATAAATCAATACATTTAGCCATATCGGGTGGTGACCATATCACTTACAATCAGAATGTCACATTCGTTATTCAATTAATATTACTTTAACATCTATTATTCACGTTCCCTCAATTTCTGAAGTACGCTCATTTTAAAATTTAAAACAACATTTATCAAATTTTGTCTAAAATTAAACCAATAATGTTAATGAATTCAAAGCTAATGACAAATTCAATTATCAAATTTCCATAATGTTTTATAACTAGTTCATTAAACGTTAATGCAATTTAGCATCTGCTGTTACGTAATAAAGTTGATGTATTCTCATAACACAAATTTAGTTCTGAAAAACATTGCTTGAAATCCCAATTTAATATCTTAAGTTTTTTTTTTTTTTTTTATTTATTTTAAGATGGCTATAACAAATTTATCAACAACAATTTTGCGATGGACGTTTAATGGCAAATAACTGGGTTATAGGCACTTGCAAAACTGAGCTAGAGTAATTCATATTGCGGTTGTCTTTAAAAAGACAATTTACACAACATAAGAGGGATGAATTCACCTCAAAGAATGGGCGTTTCTGGGAATATTTCTTACGCATTCACAACATCAAACATAGAGGGATATACATATCAACCTTGTGGACCATTGTCATTTAATAGCATAAACGCACAAAAAATATAGGCTTCTTGCCTCCTCCAGCACCCTTGGCTGGGAACTTAACAACGATAACGAGGGAAAAATCAACCTCGAAAAACACAGATGCGGCCTTTCATTGCCCTTTGCATCGTGCATACTTTTCAATATATGTATAATTCATGGTCCTCAGTATAAGCGTCTGCCTCTCTATAGGCCTTATGCGAAATTATCGCCCTCTATGCGAATATTATCGCTAGTATCCTGAAACGCAACATCGGTGTCGCTCTTCAAAATAGCCTTTGACACCGGCATTAACCCGCAACATGGAAGCTACTTATTAGCTCCTTTTAATCCATTCTTGCCCAATCATAGTTCTTAAATTACAATTGGCCTTTTGCCTTGCATATCTCAGTTACTTACTGCCACTATACGTTCTCTCTCTCTCTCTTTTTTTTTTTTTCAAAACGTTTCAGACTGAACAAAACTGATTTCGAAAACATTTCACTAAGCTGGAACAAGTTTCTAATGCAAATTTAAACAATTAACGAGAATACTTCAACATTAAATTCTTTACGATGCAAAAATATTATTCACTTTTTCATTTCCAAGAATAAATTTATTTTCAAAATTAAAACAACACTTATCAAATTTTGTTCGAAATTACCGACGTTAATGAATTTTAAGGTTGATAATATTTTTGATTATTCAGTTTCCATAATATTTTACGGCCAATATATATATTATGTATATTTTCCATTTTTATAAGCCAATTTTACTATAGGTAATCGCTACCTAATTAAAACAAACACTTTACATATCGATACCAAATTGTGTCGATGATCATTAGTAGTTCAGTTTTCGAGAAATATTATTATAACTATACGTAATATTTCTCGAAAAGCGCACTACAAGAAGGAAAGAAGAGGAAAATTATTTGCCAAAACCCAAATAAACGCAATTTATGATCTCTTTTCGTCAATTAAAAATGAATATCTAATGAAATGTGAAATTTTAAGCGTCAAATTAAATATCTTGTTCTTAAATAAATAGATTTAGAATGTCATAAGCCGAAATAGAATTTAGAAGTGTGTGTGTCTAAAGGCCAAATTCACACACTAGCTGAGGCCCAATCAGACGCTACTCTGATTTCGTCACTGTAATTTTGAAAGAAAGTAGTGACGCCTCTAGGGGTTGAATTATAATTTTCAACCTTTTACCTCTTCTTGACTTGTAGACAGTTTTCGTGATTAAATTCAATTAAGTTCAAAACTTCATTAGTGTCGTAACAAATACCCACTGACTTTACATAACGAACATTATACGTGAATGGATTCATAAACAAATTATTAAATTCAACGTTATTTTCAAGTATTTACGAAATCATACTAAGTATTATTTAATTTTCAATGTTCTGACGCCTAGCCAGTCTTATATTACAAAACTCATTATACTTTTGCACATACTTCATGACAAAGTCAGATGGAAAAATTCGTTAACTGAAAACCACACCTTTTTTTTTTTTTTTTTTTTTTTTTAATTCAAATTTCATAATTAATTGTCACATTCATTAGTGTTTCTCTAATTGAATTTTAAGTATCTCTAATTGCCTAGCATTTCTCTAAATGCCTAATGGTATGGGGACAGCTAAATGTTCATATAATCATACAAGGTAAATGAATAAAAACTCAAAGAAAATAAAATAGTAAAATTTTATTAATGACATTTGGTTCCCAGGACTGGAAGTACCTGAAAAGAAATAAAACATACAAAGCATAGACATCCTAACAAAAATTCGATACAGAAATTCCGTATCCAAAACGGGATAACCATAATTTTCAAAAGTGGTAGGGCCATTTTAAACTTTCAAAGTCCGGAATCGCGATCTAAAATGATTACCTATTTAAAATTTCCAATACTGTCCTTCCTCCGGTTTTCCTTTCCTCTTTCCATCTCCAAAAACTGTAAAGAAAGAATAAAACATGGTATTTAAATAAACGTACCTGATTATGAATGGATACTGGTGGTTCCTCTGGCTGGGCGCGTCGGTGACAGTGTGCACACACTTGAGACTGAAAAAGAAATTCCTAACTTTCGAGATTCGATGGGGATAATTGACGTAAAAGAGTAATAATCTTTATTTTCATTCTTTATAAAAACCTAAAAGTCATATTCCGTATTTAATTTTTCGTCTCTTCCGGGATTCAGTCCAAATTCGGGCAAAGTTCACGCTTAGGTCGCACTAGAATTTTAATTTTCCACCGATGTCGATTACACTTGTACGTCTGCAATTTCATACGCTTACGAGTACTTTTCCAATTACCTTTTATAATTCGCGGGACTTTTCTCCTTTTTGCAGCGCATCTACTGAACTTCCACATAGTAACGCGTTTTCGTTTACGGCGCTTAAACTTAGGATCATACACAACTTTCCTTTTAAGTTTACACTTACTACTATTGTATTTACCATGTAACTTGCTGCACGATGCCCGTACATATTTACGCTTGCGCTTCTTAGTATTCTTCGGAGTCGACATGCACCTTTTTCGCGTCTTGGCTTTCTTACGAGTTTGTTGATATTCCGCTAACTTCAATTTGCACTTAAATTTCTTTCTCCCACGATTATTTTGTGCCAACTTTCGTTTTCGAGAACACTTTTGTTTTACTTTTGCCCTGCTATTCGCTGCATACGTAATGCGGGATTGTGCGCGCTGTAAGAACGTTTTGCATGGAAATTGATGAACATGAGCATAATCACGAACGATCAGCTGTTTTCGAGTAGATTTGCGTTTGAACCTTCGTTTTCCACAATTTCGCAATAATGACGTACTAGCTTGGTGAAAGATGACCATACTAGAATCTAATTTACGCCCTTCTACAGCATGTATAGTATTAGTGCGCATTGAGACCGAATTCAGATAAACTACCAAATCAGCAAAATTCAACTGGTTATTGCGGACTATCTCACTGTCATTCTTGACCTCGGTATTACATTTTAACCTTTTCACGGGTGACAATTTCCCTTTGTCTGCATGCACTTGAGTAAGAATGTTACTTTTAGGCTCAACGACCGTAACCGTTTCTGACAGGATATTCACAAATAAAGCGCTTAGCACGTAAAACACAATTCGCTGGATAGGCCTACACTTCAAACTACTAATCTGGGGTTGTCTCTTACTACCGTACTCAAAGTTAGTAAAGTCGGAATGGATCTGCAGTATAAAAATGCAATTCACGTTGGCCGTGTATGGTACCAAAGACAAATTTGAATCCGTTAAGTCGCGCAAGACCACTTGCCCGCGACGTAGAAACGACAACACTGTAACTACATCTTCACACAAAAACAACAATTCAACTCGCAAGCCCTTCCTGGCTTCTTGGCGAGGGTGGGTACGCGTATTCCCAACGCTACCATTCATTATGTGTGAGCCATCGGCATCCCTAGCCGGTAAATCGATAACGCTAAGTATACTAGAATCACAATTGTCTACGGATGCACATACCAGGCTTTTGCTTACTACTACTTCCACACTACGTATTTCCTTTTCCTGACTATAACTAACTCTCTGACTTATGAGGCATCTATCTTCCGCAATGGAGGCCTGCGCGAATTCAAGAGTATTTACGATTTCACTTTCGCCTTGCACCTTTTTGCATTCAAGTCGCGCCGTCTGCATGCATTCGTGAAACTCGACGAGGCTTTCCTTGCATTTTGCTACACTAGTTTTAAACTCAACAGTTCCTGCCTCAACTTGATTGGTCACATCAATTAGTCCAGAATGTACCTCGATAATGGAATTATTGGTGGTTGTAATACCGGTACGCAATTGGTCGAATTTGCAATCAAATTTATTTCCTAATTCTAACTTATTCTTTGTGCACTCGTTTCTCAATTCATCTATTCGCTCGTTATTAGTATCAATTTTATGCGCCAATTTCTCTAATTTCTCAGACTGTTTCTCTAATAATGCTTGAATTTGTTCTAATGTAATACTACTCTCCATGTTTACTTAACTTACAAATAACTAAATCACAATACAAAACATGCGGCAACAAGCACTTGAAGTAAATAACAATGTAAACAAACACTTTTCTAAAGCCCGTATAATTTCAATTACACAACACTTACTTTAAATTTCCACTAAATGAGATGTTTCACTAGCAAATGACATAAACATAACCAAATATCTTACACAAGATACGTTTTTTCATTCTTTACTCATGAAAGGTGCATGTGTAACTACAACTGTGTGTGTATGTGTATGTGTATGTGTAATCAGCTGTTCTGTGCTTCCGTACTGTGAAAAGTTAGCGGAATAAAAGTTCGCGAATGGACGAAACGTTTTAATTTCTTACAAAACAAATTGTACTAATTATATTTCCGTGGTAATTGAATTTACTTTGTTTTCCTTTTCTTTTTTTTTTTTTCAAATCCTACTCATTATTTTCTTTTTCGTTTCTTTCTTTTCACAAGTTGAAGCAATCTACGCATGATTCTGTACTGAGTAGCTATCTGTGACTACGTGGTTCAAATGTTTACTATTTTCGTATTTTAATTAATGAACTCTGTAATAGTTAGATGTAGTTCTATCCGAAGATTAAAGTACGTCTTGTCACGGTTGAGCCATTTCGGGTGTAATCGTTATTTTGCGTCGTGGTTCGAATTAATTTCTCAGTCTCATACTACGCCCTTTTCTCCTCTTATTTTCCAGCTACTATACGACGTATACGATTACTCACCCATGCCTACAGTTTCGTCATGCGGTAGCCGGAAAACGCAATAAACGAAAGTGTAGACAACGTAAATAAATTTGTTAGGCTACGAGTACAATAGGATTTGATATTAACTATGCAAATGATAAAATTACCTTTTGGTAAAACGAGTATAATGCTACTATAAAAGCACAAATATTACATACGTTTGTATTTACAATGTATTCACCATGAATAATCTAACACTGTTTTTACGCTAGTGGCTTTGTTTAAATAATAGACGAAGAGGTGGCATTAGGGTATTTAACTCACGTGTCTCTTCGGCCAGCCTGTCGATATCACTCCCCCGCTGTTCTGTGCTCGATGATGTGTGTTGTTGTTGAAGTTGAAGTCCCAAGGTTGACTCTTGACCGCTGCTTCCGCACTGAGAGTTCCCAATAGATGTGGTAAATGTGAGTCCTATTCCATGAGGTTATCGACGCACCATCAGACAATTTCACTTATGTAAATGTTACTGTACAAAAACACGCACTGCCGTTGTCACATTCAGAAACTTTGTTTATTCTGGCTTAACACTGAGCGTATCAACAGAATACTTATATGTGTATAACCCTCTAGTAGATAGGCAGCTTAAACGCTGCTCTTAGGAAAAGAGAAGGCGCGAGAGAGTATCGACGAGTCATCCGTCGATTGTCCGCAGAGCAACTGCCCCTGCCCCCAATTCTGCTATTGCGTATATGTCATCCAGGCTGGGGCTCTTCGGTGATGACGTATGATGACAAGTTCACACTCTTTGGCTAAAGAAGTGCGGACATTTTAAATAATCAAATCAGCGTTGAGCACTGTCAAGAAGTAAAGTGTTTTTGCGACTTTCCCGTTTGTTAGGGACTGAGAGCGTTCACAAAGAGGGTCGTTGTTTCTGCGTCGTATGTCCATATATGGTTGCGAAATCTAACGGAAGTCTACTAACACAGATGAAAAGAAATACCAAAGCGATGACAAAGAGTTTCTAGAATATTTGGATCTATACGAGGGTTGATTAATAAAGTTCAGAGTAAATCTATTTTCTCAATGTTTCTTTTAAATTGCAAAAAATGAGCCGTAGGACGGTGACACCACACGCAACAAAGAACGCAATCTAATCACGGGGTAGAGCACCACCGACATAAGACTCACGTTTTGTACTAGTATAACAGTAGACAATCGGTTAAAGTATATGTATTCCACAAACTCTTGGGGTAGCAATTGCTCGCTCCTGCCCTTCTAAATGACGCTGGGGGTAGCTCTCAACATTGCATATTATATGCTGTCCTGCTATCCATATACTGAAACTCCTCCCCCCACTCCATGTTTATAGAATAAGTTTTTCATGGTACACTTCATTTCATGTTCAAGGATCGATAACATTAAATTTCTTGCAAAATAAATATTAAATATACTAAATATTTCAAGACAATTGAAAATATTAGTTTATCTTCACTACAAAGAACTGGGGGGCCCAGGTCTCTCCGGCCCCGGCCTAGAACCGCCACTGGGGAAAGACACAAGACATGCAATTCGCTTATTAGGGTAATCGGTGAAAGATTTATAGAAGAAGGGAAAGAGGTGTGTGTTGTATTTATTGATTTAGAAAAGGATTTTAACCGGGTGAACTGGTAACAATGGCAGAATACTCATAACGATGATTATGATAATGTATTATGAATCGATATTTCATCATCGATAATAAATCATTCAATATTTGGAGATATTCATGAACAGTGTTGAATTCAGACATTTTCACCCGGGGGGGAATGTAAACTCCTCGGGGGGGAGGGTTGTTTTTCTGTATTTTTGCAAGAAAGCAGCATATTTAACAATTCCATTCACATGCACATCTAACCTAATATTGAGACTAATTGCTGATAAATATTCAATGTGAGATTATAATTAAAAAAAAAATCGTTTAATTTTATCTACAACATTAAATAGACTGGCAAAAATATTTTAGACTAAACTTTAACTGCTATTTACAGTAGTTATTTTTGTTATTATTTCCTATATTCAGTAGTTACTGTTTGTTACTAATGTAGAAGTTTTTAAAAAGATTTAAATTAACTCACATTTTTTTTTTTTTTTTTTTTGGGCCTGAAACAAACATACATAGGAATATCTTAACAACAAGTTATCATTCTTTCTCACACTTCTGATTCTAAATCAAGCATATTAGCCTTGGTTTCTTCACTGCATACACATCAGTTTAGTTTACGAAATCTACAGTAGATTAGTATCGTGGAAAATCAGCGCTTGGGGCGAGAGTATACGACGGCACCCCCGTACATATGAGTGAGGTCGACAGACCAGCCGCGAAAAATAAGAAAATTTTAAAAAGTAAACTCTGCTCTTCCTTGATTTTGAGCACTTTTTATTACTTTTTCCTTTCATTTTATATATGTACACATGCCCACATGTGCACATGTGTTTCATTCCTCTTTTTTTTCTTTCCTTCTTTTCTTTTTCCCTCCCGAATTTTGCGCCTCTTACTTCGGCGCCCGGGCCGTCGACCAGCTTGCCCCTCCCTCATGGCACGGCAGTGAGCAGGATCTTCGTAAACTTTAATAGCAATCTTTCACTTATATATACTATTATATTGATAAATTCTAAATAAATCTCTAACCCAGGAGGGATAACTGTTCCTCCCTGATCCCTCTGAGTCTCACCCTTTAACTTACTTATTTTTAGTTAAAGAAAGGTGTGTTTACATTAACAATCGTCAAACACATTTACATCTGTTACTTCCGATGCGAGAAATGGGATTTAGGCACTCTATTTCAAATAATGCACGAACTGTACATTTTGAAGAACTGAAGTCTGCTGACATAAGAGATCATATGGAATGATCGAAAGATCTTCCCTATCTTTCCTTTCCTATCTCAATCTGAGCTAATGCTACCTACTAATATACAATATAGGGAAAGAGTATAGTACCTACTAAAATACAAAACTTTCTTCAACAGTTGGCAATTTCATGTTCTGCCAGACTCGGTCATAGCGTTAAGAAATACAGGTTTTATTGACTATTTGGTATTCTATCTTAGATGTTACATGTTTATGCGTCATTTATATGTATATTAAGAAATCGGATTTCGTCTGCATGTGCACGGAAAGAAAAGCAAATAATTGGGTGAAGTAATTTCTACATTTTGTGACTGAAATTTTGGAAGTTTCTCCGGGGGGGAATAAATTTTCTTCGGGGGGGACATTCCCCCCGGGCTACCCCCTGAATTCATCTCTGTTCATGAATCGATGGCCGGATATAACCTAATTATACAACCTAGTCCCACTTGTACTCTTACGTTTTCTTTTGTAATTTCTCCATACATTCATGTATGCAGTAGAGAGAAATGTCCAAGGTGCTATCTCTCTTAAATTCCGCTAGAACGTGACAGGTATAGTAGCGTGATTCTGTTAAAACAAAATTTTAGATGTATAGTAGTGGTTAATTTTGGATTTTTAAAAATAGTTCTTATAATTTTATGACTAAATATTGAAGAAATATACATTCTGACTAAATAATTAATGCTTGACACTACTAAATTTATTATATAGGCTATTTTTTCTGAAAAAAAGAAATGATCGTTTACTGATTAGCAAAGATTTTGATGATTCTTTTTCTTCTTGAACATTTCAGTATCAAGCCTACAATATGGCATGATTTAAGAAATAATAATAAATGGGTGAGAGAAGTCTAGTGTAGATTTACATCTATTCCGATATTATTTTCACATGTGATCCTACTTATCTTTTTGAAGTAATAAATGTACACAAACAAGAATATTGTTTACAAACACGTGATCTGTAGAAATAAATACACTTTGTTCCATCCAGATACAATTTGTGCAGAAAAAACAACTTACAACGACAAGTACAAAAATACATGTGTATAATAGTCCATGAACCAGACAACATCTTAGTACCATTAGGGGGGCAAAATCTCCTAATACGTTTTGAAAAGATACGTGGTCTAGTATGTCAAAACTGCTTGGTGGACTTTCGTTCGGCATACCTTTATGCCAAATATGACTTCATCAATATGGCCGCCTACTGATTTCACCATAGCAATTTTAAACGATTATAATTACACTATCGTTCAAAATAGAAACTTAATTCTTGCTTCATTATCGAGAATATACTCCAGGCCTACATTTCAACAACAAAACTTTCCTAATTGTTGCCGCCATTTTCAAATATAGTGCCTATAAGTGCAGAAATGTCATAGTCACACATTCAATCGCAAATTTAATGGCGAATAACTATGAAACAGCTACATTTACACAAAACATCATGAAATTAACAAAGTTGTGAACTTGAAGACCTTTCAAACGACAACTGAATCATTACTATATCTTTACAAATAACGGAATTTATTCATTTTACGCGTTGGTAGGTGTAAATTTTTAAGAATTCAAATATTCGAAACTTTTATTTTGATTTTGATTTGATTTGAGTTTAGCGTCCCACAGTTATGTCATGGCGGCTAAAGAAGACGTAGACGGCACACCTACTGATTATAGTGGAATCCGAACCACTTTCTTCGTCAAACTGTACCCCCTTCAGAAATCGAGTCCAGGACCACGCGGACCGAAGGAAAACGTTAGCCACTACATCAAGCGGGAGTCCTCCAAAATTTTACATTGTCAACATATGGATCTGATTTTTATTTTACAATGTGAATGAAACATGGTGATATTTATTTCGACAGAAACACACACACACACACACAAAAAAAAAAGCTCAAAGATTCGAGTCAAAGCTTATACGTAATTTTTGAGAAAGTCGAGAAGGAATTTCTTTGTAAATCAAAAAATGATACTATACGATAAGCACCACTCCACCTATTAAGATGAAACTAATACTGAAGTATTCCCTAATCAAGCTTTTCATTATGGCACTGCACGATGTTTAACATCTTAAAAATTGTGATTAAAATTAAAATTTTAATTTTCGTTTAACTAAAAAATTTGTGCGGATAAGACATATATCAATCGATGGATGACATAGAACTCAACAAAATTAGATACCGTAGGTCAATTATCGTGAGTACGTTTTCAGAAGGTCAGAGAAATTAGTTTTATGGCGCTTAAAAGTATGTCGTCCAGTGTTCGAAGTGAAAAAAAAGCAGAGGCGGTATTTTTATTTTGATTCGACATACCGTCTATCTAAATGTTGAAATACAGTGAGGGTATGTTGCCTAAAATATTGCATTTCTATTTACATGATGACTAAAAACCATTAGAGAGTTCTCTGTAATCACGGGAGAGAGGGACATGGAGAGAGACTGATCCCCGTCAACAACTCTCTGAAAAAAAAAAAATAAAATAAAATAAAAATAAAAATATCCTCTTATGTTGTATTACACTAGTTAACAAATTTAAACTTTTTGTTTGTTACATGAGAAAAATCACCTGATCTTAAAGGAACTTTCTGCGCTGAATTCGAATATGCACTCGGTTACTCTCCATCACGTAGTTTTCCCGTAACAGAGGGATTTTCGGGAAATTCCCTCAAAAATTTCCCTTTTTCAGATATTTTATTCCCCTAGCTCCTGTCCCCTTACATATAGTAACATAGGAATTATACCTAAGTATACCTTGATTTATATTTAATAAACCCTAAAAGTTTCGTAAAAATCGCTTTGTTCTTTCTAGAGAAATAAATATATTTGTATGTATACTGTGTGCACTATTTATTGCACCTGATAGTAATGCTTTCAGATCTCCTGAGTTGGGGTAAAAACGATTTGCTTTATTACTACAAACACAGACATAAAAATGAATATTTACAATAGTCAACAACACACTTGTATTGCTCTCTGTAAATTAGAAACGTGTATAAAAATAGAATGTACTTCCAACCTATATTTTTTTAAACGTACAGTATATGTATATCTTAATACATATATATACAATTCTCCAAGTTTTTTCATTTTGTTCATGAAATGGTTATCAATATTTGTTATCAAATGTAACAGAATGCAAAAGAACTTCCACTTCCCGAGCCCCCTACCAACTGGGAAGAGATATGGCCAAAAGACTCTGATGATGATCATGACCTTGATGAACCATCGACATCAACATGTACATCCAAGGATCCAACGTTCATCCCTGACTGTGTTCGCGAGCCACATTTCATCCGGCAATGTGAACTTAATGACCTAGTCCGTGATTTGCACCTGACAAAACAAGAGGCGGAACTTCTGGGATCAAGGCTCCAGCAGTGGAACTTATTGGATGCAGAAACGAACATATCAGTGTACAGGAAAAGGCATGTTTAATTTTCAAGCTATTTCTCAATGCAAGATAATGTGTGCGTATGTACGGATATAAATGGGTTGATGGCGGAGCTAGGAATTCCTTACGTTCGAGAAGAATGGAGGTTATTTATCGACGCGTCAAAGGTCAGCCTTAAAGCTGTCCTTTTACATAATGGAAATAAAAAACCTTCTATACCACTTGCGCACTCAGTGAAGATTAAGGAATCCTATGACACCATGTCAACTTTGCAAAATCTTATAAATTACAAGGACCATTGTTGGTAAATATGTTGTGATCTCAAGGTAGTTGGTATTTTATTAGGACTGCAGTGCGGTTACACGAAGTACCAATGTTTTTTATGTTTATGGGATAGTCGAGCTGATGACAAACATTATGAAGTGAAAGAATGGGAACCTAGAGCGAATTACGTACCTGGAGAATGCAACGTCAAATACGCTCCTTTGGTAGATCTTAATAAGATATTACTACCGCCACTTCATATCTAGTTAGGACTTATGAAAAACTTTGTCAAAGCCATGGACACATCTGGTGAAGGTTTCAAGTATTTGCGAGATAAGTTCCCTAACCTGAGTGATGCTAAGATTTCAGCGGGAGTGTTTATTGGTCCCCAAATTAGGAAATTAATGCTTGATGATAGCTTTGACAGCAAGTTAAACAGTGCTGAGCTAGCTGCCTGGACAGCATTTAAGCGTGTTGTGCGCAACTTTCTGGGCAATAACAAAGCTGAGAGTTACACAGAAATCGTACAGGACATGATACAGAAATACAAAGAGTTGGGTTGTAGGATGTCTTTAAAAATCCACTTTTTGCATTCCCACCTCAGCTTCTTTTCTGCTAACCTAGGTGCTCTCTGCGACGAACAGGGGAAAAGATTCCACCAAGATATAATGGCAATGGAGAAAAGGTACCAGGGACGATGGGATCCTTCAATGATGGGGGACTATTGTTGGGGTCTTGTTAGAGAATGCAACATTTCTTACAAAAGAAGGAAGTAGTGTACGTTTTTGTAACCCAATGGAAGTTTCATATATTGTGATAGTTTTGATTGTCTTTTCATGACCTTTTGGTACATTTGTAATAATTGTTTATTGTAAATTGTCACACTTGTAAATTATATTGTATTATATTTTATATATGTGTTTGCGGTAATAAAGCAAAACGTTTTACCTCAACTTAAGAGATCTGAAAGCATTACTATAAGGTGCAATAAACAGTACACACAGTATACATACGAACATATTTATTTCTCTAGAAAGAATAAAGCGATTATTACGAAACTTGGAGGGTTTGTTAAATATGAATCAAAGTATACTTAGGTATAATTTCTATGTTAGTATATGCAAGGGGACAAGATCTTGGGGTGTAAAATAAACGAAAAGGGAAATTTTTGAGGGATTTTCCCGAAAATCCCTCTGTTACGGGAAAATCGTACGTGATGGAGAAAAACCGAGTGCATATTCGAATTCAGCGCAAAAAGTTCCTTTAAGAACAGGTATTTCCTTTTATGTAACAAAACCTTTGTTAACTAGTGTTATAGATAATTATTCACGAAAATCCAGTGTCTGGATATCCGGACCCAAGTGGATCCGGATATCCGGATCCAAAAATATCCGGATCTGGCAATCCCTAATTTAAATGCCAGGTGATTGGCCCGGCACACCCCCAACCAGGAGGACCAGGCTGACTGCAGCTCCGAAGAAGTAGGCGATGGAGGCGCCGCATCCTGACGCCGGGTTATCATTGGAGTCATGGCTCAATTAAATAAGTAAAATATAAACGAAACAAAAGTAGAAAGTACTATACACTTTGAAACAGAAGGTACACTGTAATGACTACGATTAAGAAGAGGGTATACGCCGTGTATTAGAGACCGGCACGGGCCGAATGTTTCGGCCCGAGCCCAGTCCAGCCCGAATGTACCTAGGCCCGGCCGCGAAAAGTTTCGGAGATTTTCGGCCCGAGCCCGGCCTGGCCCGATAAGTTGTTTTAAAATTTTGGGTTCAGTGAAGGTCAAGGTCAGAGCTCAATTTATCGCCTGCAATCCTCAATAGTGAAAGTGCAGCCGCTAAGCAACACAAACTGTAAATAGCTATTGCATTCTTTGTAACATTTTTCCAGGGACACACTTTTCAACGTTTGATTTTATTTCAATTATCGTTTAACGAAAGTCAATAATTATTAAAGAATTGCAATTAATCGGCCCGAGCCAGGCCCGACCTGAAGAGAAATCAGTGTCGGCCCGCCCAAGCTCGGCCCGCGGGCGGGGTCGGGCTTTGGGCCGAGCCCGGCCCGTGCAGGCCTCTACCATGTACCCTCCACTACAGCTCTGTTTTAAAGTCATAAAAAAAGATAAAATTGGGAGAAGGAGGTTTCAGCCTTTAATCGGGGTTACTTTGCACCGATCCAAAATAACCTCTTAGATAGGAAATTACTATTGCTGGTACCTCCTGCCTTCTAATTTTAGGTAAATTTCCTATTTAGGTAGACGCCGGAATGGATTTCTTGTTGGAAAATAAATTACGAACAGTGGCGGATCCAGAAAATTGGTTTGAAAGGGGCTTCACTCAGAAAAGCTTAGTTTTTTTTTCAATCACTAGACTTGGGGGGGGGGGGGAGCTGTGAAGCTTACACACATAGGAATGACTAACATTAGATTTTCTTTTTAAAAAAAATAAATCATGCAATTTGATGGGCTTCAGCCTATGGGGTTACTTTGCACCAAAGTTTATATTTCAATAATTATGGTCATACCACTGCCCGCTCCATTCTCTATAGAGGGCGAGAAGAGAGCTCCAAGGGGTATTGGGTTATAGTGAATGTTTACTAATGCACTTGCACGAATGTTTTCCTTATATATCTAGTGATTATATATTTAAAATACAGTGTTCTAAATCATCACGTTTGTAAGTTACATGCGATTTCCTTTAAAATTCTTTACTTATGGTGCAAAGTAACCCCCGTCTTACAGTACTGGATACAAGGCAAGATGTGGCAAGCCGTACCAAGCTTGTCCCTGGCCAATCCCGGCCACTTGCAAATTTATTCCCTACCATGGGCTATTTCCTCGTCAAATTTGGTTTAGATTAGGCCAGCAGTTACCGAGAAATGATGCACCACATACAAAACAAACCGAGACGAGCACAACCACCAAAAAGCGATCGTTATTCCTTAGACGACTGGCTACTTCCCACTGAATTTTGTTCAGATCACCGTCCAGTAGTTACCGAGAAATAAAGTACACATACAAAGCGAGTCGTGCCGAGCCATCAAATAAAGCATTTTTAATTATTAGGTTATGGATTATTTGCTCACCAAATTAGGTTTTATCTGGCCAGAACTGCATACAAGGCAAGCCGAGCCTGCCCTTAGTCGAGCCCGACCACCAAATATAGCTGTCTTTATTTCTTACACGATGGGCTACTTGCCTACCAAATTTCGTTCTGATTCGGCCAGTAGTTACAGAGCAATAATACCACATGGAAGGTGAGTCGAGCCAAGCTGAGCCTAGCTGAACTTGCATATTTTTGTATTTATTTATTTATTTCGCCATGGGCTATTTCCCTACGAAATTAGGTTCAGATTCGGCCATAGTTACGGAGGAAAAGTATCACATACAAGGCGAGTCGAGCCGAGCCGGGCCACCAAATATTGTATGTTAATTGACTTGGCTATTTGTCCACTAAATTTGATTCAGATCTGGTTCAGTAGTTACTGAGAAATAAAATACAAATACAAGGAGTCGGACCTGTCCCTGACCGAGCAGGGCAGCCAAATGTTACATTTTTATTTATTTGACCATGGGCTACTTGCCCACCAAATCTGCTTCTGTTCTGGCCAGAAGTTACCGAGAAATAAAGTACCACACACACCTAAGTAAAACTATAAACTCCCGTATACTTATGCCGGGATCTATAATAGGTCATAATAGTAATATGGAACTTCTAAACAATATGAACAAATAGTGATTGATTAGATTGATCATCCAAAGTTAAAAAAAAAAAAAAAAAAAAATCATTGCTGTACAAATTCTACGTGCCTCCATCAACGTGGAAAGAAAGGGGATCATTTTCGCGGGGGAGACATACATCCTTAGATACGCTACTAATTATACATATATTTTGCAATCAAATGTTTTCGCTTAACCTCTTCCTTATAAGACCTAACATCACTTAAAATGTCACAATGCCGTACCTTCATTGCTATCTTCATAGCAGTTGTCTGATTACTTTCGTGTCCAACGTGTGTAGTGCAAAACTGTACTGTTATGGGCCCATCATTACGAAAAACAGCTTTCATCTTAGCTGGACAGTACCCATTAATTTTTGACGAACCGTGCATCTTCAGTTCTCTTTTCCTTACATCCGGTGTAATTTTCGATATGTAATATCCTGATCTACTGCACTGGTATCTTACGGATAGAGAATTATCAGCGAGTGTTTTTCCTGACCTTTTCTTCACAAAGGATACATTATTCCTATATTCAACAGTTCTCTTCCATGAAGAAAATTCAGCGACTGACTGAAATTCATGACTTTCTGTTTTTAGTTGAATATCATGAAACTGACTTATGTGTTCAATGAAGTAACTTAACTCGGATAGATTTTCTTGGCAGATGGCACATTTGAATGACTTGCTTACTATTTTAGTCGGTTCAACATACTCACATTCTTTATGCATGTGTAAGAAATGTCTCTTCAATGAAAATCGTCTTTCAAACGTCTTTCCACATAAATAGCATGTAACTGAACGTGGCATTTTATTTATACCGAGTTATGTGAAAATTTGTATCTAAATGTTATAATAATAATAATTCAAAATTACTTTTAAAATTATACACATACACACACACACACACTATGTATTAAACCGTCGCCCACTGCATTTACTATTTCTTCACCAAGTGCAGCAATTTACTGCTTTTGCGCATGCACTCGTTACAACGTGGAACTTTCAGAACTGAACTCCAACACAGCAAATCTGAAAACACTAAATCACACAGCAAACCCGCACAAGTGTTGTCACAACTCTACTGTATAACGAAACCCAGTCAAAGAACGAACTTCGGCAAGCATCGGAAATATCACAAGCCTCCAGGCTTGGGAGAGCATCCGCACATAAAGAAAGCGCATGCGTGTTGTTCGAACACAAGCTACAGGAAAGCCAGCAAAGATAGTGTGGTGTCTGAATTTCTTACCACGTGTATAGAGATATTGCAGCCGCTAGTTAGACGCTAGTGAGTAGAATAGTGCCCTTTTTTCACGACAATTGGAGAAAAGTGCAAATTTCTCACGAGAATTGGTATAATTTCGCCTTATTTCTTACGAAAATTGATACAAATTTCCTTTATTTTGACGAGAATTGGAGAAAAGTGCAAAATTCTCACGAAAACTGGTACAAATTTCCTTCATTCTCACAACAATTGGTCAACAGTGCAAATTTCTCACGAAAGTGGGTGTAAATTTCCTCTGATCTATTTTATCATATATTTTAATACAATTTATGTTAATTTATGCAATTTATGCTGATTACTTACCGTTTTTCCCCAATCCTTTAAGAAACGTGTTTCTTCTTTCCTTATTCCTCCCTCAAGTGCTGAAAATACCTAAAGGAACTTCAAAACATGTCCACACAAGTCTTTTTTGTTAATTTTGAACGCAGTTGGTCTTGCTATTCAAGAAACTAATTCTAAAGAAAGAATTCACCTATAATGAAATAATGGCATGTTGTAAGATGAGGTAACCAGTGGGGGAAAGGATCAGGAAGTGGGGGTGGCTGTAGTCTTGGTGGAGTTTGTGCTCAAAACTGGGGGAGGTATTAGAACAATGGATTGCCGACAAACACCATTGTAATCGTAGCAGATGTTTCTTTTGAAGGTGTCTCGTAATTCCATCATTGTGTCAATTAAGGAAGTAACAAAGTGTCAATTTAATGTGAGATATGGATGTTTGAAAATAGTCTAACCGTAGGAGGTGAGAAAGACACGCCAAATGACTTTTAAAAACATGGGAAACTCTGGATAAAGAACAATTGTTAAAAGATATTGATTGTTTAAGATGTAAGGCGTAGGAGGGAGAGAGCCCTTTGACGGGTGAAGAGTAACGAACGTAACATAGACACCTGCTTGTATGTGTGTGTTCCAATGTGATGGAGGTGGGGAGCGAAGTGTGCTCTTTTATGGAGTAAAAGACCTTGCTTAATGGGAGAGTGGGACTTCTACAGCATGGAAACTGAAAAATATACGAAAAAAAGAAATAGGAAATCATTATTTTAAGAACAGAGAATTGAAGAATGAGATAGTTAAATGTCACTTTTTAAAAGTTAATGTATTGCTTCCCCATACTCAGAGACCGCACGTAGGATTACATATGGGAACTGTGTTGTTGTTTGAGCAAAAGACCAGTTTAAATAGGCGTAGCAATTGTTACGCATTTTGTTAAGACCTTGCCACATACGTAGAGGGGAGAGAAAGGGCGGCCCTTCCTACCTGACTTGCAAAGAGGAAAAAGATTGAATGAATCGTGTTCGTAAGGGAACTTTCACTATTGTGCTTTTTGGGAGAAGTGTTGAAACAAGATTTCTTTAAATTTTTCTACATAAATGATTTTATGCTTTTAAAACTAGATTATTGAATTAATTATTTATGAATATTAATGAAATGATAATGAATATTAATGAGGGGGTATTTTATGTATTGATATTGTATTTTCAGTAGCTGATATATGATTTTAGCATAGAATATCATCTTTTGGATACTGTATGGGTCTAACGGTGTACGAAGCTTAGACGAATGACAAATTGCATGTATATGTGATTACTTTGTAAGTGGGGTAGATGTATGTGTAGTTGATATGTGATTTTAATATAGAATATCATCTTTTGGATACTGTATGGATCTAAGGGTGTACGAAGCTTAGACGAATGACAAATTGCATGTATATGTGATTACTTTGTAAGTGGGGGTACATGTATGTGTAGTTGATATGTGATTTTAGCATAGAATATCATCTTTTGGATACTGTATGGGTCTAATGTTGTACGAAGCTTAGAGGAATGACAAATTGTATGTATATATGAATAGTTTGTAAGTGGGTTCATGTATGTATGTATGTATATTGGTTTTGATATTGGGACAGGAATATATGTATCATATTGTAGACATATTATCTTTCGTTTGCATGTAAGTGTTTTAAGCATGTATTGTTGATTGCCTAGCTTTAGGGGCTATACTAGGTTGGATGCAAACACCTCAAATGTTTCTATTGTAGGGTTATATATATTGTAGGGCTGTATATGTTGTTGTGGTGATACGCTATGTGAATGCAAACACATGAACTGATTGCTTATGTATATAGATTACCTTGAATACCCTGTTAGAATGTATATATTGTGATTTTTTATGTATTTATCCTCTTGTAATATTTATTGGATCGATTGTTACTCAAATTTTGAGGCTGAACACATCATGTTACCTCAAAATGTGATCATGCCATAGATGTTCTAGTGGTATTTTAAACACAAAGGATATTACTGTGTTATAACCCATTTACATATAGATATCTTTTCACTACAGTATTCTAATGTCTTATATTGCTACCTTTACTGACTTCTAAGATGTTTGTTTACCTTATAGTAGACATTATGCCGACAATATGGTTTTGAACTTACGGTCATTTATTGTAGGAACATAAAATACGTATAAATAACCTTATATGAAGCATAGGTATTTTTCCTTTATCTTATATAGAATACAGATACTTCGTATTATATGAATATTTGTTTGGAGAAATAAAACATATTATTATAAATTGTAACGCTTTATTGTATTTATATAGTCTACAATATTCTATATTGGCATAATAATATACATATACATATATATTTAAATAAGATATTTACTATACTTAGAATATTTTTAATAACTTATTGACATATTTACATTATATATATATGTACAAGTACCAACGGATAGGAAAACTTATGGACATATTTGATGATATTATGACCATGTTACTCCATGATGCTACCTTTAGACACTTTACTATTTACATATATATAGAATACCAATCATTTCACACACCTACCAATCATTTCACACACATACTTTGATAACCATATGGCAATGTTCTATAGTCAGTAATACTGTTATGATTTAATCGTCGTCTTTTATTTTGAACTTTTTGATGTGTTTTAGTTTCAGACTTGGATACGATGACAAACCCTGGCTTACGAACAATTCTTCCTGGATTGTGTAACTGTTTTTTGTCAGCTTTATCCCGAACTAGTTGATAAAAATGATCAAAGTTAATTTCTTGTCGTGTACGATGATTTAAAGTTATTCCTCTAATTTTAAATACATAATCTACTTTCCCTGTTTGAACTTCTTTCATTCTATAGGCATAATTTTTTGGTCCTAAGCCTATAAAGGCATCAATTTCCCACCCATCAGGAACTTCATTAGTTAACTCACCTAAATAGGAACCCAAAGAAAGGGGCGGCTTTTCATTACGTGGTTGTACAAACATAATACTATCAGTGTCGCAGTACAATACACGATCAGGATGTATAGCTGTTACTAATTCGTAAAGTTTTAGACGCGCCCAAGAGGTGATGAAGGCTGCAAGGACAACATTGGAAAATTTCCATGGCTTGTTTTTGTTTTCAATGTTTTTATATGATAGAATGAGATGTTGCTCTCCAATAGGCAGTACAGTTTGTACCTCATATTGCGGTGCCCATAGATAACTTAAAAATTTTTCTGGAGTATCTACAATTACAGATTGAGATAAATCTGTTCTTTGTCCCCATTTCCCGTATAAGGAATTGAGAAATATTTTGGAAATATATCTTAGACCAGGATTTGATTCAATGTTATTTTCCGTTAACTGAATGCATTCATGTTTATAATAGTCTGTAATATATTTTTCTTGATCTTGTTTAGTTTTACACCAGCTAGGAAATCCTGAAGACTCTTGTTTCATTTTTAAGAAGGAATTGACATAATCTTTAAACAGATTATTTTCTGATCCAGATAATTTGAATTCCCAAATTTCAATAATTTGTAGAATTTTGTATCCGAGATCTAAAGCCACATGAAGTTCAGGAGTACAGTATGTACCAGTAAGGACACGCTCCACATCATTATGCATACAATTGTTGTCACTTTGTTCCATGCACGTACGGCATAACCCAAACAAAAGGCGATCATTACATGTATATGGTAAAATTGGAAAATATAAGTCTTTGGGAGGCAAGATACTACATTTCACTAATCCATGAATACTTTGCACTTGTGGAAAGTCAGGCCCCTTGTATATTATAGGTTTTCCTATAGGCAATGGCTTACGTGCCATTACCCAGGGGTAAAGACTGGTAACATCATAATATGCCACAAACTCTTCGCTGGTACATTCATATAAGGCATTAAAACATTCTGTACGCCCACCATGAAAACTATCTTTAGGTACCAGATGATCAACAAGATCATGACACTGTGTTTCAATAAACTGTTGTAATTTTTTATCATTTTTTACCATGTGGTCCCATTCACATTCCCACATTTCAATGACATTAAGATTTAATTTTTTAAGAAATGCTATTTTTGTGGTGGTGTTTTCATACCGATCTTGTAGTGTTGTACCTTGCTTAGAGGTAGAATCTAGGGGCACGTGTCGTAGTGTAGGATAACAGTTTAAACATCCGTGATAGTAACATCCATGAAATTCGTAAACTGTATTTGTTTTAGTTTCAAATCCATCAACCTTATACCTCCCGAATCGTTTTTCCAAGCCATTTCCAGAATGGAAAATTTCACTACCAGTAGTACGTTCTAAGTATCGTAGCCAATACATTGCCTTTAGACTTTGACGATCACAATGGTCAAACCCATAAGGTGGAATAATGGGAATAATTTCTTTGGGTAAATATAAGGTACGATATGTTAGTATTGCCAAACTAGCAATAGTTGACGCGACAATAAAACATTGAATACCATTTGTTTTGTCTTCAATTAAGTTTGAAAATTTAATGACAGCCTCTGCTAAAATTTTAACATCATTCCGACAATATTCAATCATTTCCTTTTGGAGATTATACTCCTCATTACTTGCAGCACGTTCTTTGTGCCATATAATAAGTTGCTCTCGATCTTCACTGCTTCTTGAATCAGGATCAAAATATTTTATATCAGGAATTTTGCCTATATAATTTTGGTTTTCTAATGTATTAAACAAGTACGGGAAATCTCCCTTTCGTAAATTTGCAGAAAGACCTAATGTCTTAGGTAATTTAGATAATTTAACTCCCATATACAAATATGTGTCACGGAAGTAAATCTTTTGTCCTAAACGCATTTCAATAATTTTTTGCCCTGACATTATTACTTCAGGTGTAAAATGATGGTTTATGATCAAAGTTTTAGCACAGAATTGCATATCATAATTACTGCCATTATGGGAAAGCACAATGATTTTTTTAAACATTGGGCGAGTTATTAATACATGATTAACAAATTCTTCAATGTTGTTGAAATCAAACGAACGGAACCCATTTTTATCACCGCATACAAAACATGTATCATCAAGATTCATGTCCTTACACTTGTAACAAGCATGAATACAATTTACAAAATTTACATGATGTTCTTGTTCTCCCTGTTCATTTTTAGGAAGCAACATTGTTTCTACATCAAAGATAATATACAAAAAGGTATCTACATGTTGCATCATAGCCGTTTGAACAAAACAAATATGGTCATCGCTTACATATGTGTAACATATTTTACAATAACGTTCACCACATTGATGTTCAGACTTTCGTGAACGCATGTCATTCATAGTACCACAACGGACACAAATTTTCTTTGTTTCGCATAAACTTTTTCCGGAAACATTTATCGCTTTATGATTATCAAAACATTCTTTTGAAGAAAACAGTCTATGACAATCAAGGCATTCAACTTTAATATTATTATCATTATTAGAAACATTATGATACTTTTCGCACATTGGACATTTGAAGTTACACTTATGATTTTGTGTATGATGATAACCTTTCAAACAATATTGACAATATTTCCGTTTCTTTAATAGTGTTGTAATGTTGGTAATTAATTCGTAGTGTCCTTCACTGTACAAAATCAAAATTTTCTTTGATGCATGTATTCCAGGATAAATTACATTATACTTTCGAGTAAATCCGTTTTTTTCGTAAACAACAATTTGATAATGAGGCGCTAGCTTATTTTGAAACTTTTTTACGTCATCAATAGTACATCCATCATGAATTTCAATGTCAACTTTAGCATTGACACACAATTGCTTTGCTTGTTTCATTAATCGTTCAGGATGATTTTTCAATTCATATACGTAGTTATAACGATGATCAGCCCTACCCATTCCAAGAATAATACTCTTGGGAAGACAATACACATTCTTTTCTACCGGAATAGTACATTGTTCCAGGTGTGTTACAAGATCAACAAATTTTGATGAACCCCTTGTTCGTCCCCTACCTTTACGTGAATCAACAATATGAATTTTGAAATTTACTTTATCACCTAATAAATAATTTTCATTACTATTTAAAACATTTTCAATTTTACGAAATAAATTGTCGGAGCTTAAATCCGACTTTTGACGCCACGAAATGTATATTGGTTTATTAATCGTAGAAGCAGAACTTTCTATTGTTATACCAACATACATATCATCATCGGCATCATTTAAAACATGATCCTTTACAAATTCAAATAACAACTGAATATATTTTTCAGGATCATCTATTCCACTAGTTTGCATACGTTCAATTGTGACTTCCTTTCCTGTAAGTCCAAAATAAGCATAATGTTTGATTTTACTATTAACAATACGAAAATATTCATTTGGTTTACCACTCCCATACATGGTAGGTTGTGATACAGTATTAGTATTAGGACCTGGAAAGTTTATAAAATTTTCCATGAACACGCTAAAATCATTTGTAGTTAAACTATTAGCTTTTCCTTCAGACACAAGTTGCATAAACTTTTCACGAGCTAAATTCTTTATATTATCTTGACGAAAGAAGCCTACATGATATAAATCAATAATATCTTTTGCAGACTTACATTTTTTCAAAACAACATGAGGATCACAACCAAAATGCATAAACAACGCCTGCAATAACTTGGAATAAGCTTCATTGCTTACCCTTGCACCCGTAGCATGACATTGTGTTATCACTTCCCATGTAAATAAAACTTCGTTTGGATTTTCATATCCACGTGCTTCTTGTGCCGACAACATGGTACAGATGACAGACTGTCCTTCCATTGTATGATTGACACACTAAATATGTAATTGCAATTTGAATTTTTGTCTTATACAGTAAATATTTTATACAATGATGTACACAGAACTTTGATATTTCTTTTCACAGTTTTTTTTAAATGACAAGGTTTCGTAAGTAGACTTTTATGATATGATTCACAATGTGTTGACCAAAGATACACTTTTTAAGAATTTTTTACACTTACCAGTAAGTATAATAATAAAACTTTGCCAAACTTGTTTCAGTTCACAACAGATTTAGTTGTAAGTTTACCGACACTGCAGTTAAAAGCTTGTCGCCAATTGCACTAACACTTGCCGTTAACTACAATCATAAAACTTCCCGTAACTTTTTCAGTTTAGTATCGATGCACTACCACTTGTCACTCACTAAGTATATTTTAGTTTACCGAAGATATACTTTTAAGTTTATCGGTTAATCCTTTAGCACTTTCCGATAATTGTAATTTACAAAGCGTCGTAATAAAATTGTTTTAGACTAATTACAACACGAAAAGTACAAACAGGAAGTGTGTTTACTTTTTATTGAATGTTTATTATCAACACTAATAAATGGAAATTCCAAGAACACCACACGAAGATTCCCGAAGATTGCCGAAGGTTCCCGAAGTTTCCCGAAGTTTTCCGAATATTGCCGAACCTAAACGAAGATGAACATAAGAGTTTATCCACAATTGCTGTACATGGTGGTTAATGTACCACACGAATGGTTCCGAAAATTGCCGAACTTAAACAAAGATGGACATAAGAATGTATCAACAATTTCTGTACACGTTTAGTAAATGTAAATTGCAAAAATCTTGTAACTTTAAGATATATTTCAAAGTTTATTATTAGATGTAACTTTGTAACAAAATTGGTATTTTAAAATAAATGATTTAATAACAGAGAGTATAATAATGATTGGCTTTACTTTAACAGTAGAAATTTTATAGTGCGCGGCGCGGCTTGCTGCGCTGGATTTATACTTTCAAAATTTAATCTCGTACCCAAAGGCACTTAGTTTGTAATCTCGTACCCAAAAGCAAATAGTTTGTAGTCTCGTACGCAGGTGCTTTAACATATTTTAAATTAGTAACAGTAATATTACACAATGTGATATAATTTGTAAATGCACTATTAAAGTTTGCAACACTTCAAATAATTATAGCTACTTGATTTGTATGTTTTTCCACTGTGTTATTGGTCTAAAAAATTTCTTTGTTAGTAACGCTAGGAATTTCTTTTGTCTGCATTGCTACAGGTGTTTAAACTGGTTTAAACCGGTTTAAACTAGTTTATTGTTTTTTGTTATACAATTATTCAGTTCTGCAAGAACTTCGTTGTTAAAATAGAGTGTGATCGTATTTAAATTGCTGTGCAAACTCCTTATTTATTTAACATTTCGTAATAGTCATTGGATCGCTTGCTAAGCAAGCTCCGAGGAACTATGTTCCGAAAAAATACTAAAATGTGTGAGCATACAAAAGATAATTTAAAAATATTAAAAATTACTGTGCAAACTCCATATTTATTTATTCTCTCATATATTTTATTCCATCGTTTCCTTTGGAATTTTAGTTGGATCGTTTGTTACTGAAGCTTCTTATTTATTTAACCTCTCGTAATAAATTACTCGAACACTTCGTGTGAGCATACCAAATATGTTCCGAAAATAATAAAAGTTGTGTCAACCTACAAATAATTCCGATGGAAACACAAAGTAACATAGTTACAAATATTTTATTCGTTCGCTTCATTACCAGCTCCGAGGAATTACATTCCAAAAATATTAAAATTAACAAAACAACTTGAACATAAGAAAGTTATTTTAGCATGACACAAGATAATTAAACTTAAAATTTATTACATGAAGCTCTTTAATTGTTAAATGGAGAAGTAAAATTTAAGTCAGTGTTGCAATTGAATACAGAAACTAAAAGTAAAGTGTGAAAACATAACTTAAAACACAATGTTGCAATCTAAATTGCAAAAGAAAATTAAAAATACAACTTACAAACAAAATGTACAAACCGAAAATAAAAAGTGCAGAAACAAAATTTAAAAAAAACAATGTTGCAATCTAACATACAAAACGGAAAATAAAAAATATAGAAGCAAAACTTAAAACATAATGTTGCAATTAAAAAATGCAAAGCTAAAAAATACAAAACCAAAACTTAAAACAGTGTTGTCATCAAAAATACAAGAGCAAAAGTTTAAAATACAATGTTTCAATCCAAATTGCAAAAGAAAAATTAAAAAATACAAGTTTAAAAATTGAAACATTCAAAACTAAAAATACAGAATCAAAATACAATGTTACAATCCAAATTGCAAAAGAATATTAAAAGTACAACTTTAAAACACAATGTTACATTACAAATTCGAAACAAAATAAAAATTACAAGTTAAGAAATAAAAATGCAAACTGAAAACTAAAAATGCAGAAGCATAAAATTTTAAAGAACACAATGTTGCAATCTAAAATACAAAAGGAAATTAAAAGTACAACTTTAAAACACAATGTTACATTACAAATTCAAAACATTAAAATTACAAGTTAAGAAATAAAAATGCAAACTGAAAACTAAAAATGCAGAAGCATAAAATTTTAAAGAACACAATGTTGCAATCTAAAATACAAAATGAAATTTAAAGTACAACATTAAAACACAATGTTACATTACAAAATCCGAAATAACATTAAATTTACAAGTTAAAAAAAATAGAATTGGAAACTGAAAATAAAAAATACCGAAAGAAAATTCAAAACAATGTTGCAATCCAAATTGCAAAGAAAAATAAAAAATACAAACTTGAGATATACGAACATTACCTAGTAGTATACGGAGCTGGACTTTTACCGTCATTATTTTAATGACATGAGTTTGCAACACATTTTAGGGAAATAAGGTCCGTATACTACTAGGTAATGTTCGTATATCTCAAGTTTGTATTTTTTATTTTTCTTTGCAATTTGGATTGCAACATTGTTTTGAATTTTCTTTCGGTATTTTTTATTTTCAGTTTCCAATTCTATTTTTTTTAACTTGTAAATTTAATGTTATTTCGGATTTTGTAATGTAACATTGTGTTTTAATGTTGTACTTTAAATTTCATTTTGTATTTTAGATTGCAACATTGTGTTCTTTAAAATTTTATGCTTCTGCATTTTTAGTTTTCAGTTTGCATTTTTATTTCTTAACTTGTAATTTTAATGTTTTGAATTTGTAATGTAACATTGTGTTTTAAAGTTGTACTTTTAATTTCCTTTTGTATTTTAGATTGCAACATTGTGTTCTTTAAAATTTTATGCTTCTGCATTTTTAGTTTTCAGTTTGCATTTTTATTTCTTAACTTGTAATTTTTATTTTGTTTCGAATTTGTAATGTAACATTGTGTTTTAAAGTTGTACTTTTAATATTCTTTTGCAATTTGGATTGTAACATTGTATTTTGATTCTGTATTTTTAGTTTTGAATGTTTCAATTTTTAAACTTGTATTTTTTAATTTTTCTTTTGCAATTTGGATTGAAACATTGTATTTTAAACTTTTGCTCTTGTATTTTTGATGACAACACTGTTTTAAGTTTTGGTTTTGTATTTTTTAGCTTTGCATTTTTTAATTGCAACATTATGTTTTAAGTTTTGCTTCTATATTTTTTATTTTCCGTTTTGTATGTTAGATTGCAACATTGTTTTTTTAAATTTTGTTTCTGCACTTTTTATTTTCGGTTTGTACATTTTGTTTGTAAGTTGTATTTTTAATTTTCTTTTGCAATTTAGATTGCAACATTGTGTTTTAAGTTATGTTTTCACACTTTACTTTTAGTTTCTGTATTCAATTGCAACACTGACTTAAATTTTACTTCTCCATTTAACAATTAAAGAGCTTCATGTAATAAATTTTAAGTTTAATTATCTTGTGTCATGCTAAAATAACTTTCTTATGTTCAAGTTGTTTTGTTAATTTTAATATTTTTGGAATGTAATTCCTCGGAGCTGGTAATGAAGCGAACGAATAAAATATTTGTAACTATGTTACTTTGTGTTTCCATCGGAATTATTTGTAGGTTGACACAACTTTTATTATTTTCGGAACATATTTGGTATGCTCACACGAAGTGTTCGAGTAATTTATTACGAGAGGTTAAATAAATAAGAAGCTTCAGTAACAAACGATCCAACTAAAATTCCAAAGGAAACGATGGAATAAAATATATGAGAGAATAAATAAATATGGAGTTTGCACAGTAATTTTTAATATTTTTAAATTATCTTTTGTATGCTCACACATTTTAGTATTTTTTCGGAACATAGTTCCTCGGAGCTTGCTTAGCAAGCGATCCAATGACTATTACGAAATGTTAAATAAATAAGGAGTTTGCACAGCAATTTAAATACGATCACACTCTATTTTAACAACGAAGTTCTTGCAGAACTGAATAATTGTATAACAAAAAACAATAAACTAGTTTAAACCGGTTTAAACCAGTTTAAACACCTGTAGCAATGCAGACAAAAGAAATTCCTAGCGTTACTAACAAAGAAATTTTTTAGACCAATAACACAGTGGAAAAACATACAAATCAAGTAGCTATAATTATTTGAAGTGTTGCAAACTTTAATAGTGCATTTACAAATTATATCACATTGTGTAATATTACTGTTACTAATTTAAAATATGTTAAAGCACCTGCGTACGAGACTACAAACTATTTGCTTTTGGGTACGAGATTACAAACTAAGTGCCTTTGGGTACGAGATTAAATTTTGAAAGTATAAATCCAGCGCAGCAAGCCGCGCCGCGCACTATAAAATTTCTACTGTTAAAGTAAAGCCAATCATTATTATACTCTCTGTTATTAAATCATTTATTTTAAAATACCAATTTTGTTACAAAGTTACATCTAATAATAAACTTTGAAATATATCTTAAAGTTACAAGATTTTTGCAATTTACATTTACTAAACGTGTACAGAAATTGTTGATACATTCTTATGTCCATCTTTGTTTAAGTTCGGCAATTTTCGGAACCATTCGTGTGGTACATTAACCACCATGTACAGCAATTGTGGATAAACTCTTATGTTCATCTTCGTTTAGGTTCGGCAATATTCGGAAAACTTCGGGAAACTTCGGGAACCTTCGGCAATCTTCGGGAATCTTCGTGTGGTGTTCTTGGAATTTCCATTTATTAGTGTTGATAATAAACATTCAATAAAAAGTAAACACACTTCCTGTTTGTACTTTTCGTGTTGTAATTAGTCTAAAACAATTTTATTACGACGCTTTGTAAATTACAATTATCGGAAAGTGCTAAAGGATTAACCGATAAACTTAAAAGTATATCTTCGGTAAACTAAAATATACTTAGTGAGTGACAAGTGGTAGTGCATCGATACTAAACTGAAAAAGTTACGGGAAGTTTTATGATTGTAGTTAACGGCAAGTGTTAGTGCAATTGGCGACAAGCTTTTAACTGCAGTGTCGGTAAACTTACAACTAAATCTGTTGTGAACTGAAACAAGTTTGGCAAAGTTTTATTATTATACTTACTGGTAAGTGTAAAAAATTCTTAAAAAGTGTATCTTTGGTCAACACATTGTGAATCATATCATAAAAGTCTACTTACGAAACCTTGTCATTTAAAAAAAACTGTGAAAAGAAATATCAAAGTTCTGTGTACATCATTGTATAAAATATTTACTGTATAAGACAAAAATTCAAATTGCAATTACATATTTAGTGTGTCAATCATACAATGGAAGGACAGTCTGTCATCTGTACCATGTTGTCGGCACAAGAAGCACGTGGATATGAAAATCCAAACGAAGTTTTATTTACATGGGAAGTGATAACACAATGTCATGCTACGGGTGCAAGGGTAAGCAATGAAGCTTATTCCAAGTTATTGCAGGCGTTGTTTATGCATTTTGGTTGTGATCCTCATGTTGTTTTGAAAAAATGTAAGTCTGCAAAAGATATTATTGATTTATATCATGTAGGCTTCTTTCGTCAAGATAATATAAAGAATTTAGCTCGTGAAAAGTTTATGCAACTTGTGTCTGAAGGAAAAGCTAATAGTTTAACTACAAATGATTTTAGCGTGTTCATGGAAAATTTTATAAACTTTCCAGGTCCTAATACTAATACTGTATCACAACCTACCATGTATGGGAGTGGTAAACCAAATGAATATTTTCGTATTGTTAATAGTAAAATCAAACATTATGCTTATTTTGGACTTACAGGAAAGGAAGTCACAATTGAACGTATGCAAACTAGTGGAATAGATGATCCTGAAAAATATATTCAGTTGTTATTTGAATTTGTAAAGGATCATGTTTTAAATGATGCCGATGATGATATGTATGTTGGTATAACAATAGAAAGTTCTGCTTCTACGATTAATAAACCAATATACATTTCGTGGCGTCAAAAGTCGGATTTAAGCTCCGACAATTTATTTCGTAAAATTGAAAATGTTTTAAATAGTAATGAAAATTATTTATTAGGTGATAAAGTAAATTTCAAAATTCATATTGTTGATTCACGTAAAGGTAGGGGACGAACAAGGGGTTCATCAAAATTTGTTGATCTTGTAACACACCTGGAACAATGTACTATTCCGGTAGAAAAGAATGTGTATTGTCTTCCCAAGAGTATTATTCTTGGAATGGGTAGGGCTGATCATCGTTATAACTACGTATATGAATTGAAAAATCATCCTGAACGATTAATGAAACAAGCAAAGCAATTGTGTGTCAATGCTAAAGTTGACATTGAAATTCATGATGGATGTACTATTGATGACGTAAAAAAGTTTCAAAATAAGCTAGCGCCTCATTATCAAATTGTTGTTTACGAAAAAAACGGATTTACTCGAAAGTATAATGTAATTTATCCTGGAATACATGCATCAAAGAAAATTTTGATTTTGTACAGTGAAGGACACTACGAATTAATTACCAACATTACAACACTATTAAAGAAACGGAAATATTGTCAATATTGTTTGAAAGGTTATCATCATACACAAAATCATAAGTGTAACTTCAAATGTCCAATGTGCGAAAAGTATCATAATGTTTCTAATAATGATAATAATATTAAAGTTGAATGCCTTGATTGTCATAGACTGTTTTCTTCAAAAGAATGTTTTGATAATCATAAAGCGATAAATGTTTCCGGAAAAAGTTTATGCGAAACAAAGAAAATTTGTGTCCGTTGTGGTACTATGAATGACATGCGTTCACGAAAGTCTGAACATCAATGTGGTGAACGTTATTGTAAAATATGTTACACATATGTAAGCGATGACCATATTTGTTTTGTTCAAACGGCTATGATGCAACATGTAGATACCTTTTTGTATATTATCTTTGATGTAGAAACAATGTTGCTTCCTAAAAATGAACAGGGAGAACAAGAACATCATGTAAATTTTGTAAATTGTATTCATGCTTGTTACAAGTGTAAGGACATGAATCTTGATGATACATGTTTTGTATGCGGTGATAAAAATGGGTTCCGTTCGTTTGATTTCAACAACATTGAAGAATTTGTTAATCATGTATTAATAACTCGCCCAATGTTTAAAAAAATCATTGTGCTTTCCCATAATGGCAGTAATTATGATATGCAATTCTGTGCTAAAACTTTGATCATAAACCATCATTTTACACCTGAAGTAATAATGTCAGGGCAAAAAATTATTGAAATGCGTTTAGGACAAAAGATTTACTTCCGTGACACATATTTGTATATGGGAGTTAAATTATCTAAATTACCTAAGACATTAGGTCTTTCTGCAAATTTACGAAAGGGAGATTTCCCGTACTTGTTTAATACATTAGAAAACCAAAATTATATAGGCAAAATTCCTGATATAAAATATTTTGATCCTGATTCAAGAAGCAGTGAAGATCGAGAGCAACTTATTATATGGCACAAAGAACGTGCTGCAAGTAATGAGGAGTATAATCTCCAAAAGGAAATGATTGAATATTGTCGGAATGATGTTAAAATTTTAGCAGAGGCTGTCATTAAATTTTCAAACTTAATTGAAGACAAAACAAATGGTATTCAATGTTTTATTGTCGCGTCAACTATTGCTAGTTTGGCAATACTAACATATCGTACCTTATATTTACCCAAAGAAATTATTCCCATTATTCCACCTTATGGGTTTGACCATTGTGATCGTCAAAGTCTAAAGGCAATGTATTGGCTACGATACTTAGAACGTACTACTGGTAGTGAAATTTTCCATTCTGGAAATGGCTTGGAAAAACGATTCGGGAGGTATAAGGTTGATGGATTTGAAACTAAAACAAATACAGTTTACGAATTTCATGGATGTTACTATCACGGATGTTTAAAACTGTTATCCTACACTACGACACGTGCCCCTAGATTCTACCTCTAAGCAAGGTACAACAC